>NC_081411.1:497122270-497435048 GCF_030272615.1 Cryptomeria japonica
CAAATACGGGACAAGGGACCATTTTCCCAAATGTTACCGTGGCCCATCAATTTGTGATCACCAAGGGTGGTTGGAAGTACTTTGAAGATTTGTTTCAACCATATAGGTTGCCTACTGCAATAACAAGGTTTGCTGACCATGAGGATTTTTTCAACGAAATGTTCAGGAGGAGAGCAGTATGCAAAGGTAGGCCACATCAATTTCATTTCCCTGAGGATTTAATTAGAAATAAGTTCAGTCTGGATGAGTAGGAATTGAGGAAAGAAAAGTGGGTATCCTACAAGAAGGGTTTGGATTTCATTCAACAATTTGACAACAGTTATGACCCTCTATCTAGCTTTAATCCCTTCGAGGAAAAGATCAAATTATTAATTCTTTATTTTGAAGATTTAATGCAAAATTTGAAGGAAAAGAGGGAAGCTATAATAAGAGATAATCCTGATAAGGCTAAATTGGTTCTAGCCAAGCCTACCTTTACTAAGGCCATCCCTCTGGGCAATTATGTAATGCATAAGAGGTCCAAATACAATGTGTTGATGCCAGTAACAGGTGATACCTCTACTCCAAGAGGGAAGAGAGCAATTGAAGATGTCATTGACATCCAACACTCCCCTAAAAGGCAAAGACTGGGGAAGGAAGTGCAAACAAGTGAGTCTCTATACTCTCCATCTCAATCCCCTATCCATATAGGAGATGAATAGGCAGTAGCAGAACAATTATTGCAATTAGGGAGTCTTGGGGAGATTTCTTACACGTATGAGGAAACACAAGAGGGGATGCCAGAAGAGCCACCTACTGCTGAAATGAACTTAACTACTGATGAGTTCAAAGGTAAAGAGCTAGACTCTGCTGTCGAGCAAGCCAGTGAGGAGTTCCTGGATGACAGTAATTTTGTCACAACAGTGGCCTTCATCCAATTTGTTTGGAAGCAAAACATAGAGTAGTTCAGGGAAAGATGTGAAAAGAGGAAGAGTGAGTAGCCTCATAGAGATACAACTTTAGTAGAGGAGGAGGTGAAACAAGAAATGATGGCAGAGTTTCAAGCCATCACTCTTGAAGCAGGAAGGGAAATGGTGTCAAAGGTTGGTGTTCTACTCCTCCCGGAATGGGATATAGCATATGCCTTGGTGCTTGAAGCAATCAGGAAAGAGACCAAGCCTATGGAGGGAGTGACATTCAGCAAGGATAATGCTGGTTTAGTCATGTGGTCCTTGAAGAGGGATGAAAGTAGAAAGAGGAAAGATACCTTAGAATTCAGTTTCCTAGGAGGTATGATAGTGAAGAGAGTTCAGGATACAAGGGTGGTAGAAGCTACCAGCATAGTTCTGGAAACTGCAAAATTCAGTGTAGCAGTAGCTGAGAAAGAAGCAAAGGAGAGAGCTGATCTCCAAGTGAAAATAGAAACAATTCTAAAGGCTTATAATGAAGCCAAAAAGGAGGTAGGCAACATGGATAGTATTATTGCAAGACTACAGAGTCAATTGGCAAGACAACACCAAGGAGGTGAGTCCTCTACCCTGATGATTACATCTTCTCCAGCAAGACCTCCACCTACCAGTCCTATCATAGAATTTCCCAATTCTCCTATGCCTTTTGGTATTCAACCAGCTGAGACCATTCAACATGAGTTGGAAAAGTTGAAACAAGCTCAAGCCCTGTTTGCGAATAAATATGAAGAGAAGGTAAAGGCCACAATTTTGAGTTTTGCTGATCCAGTAGAGGCCTCCACTGTGCATACTAATATGAAAAGAATTTTGGATGCTTTATGTGAGCTGAATGAGGACAAGGCTATTTTAGAGCCTATTTTGAATAAGTGGATGCCAAGAGAAGTGGATTTAGAACTTATGTGTGCATCCTATGATGAAGAAGGATCTAATGCCATTGTTAAATCCACATGTGAGTTAGAAAAAGGCCTGACCAAGCTAGCAGAAGGAAGAGCCAATGTAGAGAGGAAGGCTAATTTGTACAGGAAGGAATATACTGAGCATAAATTTGAATTGTTTCCTGGGGGTTTTGTTAGCCAAATTCAGTTGAAGGACAAACAGTTATGGCTTGATGAGTTGGGAGCTAATTTGTCTTTAAGGGTGAATGAAATCATCAATAAAGATGACACATCTTTGTTTGTTAAAACAATTGAAGAAATAGAAAAGATAAAGTCACATTATGGCTTCTTGGAATCAAAGGTTAAAAAGGTAAGGAACTTTTGGAAAATGTTGGTTAAGTTGGAGAAAAATATTGTTGGCTACTCATGGCTTGTTGATGACGTGTTCCAAGAATGGACCCAAAAGTATGCGGTGCAAGAAGAGGAAAACCCAGAACAGTTGGAAAAACCGAAGAGGCCGTTGATACTGAAAAAGACTTGTAACTTTTTCTTGGAAGACATTGTGGTTTGTAACAAACTTTTCTTAGAAAAGTCCGAAGCTTGTATGCATCCATAATATTATAAATGGATACCAAGACTAATTGAAAAAGGGATCACAAGAATTTGTATAGAAACTCTGCTAAAATATCTAAGGTTTTTTCTGGATATTACAGAGAATACTTTGAGTTGTGTAAAATTTTCTCATAAATGAATATGAATATACAGATCAGAACTTTTCGAGCCTAAAATATGTGTTGTCTTCTGGTGTGCGTTCAATGTTTTCCTGGTTCCATTTGAATAGTCTAGGGTTATTCATTTGAAAACGGGTTGTAATGCAATCTTATGGATATGTTTTTAGCTTTTCTCTTCAGGACAGGAATTAAATATGCCTGAAACACCTCTGTCAGTAGATTATTTGTTTGCATGCTTTGAATTTGATAAACGGTATCTAGTTTAACAAGACAAAACTCTTAGATATGCAAGTTATGTATAGGGTTAATAAAAGCCAAAGTGATGAAATGTATGGGAATGTTTAATTTTGGGATCCTTGCTTGACTTAGGTGACTCTGGAGCCTGGATAAGGCACTGGTATCAGTTGTGGATTTCTTTCTATATCTCTTGGGGATCAATACTGAAAATGAGCATAAGTTTTCCTTTATCGTTTCATTTTTTATTAAGGTGATGAAGTCCATAGGTTTTTAGCATTACTTACCATGGATCTCGAATTTTAAAGTGTGAAAGTTTTCACAGAAGGTATACCACTTGAGCTTTGGATAAGTTCGAAGTGTAGAAGGTTTTTTCGAAACTTTGTCATATGTTATTTTGGAGTTCTTGTTTTCTCTGTGTCCTCTTCATATGCAAACAGAGTTCATTATATTTCTTACAGGGAGGATAGAAGGGAATCAGAATTTGAGAATGACAGAAGGGGCGACTCTGTTGGGGAGAGTCATAGTGTGTATCTATGTTATAGATTGGTGCTTGAATTAGTTCAGAAGTTTGTTTGGATATCTGTGTGTTTGTGGAAGATTGCGTTATCTCTCATTTGTGCTATCCTTTTCTATGAAAATCCTCCTGATTATTTTAAATCTTTGCAAGAGATTTGTCAAAACTTGTTTTCTTATTTCCCCACAATTTGTGTGGGTGGCGACTCTGACAAGTATAACCTGTGGTATTTGAATAAGTATAACTCTTTTAAGATAAACAAGTATAATGCAGAGAGGAAGGAACACTGAGTCTTCCATGAGGAAGCATCCTCAAGAGACGTTGCAAGAGGGATTACCTGAACAGGCACGGAGAGGCCATAAAATATCAGTTGTACATGAGCCCATCTAACGTTGCCTGGGTACAAAAGAGCATTAATACGGGTAAGTCATCTGAAAGACCCATATATGCAAATTCAAATTCTTCTTCCTATGAATCTGAGTAGGACATTTTGGGTTTCCATTATGGGTTGTTTGGTAGTAATGAGGAAGTCCAGATTTTAAATTAGAGGATCTCTCAAGTTAGTTTATTCGGGAAAGACATGAATATTTCAAATATTAAGATGGACTCTGTACCCAAAACAATAGATGGAAATATTAGTTTAATTGATATCGACAAAGTTAATGTATTAGACTCCGAAGAAATGTTCCCTGATGAAGATAAGGTATCCCAAGAAATTGAGGCCCTAAATAGAAAAGTCCATCATTTAATTTCCTTAAGGGCACAAAAATAAGCAAATAAGGAAAAGGAGGTGAAAGCTAAATTGATGGAGAGGGATAGGCTTCTAAGATAGATTGCTGATCTTGAGTTATTCACCCAAGAGAAAGCTAAGAGTGAGGATGAAGGTCCAGTCATTAGAGAAATTTTAGTTGCCAAAACCAACCCTGCGCACAAGTCTGTTGTGAAACCAAGTAGGGAGGTCCTTAGTGACCCACAACCTGTTAGAAATAATATTGACAAAGGAAAACAAAAGTGCATGGAAGATGGGTCTGGATCTAAGACTATAACAGAAATCTCTCATATGTTATCTGCACATGAGAGAGAGATAGATAGGATGAGAAAAGAGAAGGAAGATCTGCAGAGGGAGTTGAAAAAGGCTGAATTAGAAGCAACAAATCAAGAGGTTAAAAGAAAGATTAATTATCTAAAGGCTCCTCTTATCATTTTTCCTTCAGCAAACCCAAATAAACCCGCTCCTCAGCATGCCTCACTCCCTCCAGTCAAAATTCAGTCAGCCTTACCTGTGAGCACTATCTCAGCTAATCAAGCCCCTCTCACTAATCAAGGTAACCAAATCCCTCTGACTCATGGTCCTAATATAAGAATGAACATGAGAAATAACCTTACTACTAATCAATTCTAGAGAAGACCCATTAACTTGGAGTTATACAGACAACTCTTCTTTGATGGAATCCCAGGCTACCCTAACCATGTTCCTACTGAATTGAGGGATAGAATCCACAAATTTGCTAGCAATAATGCAATAAGTGTAGAAGAGCATCTAAAATATTTCGGTGGCTTGATAAATGATTATGAAATTATAGATGAAGATGTCATCATGAAATTGTTTGTACAGTCCTTAGTTGATGATGCAAGGGATTGGTATAGAGGTCTCCCTATGAATAGCATTGGGTCTTGGGAAGATTTTAAGAACTGCTTTCAAGAACAATATGGTGACAAAACAAATGTGATCTTCATGCTCAATGAGTTCAATAATATTAGAAAGCCTGATAATGAGATTGCCATAGATTTTAATGCTAGATTTCAAAAAGCAATGCATAGGCTTTACCAAGTAATGAGGTTAGATGACAACATGTGTTTGAACACTTATTATAATGCTTTTGATTCAAAAATGGCTTACATCTTGAGGGATAAAAACCCACATAGTTTGAGAGATGCTTTTAGGATTTCCATTAATATGGAGAGTAATAGGAAAGAAAAGTAGGGAGAAGAACTGATGGAAGGTTGTGGCAAGAATCAAAACAAAAACCTAATAAAGTTGCCAAGGAAGATGACAAAATAGAAAAGTTAATGATTGCCATGAAATATCTTACTGCTAAGGTAAGTAAAAATGAAAAAACTCATTATAATTGGCAAGATAGGCCCCATATATTGCATGACATGCCTTACAATACAACTTGGAAGGATGGCAAACCCCAAAATGAGAAGCCAAAAAAGGCCTAGAGCCAAGATACCCTAGATCCTTTGAAAGGAGGAAATGTTCATAATATGGAGAATACTCCTTGGTGCATTGCTTGTGATGGACCACATTCTCCTCATCAATGTGCTATAGCTCAAGCCCTCAAAGAATCCATGAGAAAAGAGGCTAAGCCTGATATTAATATGTTTGAAACTGTTATTGAAAGTGATGATGAGTCTTTACAAAGTGATTTTAGTGAATGTGATGTGTTAAATAGTAATAGATCTTATTAAGGACAGTTGACACTTGATTGGCATCCTACTTTGAATGTGGTGACTATTGAAGATGAAGAAGTTCATCTCCGAAGACCTAGTGATGAAGAGGTAAGAAATCTTACGAAGGCTGCCATAGCCAAATCCAAGCACAATTATAACTTGAGAAGTAGTAAAAAGGATGGAGATCAAGGGGAACCTGGTTCAATATTCATAAAAGAAGTATCTCAGAAGAAAGCAACAAGTAATGGCATCTTACCTCGAGATAGTCAGGCAAAGAGTGACCAATTGAAAGATGTAGCCAAGGGTATGGATAATAATGCTACTAGTGATATGCAAGGAACTGCTACACTGAAGAAGGCAAGTCAGCCTAAGACAGAGAAAGCTAAGATTAATACTGAGTTGATTAATAATTCCACTTTTGATATGACTCAGGCTCTTACCTGGATGAAGCTCACAGTCCCATTGGTAGAACTATTGAAAATAAAGGAACATAGAGAAGCTGCTCTATCTTTGTTTTCTAAGATATCTGACAGTAGTACAACTTTGCCTTCGGGTCCAATGAAAGATGAAAAGGATCTTGAGCTGAAAACCCTAGAGGTATATGTTGGAACAACTATTACTCAAGAGCCTTCATAGGTTGACCCTTTCTATGTTACTTTGTTAGTGAATAACCAGTTAATTAAGAACTGTATGATAGATTCTGGTGTAGCTGCAAATGTGATGCCATATGGTGTCGTGAAAGAATTAGGATTGTCAGTAAGTACAGTATATGGGAGGTGTTATGCTATGGATAATAGAGAAGTACTAGTGATAGGTATAATGAAAGATGTGGAAGTAAAGATAGTAGCATTTCCTGAAGCAACATATAAGATGGATGTCATAGTAACTGACACAAAACCTCATTATTGCATGCTATTATCTAGACAATGGGCTGCAGCTGTAGGTGGAAATGTTCAGTTGGATCTGTCATATGCTACAATCCCAATCAATGGAAGCCAGGTTAAGTTGTATAGAGAACCACGTGCCCCTAGGGTAATTGAGAAGATAGACCCTAATATGTTAAACTGTATGATTGATGTGGATCTTGACAATTTTAGAGTACAACCAATTTTACCTTAGTTGAAAAGTACTGATTCTATTGTGACTGAATTGGAATCTCAACAGCATGGTCTATGGAACATGTATTTTGATGGAGCTTGCTCTAAAGAAGGATTTGGAGTAGGAGTTCTTTTTGTGTCCCCATCAGGTTTAACCTTCAAATACTCTTTTCTACTAGCCTTTCAGTGTACAAATAACACTGCTGAATATGAAGCCTTGTTATTGGGGCTTGAAGTTGAAAATAAGCATGGGATTCAATTGTTAAGAGTACTAGGGGATTCAGAGTTGGTTGTTTCACAGGTTAGATCTAAATATGCATCTAAAAATGATCGTTTGAAAATATATAAACATGTAGTTTGGGATGTGATTGAACATTTTTGTGCATTCTCTATTAATTGGATAGAAAGATCAAAAAACATAATGGCTGATTTATTAGCAAATGTTGCATTAAAGAATGATGACATAACACTAACCGGTGTATCCACCGTTGAGATAAAAGCTAGGCCTACCATCCCTGATAATGTATATAATTGGCAAGTGTTTGCGGATGATCAAGACATCCTTAGATTCATACAATGCATTGATGACTATGATGGATAAAAAATTGATTGCAATGCATTGGTATAAGTGGTGGAAGATAGAGAAATTGTGTTTGGAAATGACATGGTTCAGTTGGAAACTAATAAAATACCTAAAGGATTAGTATAATTGGAAGGTATGTTTAGTTACAGTGACAATCATTTGCATCAGCAGTCAACCACCAAGTTAGATGAATTGGAGGAAGTAAACTTGGGGACAAAATCATCCCCTAAGTTGGTGTATATTGGAAAACATTTGTCTCCTCATGTCAGAGTTAACCTTATTAATTTGTTGAAGAAATATAAGCATGTTTTTGCCTAGTCTTATGAAGATCTAAAGGCGTATAGACAAGATTTGTTTTAGCATGAAGTCCCTTTGCTTCCAGATGCTAAGCCTTTTAGACAGAAACAAAGACCTATCAACTCCCTGCTGGAATCTAAAATGCAACAAGAGTTAACCAAGCTGAGGGAAGGGGGGATCATTAAGCCTATAAGGTATTCATCATGGGTTTCTAATTTGGTCCCAGTTAGAAAGAAGAATGGGGACATAAGGCTCTGTGTTGATTTTAGGAACCTAAATGTTGCTTCTTTGAAAGACAATTATTCTTCTCCTAATATGGAAGCAATGTTGTAGAGAGTAACTAGCTGTGACCTATTGTCTATGATGGATGGGTTCTCAGGATATAACCAGGTGTTAGTAAAAGAATCTGAACAATTCAAGACTGCTTTTACCACCCCTTGGGGAACATATGTATATGTTAGAATACCTTTTGGTTTAAAAAATGCTGGAGCTACTTTCTAGAGAGCAATGGATGTAGCTTTCAAGGAATTCATTAACATTATCATGGTAGTGTATCAAGATGATTTAACATGTTTCTCCAAAAGAGAGGATGACCACTATGGGCACTTGGAAAAAGTTTTCAATAAAGCTCTGAAATTTGGTGTCTCTTTAAATCCAAAAAAATGTCATTTTGTTGTCACTGAAGGAAAACTGTTTGGGCATATTGTCTCCAAGGAAGGGGTTAGAATAGACCTTGAAAGAATTGAAGCTATAAACAATGTACTTGAGCCAAGGAGTGTCAAAGGTATCCAATATTTCTTGGGCAAGGTAAATTTTGTTAGAAGGTTCATTGCCATTGCCAACTTTGTAGAAATAGTTAAGCCTATTGTTAGATTGCTTAAGAAAGATACAAAGTTCTATTGGGATCAAGAAGCTTCAAAGGCTTTTGGTGAAATAAAAAAGGCTATTCAGGAGGCACCAGTGTTGAAGTCCCCTAGTTACAGTAAGCCCTTTTCTTTGTTTTATTTTGCTTCTTATAATACAGTGGCTGCAGTTTTTTTACAAAAGGATAATGAAGGACATGAACACCCTATAGCCTTTTACAACAAATCTCTACAAGTTGCAGAGCTAAAGTATGAAATTATGGAGAAACAAGCGTATAATTTGGTTAAGGTTGTAAAAGCATTTAGGCCATATCTTGTGAATGCACAAGTAATTGCTTATGTCCCACATGCAGCTGTCAAGGACATTTTATCTCAGTCTGAGGTCACTGGTAAAAAATGCAGATGGATAACCAAATTCAAGAGTTTGATTTGGAGATTAAAATCACTAAATTGGTAAGAGGTTTAGGTCTTGCTAAGATGATAGCTGAATCAAACCTTCTTGATGTTGAGGTGAATAATGTTGAAATTAAGAACATCTTGGTCACTAGTATTGAGACACAACCCTAGTATTCAGAGATAGTGCATTTTTTAAGGGATGCAACGTATTCAGAGGGAATGACCCACAACTAGAGAAGGACACTGAGACTAAAATCTCAAAAGTATGTCCTTATTCAGGGTGATTTGTATTGGCGGAATAGAGATGGGGCATTGTTGATGTGTTTGGACAAATCCTAGGCTAGAAAGATGTTAACTGAAATGCATGATGGAGTATATGGAGGTCACTACTCTGCCAAAATAACAGCTAGTAAGATAGTCCGAGTTGGATATTATTGGCCCACTTTGTTTAAAGATGCCTATGAACATGTTCGGAGATGTGATCCATGCCAAAAAATTTCATCCAAATTGAAGTATGAGGGAGCTTTACCCCTCAACCCAGTCACAGTAGAAGCCCCTTTTGTCCAATGGGACATTGATTTTATTGGAGAAACAGTTGAGAAATCAGAAAGAGGTCATAGGTGGATCATAGTGGCCACTGATTATTTCACTAAGTGGATTGAAGCTATACCCACTAGAAGAGCCACAAGTAAGGTTGTTATTGACTTCCTGATGGATAATGTTATAACCACATTCGGTGTTCCTGTGAAACTGGTAATGGATAATGCCATGAGCTTCAGATCAGAGGAGGTCATTGAATTTTGCACCATTCATGGAATAATTATGTCCTACTCGTCACCATATCATCCTCAGGGTAATGGGAAAGTTGAATCCAACAATAAGAGCCTTCTGAACATTATTAAGAAAATCTTTGAGGAGAACAAAAGGTCTTGGGACCAGAAGTTGAAGTTGGCCCTATGGGCAGACAGGGTTACTGTCAAGAAAGCAATTGGTGTGTCACCTTTTGAGTTGGTTTATGGCATGCAATCTAGGGTGCCAGTCAACAATCTTCTTCATGTATACAAGTTCCTACAAGCTAAGGATATGGAGTTATCTGAACCTATGGAAGACAGAATGATTCAAATGGTGGAGGTGGAGGAAATTAGGACTTTGGCCCATAAGAGAAATTTGAAAATTCAGTTGCAATCCAAATATCTGTTTGACAAAAGAACCTTGTTAAGAAAGTTTCAAATTGGCGACATGGTTCTTCAATGGAATGCGAAAGGGAAAGATAAAGGAAAACACAAAAAATTTGAGTCACTATAGATAGGCCCCTTTGTGGTTTATGATCTTAATTGAAAGGATTCATATTTTTTGCAGAAAATGAACGGTGAGGTACAGGAATTTCCAGTGCATGGACAATTCCTGAAGCATTACTTCTCTTAAGTCCATGCACAATAGGTCTTAGTCTGTATATATGTAGGTTTGTTTCTATTGGTTATTTTTGGGCTTGTGTTTGGTCTGTTCTCTAGAGATTTTTGTAATTTTTGTGTTGATCTTGCGATCAACAATCCCCAGTCAGAGCCACTGTTGTCACTATTTTGAAAATTTGATATTCTTGTTCCATAATTGGCTAAATCTGCAAGGTTGGGTTTAACATTTCATGTTGCCTCTGAGTTTTGTGCCAAAAGGGGTTTAGGGTTTTTGAATTTTGACCCTTCTTTTGTTCTAAAAGCCCTTGCGTTCTGTTTCTGCGTTACCTTTTTTCACTTAACCGAAAGGGTTGGTCTGTCGTGAAAGGGTCCCCCCCTTTACGAATTACCTTAGGTGGGTCTTTATTAAGTCTTTTATTTAGCACCCTTTTCCTAAGTTTTCTTTTCCTTGTCAGGCTCCGTAAAGATCGTGCAAGTTTTAGTGGATCCAATGGTGCGCGCAGTCTCGCAAAGGAAATATGCGTGAGCTTTAAGCTTCGTGAAGTAGCGAAAGCCTGGCGGGCCCCAAAAGTCAAGTGAATCTTCCGATTAAGGACCGTTCATCTTCAGGGAGATCTGACAGCCCGCATTGATTCGTTGAGCAAAGAGCGTGTATTTTAAAGTTTGCGAAGCAGCGACAAGGGTGGCGGGCCCCCGAAAGTAAGCAGGCCCTGCAGTTAAAGACAGATCAACTTAAGATTGATCGGGCAGTCCGTGCGAGTTCACAAAGGAAAGATGTTCGAGACTTACCTTTTACAAAGTAGCAAAAAGGTAGTGGGCCCGGTGAAAAGGGTGACATGGTAGGTAAAGAAGATGCATCTCCCAAAGGATATAAAGGTTCGCATTGATTCGGGAAGAAAAGTTGCCGGAGGTTTAAGGTTAGCAAAATAGCAAAAGGAGGGTGGTGCCCATTGCCAATGTAGAATGGCTAGTGAAGTAAAGGATGTGCAAGTTTTTCCAGATCCAAAGGACAGTGCCGCTTCACAATGAAAAGGTGCACGGTTTTTAACCTTCGCGAAGCAGTGAAAGGCAAAATACTCAGAGACTGTTATGATCCGTTGGAGCCAATTTTTGAATTCGGCTGCGAATTCAATTCTAAGTTGATTGCCAAAGCATGCAGTTTTAAATGCTTCAATTCATTGCTCTTTCGGCATATTAAGCTTCACATCAATTGAATATCGGCACCATTTCGACAAGTTTGTTGCAGAGGAGTTGGTGCAGAGTGAATTTCTTCAGGCAAGTAATAGGTTTTTGCGTCTTGCTTGCTAGTTATGGTTTGAAAATTAGTTTTACTATGTGCTTGCCTTATCAGTGTTTTGTTTAAGTCTTAATTGATATAATTGCATTACCGGGACAGCACCAAGGAGGGATTTCACAGGGAAGGTGAATTATCAGGATAGAAGCATATGTGATGATTTCTTGGAACAATTGACTATGTCCACAAATGCCGCGGCTAAAATTAAAGAGTTGGTACCTAAAGCCCCCCGTCTAAGAATTGGAGATAGTTTGTATGACAAGGGCAGCTGGTTGAGAGATCCACAGATAGGGATATCAGGTTTGGGTCTTTTCAAAGTAGGATTCGGTCAGAGACATGCCCTTGCCCCAATGAATAGTATATGGGAATTGGACGTAGGAAAGCTCATAGTCCCTAGGGTTTTCATGGATGTTGATTTGTTAACCCAGATTGCATATAATTATGAACTAGTTGACAAATGTATCAGGAATGTGAAGGGAGGAGCCCTGATTGAGATCAATGATTATGAGTTTAGAAAGGTGTTTAAGCTCAGTGAGTTGTCTAATTATTTAGAGCCCATAAATTTCGATACCCTGGCCCAGGTTTACAATGTACAAAGGGATCACCTCAAGAGTGGACCATTGAAAGAGTTTTTTGTTAAAATAGGAGGGCTAACTGTTGTAGGCCCTAGTACCATGGAACCTTTTTCTCTGAATTTGTTTACTCTAAGAGCTAAAGGCATGTATTCGTCACTGTGTCAAATCTTTGGGGAAGATGTTGAAACCACCATGCCAACCCATTATATGCTGATGATAGCAAAGATTCTGAACCCCTCTCTGGCAGTTACATTTCACTATGCACCTTATCTCACATATGGAATCCATGCAGGACTGATGGGGATACAAAGTGGTAAGGTAGACACACCATTTGGATGGTACTCTCTTCTCATGCACATGTTTTTGTTCAAAGGTGCTGATTATTTTACAAATGAAATGGATTTAGTTAAGGTGAAAGATAATGAAGAGATGCCTGTACAACTATGGAGTACCATTTTGTCCTAGGACGGAGAAGATGTGAGCTACTTAAAGTTTGAAAGATGCTTTGCATCCAAGATAAGGATTATTTTATGTTCAGACAACCCTAGGATCCCCAAAGATCTTTTAGAATTCCTTAGGCCTAAGGAATTTGCTGAAGGCATCAAGATTGTGCACAACTGGGGTGACATATACTTGTACCCTATCTCTACAGTTTTCGGAGTTTATGGTTTCAGAGGCACTCCATATTTATTTCCCTCTCAAGTCCCATTGAAGATAGGAATTGTAGAGGTCCTAAGGCAAATTGGAGGTGTACAAGAGGTAGAGCTAACAAATAGGGGAAAATGGACCATTTTCCCAAATGTTACCGTGGCCCATCAATTTGTGATCACCAAGGCTGGTTGGAAGTACTTTGAAGATTTCTTTCAACCATATAGGTTGCCTACTACAGTAAGAAGGTTTGCTGACCCAGAGGATTTTTTCAACAACATGTTCAGGAGAAGAGCAGTATGCAAAGGTAGGCCACATCAATTTCATTTCCCCAAGGATTTAATTAGAATTGAGGAACACATCATCAGTAGGCCATGAGTAGCCATCTTGTAGGAAAAGATCAAATTCTTATTTCTTTATTTTGAATATTTAATCCAAACTTTGAAGGAAAAGAGGGAAGTTATAATAAGAGATAATCCTGATAAGGCTAAATTGGTTCTAGCCAAGCCTACCTTTGCTAAGGCCATCCCTCCGGAAAATTATGTAATGCATAAGAGGTCCAAATATAGTGTGTTGATGCCAGTAACAGGTGAGCCCTCTACTTCAAGAGGGAAGAGTGCAATTGAAGATGTCATTGACATTCAAGACTCCCCTAAAAGGCAAAGATTGGGGAAGGAAGTGCAAACAAGTGAGTCTCTATACTCTCCATCTCAATCCCCTATCCATATAGGAGATGAACAGGCAATAGCAGAACAATTATTGCAGTTAGGGAGTCTTGGGGAGATTTCTTACACGTATGAGGAAACACAAGAGGGGATGCCAGAAGAGCCACCTACTGCTGAAATGAACTTAACTGCTGATGAGTTCAAAGGTAAAGAGCTAGACTTTGTTGTCAAGAAAGCCAGTGAGGAGTTCCTGGCTGACAGTAATTTTGTCACAACAGGGGCCTTCATCCAATTTGTTTGGAAGCAAAACATAGAGCAGTTCAAGGCAAGATGTGAAAAGAGGAAGAGTGAGCAGCGTCACAGAGATACAACTTCAGTAGAGGAGGAGGTGAAACAAGAAATGATGGCAGAGTTTCAAGCCATCACTCTTGAAGCAGGAAGGGAAATGGTGTCAAAGGTTGGTGTTCTACTCCTCCCGGAATGGGATATAGCATATGCCTTGGTGCTTGAAGCAATCAGGAAAGAGACCAAGCCTATGGAGGGAGTGACATTCAGCAAGGATAATGCTGGTTTAGTCATGTGGTCCTTGAAGAGGGATGAAAGTAGAAAGAGGAAAGATACCTTAGAATTCAGTTTCCTAGGAGGTATGATAGTGAAGAGAGTTCAGGATACAAGGGTGGTAGAAGCTACCAGCATAGTTCTGGAAACTGCAAAATTCAGTGTAGCAGTAGCTGAGAAAGAAGCAAAGGAGAGAGCTGATCTCCAAGTGAAAATAGAAACAATTCTAAAGGCTTATAATGAAGCCAAAAAGGAGGTAGGCAACATGGATAGTATTATTGCAAGACTACAGAGTCAATTGGCAAGACAACACCAAGGAGGTGAGTCCTCTACCCTGATGATTACATCTTCTCCAGCAAGACCTCCACCTACCAGTCCTATCATAGAATTTCCCAATTCTCCTATGCCTTTTGGTATTCAACCAGCTGAGACCATTCAACATGAGTTGGAAAAGTTGAAACAAGCTCAAGCCCTGTTTGCGAATAAATATGAAGAGAAGGTAAAGGCCACAATTTTGAGTTTTGCTGATCCAGTAGAGGCCTCCACTGTGCATACTAATATGAAAAGAATTTTGGATGCTTTATGTGAGCTGAATGAGGACAAGGCTATTTTAGAGCCTATTTTGAATAAGTGGATGCCAAGAGAAGGGGATTTAGAACTTATGTGTGCATCCTATGATGAAGAAGGATCTAATGCCATTGTTAAATCCACATGTGAGTTAGAAAAAGGCCTGACCAAGCTAGCAGAAGGAAGAGCCAATGTAGAGAGGAAGGCTAATTTGTACAGGAAGGAATATACTGAGCATAAATTTGAATTGTTTCCTGGGATTTTGTTAGCCAAAATCAGTTGAAGGACAAACATGTATGGCTTGATGAGTTGGGATCTAATTTGTCTTTAAGGGCAAATGATATCATCAATAAAGATGACACATCTCTGTTTGTTAAAATATTTGAAGAAATAGAAAAGGTAAAGTCACATTATGACGTCTTAGAATCAGCGGTTAAAAAGGTAAGGAACTCTTGGAAAAGCTTGGTTAAGTTGGAGAAAAATATTGTTGGCTACTCATGGCCTACTGATGATGTGTTCCAAGAATGGACCCAAAAGTATGCGGTGCAAGAAGAGGAAAACCCAGAACAATTGGAAGATGCTGCAGTGGAGCAACAAACCAAATAGGCCGTTGATATTGAAAAAGACTTGTAACTGTTTCTTGGAAGACATTGTGGTTTGTAACAAACTTTTCTTAGAAAAGTCTGAAGCTTGTATGCATCCATAATTTGATAAATGGATACCAGGACTAATTGAAAAAGGGGTCATAAGAATTTGTATAGAAACTCTGCTAAAATATCTAAGGTTTTTTCTGGATATTACAGAGAATACTTTGAGTTGTGTAAAATTTTCTCATAAATGAATATGAATATATAGATCAAAAATTTTTGAGCCTAAAATATGTGTTGTCTTCTGGTGTGCGTTCAGTGTTTTACTAGTTCCATTTGAATAGTCTGGGGTTATTCATTTGAAAACAGATTGTAATGCAATCTTATGGATATGTTTTTAGCTTTTCTCTTCAAGACAAGAATTAAATATGCCTGAAACACCTCTGTCAATAGATTATTTGTTTGCATGCTTTGAATTTGATAAATGGTATCTAGTTTAACAAGACAAAACTCTTATAAATGCAAGGTATGTATAGGGTTAATAAAACCCGAAGTGATGAAATGTATGGGAATGTTTAATTTTGGGATCCTTGCTTGACTTAGGTGACTCTATAGCATGGATAAGGCACTGGTATCAGTTGTGGATTTCTTTCTATATCTCTTGGGGATCAATATTAAAAATGAGCATAAGTTTTCCTTTATCGTTTCAATTTTTATTAAGGTGATGAAGTCCATAGGTTTTTAGCATTGATTACCATGGATCTCGAATTTTAAAGTGTGAAAGTTTTCACAGAAGGTATACCCACCTGAGCTTTGGATAAGTTCGAAGTGTAGAAGGTTTTGTTGAAACCTTGTCATATGTTATTTTGGAGTTCTAGTTTTCTTGGTGTCCTCTTCATATGCAAACAAAGTTCATTTTATCTTACAGGGAGGATAGAAGAGAATCATAATTTGAGAACACCAATATGATTTGCAACTATTATTGGGTTACGATGAAAGTGATACTCAGAACTCATAATGTATGGTCCCCATTAAACTGATAACATATAATATGTTTGCTATGTCTGAAATAACATATAATATGGAGGGACATTACAATGAATGTTATCTTTAATTTGATTAAATATTCTATTTGATCATCAGAAGTATGTTGGCACAAAAGAAAAAACAAGTACAATGTTGGCACAAAAGAAAAAACAAGTACTAAAAGACAAAAGAAAAGTAAAGGTTTCATAGCACTGACCTCAAGTCGAGGACAACTACTACTATGAATATCATTCACATACTGCTTGAATTCATCATCATCACTATCAATATTGACAACTCTATTGGCATCAAGGTGTTTTTTTTTGTTTCTTTGATAAAATTTCTCTGCATGTAGTTTAAAAAATTATTTATATGAGGAGTAATTCATTTAAAAAATAGTTAACAAAAGGCAAAATTTCATAGATTCACTGTTCTATATATGATCAAAATATATTTACATACACATTCAAAATATAATATAAAGATGATATAGGTGAGAATCAAAATATTGAGGGATAGACTCTTACGTAATTTGAATCCATGGAATCATGGTCATTCCATGCATAAATTATAGGCTTAACAGAGGCAACCAACTCTGAAACTTTCTCAGTGAGATTGTGTAAGAAACTCATTATATCTTCTAACCCTTCATTTGAGTTTGTTGGGAGGATTTAAAACTGAGTCAAGTTTATAGGCCCATTTCAAAATTTTGCCCTGCATTTCCAAATGATTAAAATAAGTCAGTTTGAATGGCCTAGTTAGCAAGGGGGTAAAATGGAGCCGGTTGATTTTCAGAGGGTAAGGCTCGGGATTCATGTCCCACACCTTTCATTTGGCCTATTTAGTGTGTTGCAGCTTTCAGAATTCAGTTTGGAGAAGTTTATCAAGTACCCATTTTGAGGGGTGAGCTGGAAGTGCATTTTAGGCACAAATGCAGATTTTATTGAGTAGCCTAATTTGAGCGATTACATCTTTTGCCCTATTGATCGTCATGAACAAATTAAAATTGGATTCAATTCTACGCATAAATGTGAGTCAGATTGCAAAATTTCAAGTCTTGACGAATCCATTTGCTCATTTTTTGAAGCCAAATCCATTTGCAGTTTCTATGTTTTGGCAAGTCCCTGTTTCGACAGCTAGTCGGAGCCCTGTTTCGCACAAGTGTAAAAGTTGCCTCAGTAAGAGTCATGTCAGAATGTTTGTTCTGGGCTGATGTTGGTATAAATGATGAGCTACGTTTCAAATTTTAAGGCTCTACCAATCCATTTGATCGGTTTTCAAAAGAGCTCATTTTGCCATCAAATTCAGTTATCCGCACTCCAGTGTTAGAGCAGTTAATGTAGCCGTTTTGGTGAGTGCACCATTTGCATCCTATCAGTTTGGTGATCAAACTGAGAATTCAAAGATTTAATATGTACTTAAAGGTACCTGTGTTCCAAATTTGAGGGCCTACGGAGGTCGTTTGATATTTTTGAGAAAGGCGTCATGTGTTGCCAGGACATTGACTTCATCAGGTCCGCAGTGTCGACAAAGCCAGTTGGGCATTTTCGGAAATTAATATCTCTTCGCTTGGGACTCGTCTTGAGAAACCATTTGGTAGAAGTCATCCTTGTATATCAGAGTACACGCCTGTCAGATGGCGAGGTCCAGAAAGGTGTTTTGACCTCTTTGAAAATTACGTCTTCGCGATTAAATGCGAAAATTGTGGTGTAATTGCCTGAAGGTTGTAAAATGCGGATTAACGATCCGAAAATGATGCCGATTGTTTCCAGAGGTATGTTTGAGGCCCGTGAAGCATTTCAAACGCCAGTTGCTTGAAATCAAAATTTTTTTAGTCGGATCCACTTTGGGGCCCGACCTGGCTCATGCCCGCGGATTGATTTTATTGGCGATTTTTGTTTATTGGGGGAATTTCAGAATATTCAGATAATGATGCAATCCACAAGTCACAGTCAGGTAAAGTTCATATTGGTAGCAGCCATTGGGGATTCAAGGTTAAAGACATTGTGAATGTCAAGGGTGTCTCCTTTGATTTGTCAGCTTGATTTGTCAGCATTCTTCTAGATTGCAAGAAATTTTTTTTAATGCAGCAGAGGATAAATATTGTGATTGAGGATGGAATGTCAATGTTCTCTTTTATTGAGAATGGATTTTTCATTTTTATTGTGATATGTCAGTGTTCTCTTTATATGAGAATGAAGTTTTCCAATTGCAGTTTTAGTGGTAATAATCACATCTCCTCCCAAATACCATTTTCTAAAATGGAAATAGCAGACCAAGATTCATATCAAACACCAAAGACTTTCTTCTGTGTGGTGTTTTGGAGCTGCAGTCAAGAGCCAAGCCTGCTCATGTGGTGAAGAAAGAGACCATCAAGCACTCAGCAAAATGCAATCAGCAATTTCCAAGTCTCCTACATGGTGTATGAACTTCCAAGCAAATGCAGAAATTTCAACATATGACAACCCTCCCACGTAGCATTTGAAAACAACAAATAAAAAACAATCAAACAATGGTGATTGCTACAGTCTCTCCTCCCCTACGTGAGACACCAACTGTGCACAACAATCACTTCCTTCTCCTGCGTGGTGAGTGAGGGGTTGCGTGGCATAAAGGAGCCGTGGAAAATGGTTCAAAGCAAAATGAACTGCAACATCTTCTTCCTCCCACGCGAAGCCTCCACCAGGTGATTGAAATCATTGCATTTCTATAAAGTGAGTCTTCCCTCTCTTGCATGACTTTAACCAGTGGAAAATGCCCCCTGCGTGGATTGTGTGGAAAGGAGAGGGAAATCTGGAAGTCTGTAGAAACCCCCTCTGTGTGGCTGTTTGGAGGCCATCTTTTAACATGTAGCAAGTGCATGTGGAGGTGTAAAGCCAATGTCCGTGACTTTGCCAGCATTTTCCCTCCCTCACGTGCTGTTTGAAGACCAACATTTTCGATCAAATCAGGAAATCGCCATTAAAACTCAAGAAAAGAGCTCAAAAAATGCAGCTACAGGAAGATGCATATATCCCACATTGGCTGGGAAGTAGATTTTTTTGATGTTTATACACAAAAACGCACTATAGTAATATGTCTAAGCCATAAAGGCTTTTGACAGATGGTGCCTATGGGCGCCCAAGGCGGGCCCACGCTCGAGCATGCTTCTCGAGGTGACAAAGGAGTTGATTGGATGGTGACTAGGTGGACCCCACGTAGGCACACTTCTCGAGGCAGACAGGTGAAATTTTGCAGAGAAAGGTCGGGTTAACGAGTGAGCAAGTTCGAGATGGATCGACGGTGCGTGCTATTTCGCGAAAGGAAGATGCACGCGAGTTACACCCTGCAAAATAGCGAAAGTGAATGAGAGCCGTCCACGTGTCGTGATAGGTGGCAGTCCAGTAGGCGGGTCCCAGTGAGGTGGCACACAGTTGGCAGTCCAGTGGCGATGACGTGGCAGCCAAGTGGCAGTGACAAAGTAGATGATGTGGCGATGATGAGGTGTCATCCCAGGTGGCATCCGATCAACCCCATCGACCAATCAGAGGCTGCCATGTGGCAAGGCATCAGAGCACAAATGGAGGCAAAAATCAAAATTAAAATGAATAAATGGTATAGTTCTGACTATATTAAAATTCGAAATATTTAAATGACTGAGCACAAATGGGAATTAATTCGCCCAGGGTCTAAATTTTGGCCAAAATATAAAGTATTATATATCGCCGGAAAGCTCTCGGAGTGAGGAATTTGATTATGAGGTTATTTTTGACAAATGTGGGATATTTTGGAGGCAGTTTCCATGGGAACAAAATTCAGTTAGAGAGGAGACACTTGGCAATTCAGTTGCAGATTTGATTTGGTTCCCTCTCCCTTTTTATTCCCAATTCTTCTCAGTTGTAAGGGTTCCAGAAATTTGGAGAAATGCTCCAGATTTGATGGCTTCCATTTTCTGAAGATCTTGACCCAAGTTTGTAAATGCTTCTGTTTGGTTTCAGGGTATAGAGATTGCAGTGCAGTGTTGTAAATATGGTTTTAATTGCAGGTCTTACTTGTGTCAGGCATGAGTAAATTCCTCACAGTATTGTCTCTAAGTACGCATTTCATTATCATAAATTGAATCCTCAAGGAGGATGAAGATTTGTCAATTTTAAGGAAATTGTGTGACTGTTTATAGGTATCCTTCAAGGAAGGTTTTAAATTCTGTAGTCAGTCATGAATGATGAAATGTGTATCCAGATCTGATAAATTTGTGAATGAATCAAATAGTGCATTAATATAAGGTATTTGTGCATGAATATTTTGTTTAAGGAAAATAAGCTTGCATTTATGATTCATATTTGTAGTTCTGTTTGTGACTCTGTTGCCCAATGAACAAGGCACTAGTCTTTGACAGATTTGGGAATGGTCTCAGATATACATTTTAAAAGATAAATCTATTTCCCTTTATGTTTAGGGGTTAATGTTCTATCCTTCCAAAGCTCTATTTCACCTATTATTTGTATAAGATCCAGCCCATCTGTACCTATTACATAATTTGGTGAGCTTGTGGAATGGTTTGTCTGCTCATTGTTGATGCAGTCTTATGTTTGTGATTATTGTATTCAATGCATCAAAAGGGTGCCCCCCCTAGGTCTAGCAGAACCTGAAGTGCAGGAGGATCATTAGGATCCTATGTTATATTGTCCAAGCCCTGAGGTGTTTCATTGATTGAGATTGGCTATCTCATAGATAGATTTATAGGTGTCTTGGGTTATCACTTTTGGTGAACAACAGAGTTGACATGATTTTGTGAGGCTCTTAGTGGGTGTTCAACAAATGGATGTGAAATCTCTGTAGATGAACTAGATTTGTACTTTATACTACCTGCTTCTCTATTATTGTTTTCCACCTAAAATACAATGTCAATTTTAACATATAGTCAGTCCAAAAAAAAATTAATTAAGTAACACAATGTAGATTGAACCAAAAAGCCACACACTTACTCCTAATTTGTCCATTTTGGCTTGCAACCCGCCTCGACCAAATGACATATATTCAACACTCACATTATCTCTTGCTATCTTTCCTTTGTGACTTATTGTCAAATATTCTTCAGAACGCATGTTGTCTTTCAATGCCTCCCACTGTTTTGGAGATAGAGTGGAGTAGTCAGACCTCTCTTTTCCTCCATGATTTCTTTTCTACAATTGTATCTAAAATTGTTCATCAAAAGTCTCATCTTGTTTTTATAATATTTTCTTGAGATTTGTCCACCAATAGTGTCAAAGGCATTTTCCATTTTTTTAATGACATTTTTCATTCTTTGTGGATCTTGGTCTACAAAATTTGATTTAAATATATCCAAATGGGCCCTACATCTTATGCCCAACTCAGTGGCCCACCTTGTAGCATTTTTCCCAATGGGTTCACCATCTCTTGACACCTCAACCAAGAACGCCTTCTTCCCTTCTGATTTTCTTTCTTTTGCATTCTTCTCTACAGATCTATTTAAATCTTGACTCAATCTCTTTCTTTTAACAAAAGCAGCCACATCTTCTCTTAAACCACTACCAATATTTCTAGTTGATCCAGTACTTCCATCAAAAGTTGTAGATGCAACAGGTTCACTCTGAGCCACTGGAACTTGATGCTCCTCTGCCACATTATGTGTGGCATGAGTAGATAGATCAGTAGCGATCTCTCTACAGATTTCACTTCAAACACATCCTTTAAACTTGAATAAGTCATCTACAAATTCATTGTTCCTTTGCTCTCTTGTTTTTCAATAATTTCTCTTAGACTCTATGTTAAGAGATCACTATGTTGTATATTATGCTGCACATCACCATGTGGTATATCTAGTTGCACATCATCATGTGCTTTGTGAGATTGCACATCACCACAACTATAGTTTTCACCAAGTACATTTGTTGAGTCACAAAAACGTTGGCTTCTACGAGTTGGCCGCATTGTATCTTTACTTTCTTTTTGTTTTTTCTCTGTTTTTTCTCTTTTTTGTTTTTCTTGGCTGAAAAACAAAAAAATATATCATATCATGTCTTATGTACATAAAAATATTGCCTATAAAATTTCATTAAACATTATTAAACAAATAATATACTACTTAGTGGATTTACAACTTGCCTGTTTGTCAAACCTAGATGCGATAAAAAAACGTTATTTTTGGCCACACGTTCTTCACGAGAGCGGTCATAATCTATGACTGGAACTTCAGAAATATGATCACTATCATATAATTTGTGCTTTAAATTCTTTTTCCTCATTTCCTGATGTCCAAATAAACAATAATGTACATCAAACCGAACAGTTCATAAAGCATATCTCAATGAATCATAGTTTGATACATAATGTAGTCACATAAATCTGTGCACTTAATTAAATGAATATTTACTATTTATTTGATTATTTAACCATCATTAATTAGTTAATTAAATTAATATTTAATTAATTTCATCCTCAAACTCTTCTCCTATTAGTTAAATAAATTATTCAATTTATTTAAATTAATTCATTTAACCACACTCTAACAATCAATTAAATAAATAAAACACATTTATTCAATTCAACCCCCTTTCCCCACTTAAATAAATAAATAAAATATTTATTTAAATCCCTAAACTACCCCCCCACTTGCATTTTCCTACAAATGAAAGTTGCACCTATTTAGTTGAAATAAATGAATTTTATTTTAATTAAAATCCTATTTTCTCTCACCCACCAAACCCACTAGACTCTTCTAACCCATTCTAGATTCTTCTAATCCATTCTAAATTAGCCTAAAACTATCCCCTAATTATTGTCACATTCCTAAGCAACTTGGAGTCACTTCTCAAAGCCTCCAAAGTCTTTGAAAAGTATTAAAGGCTTCATGTCTTCAACAAGTTAACCCATAAAGTCTTCCAAACCATTGATGGTTCTTAAATAACCATTTATGGCTCTTACATAACCATTGATGGTTAAATCAACTCACCCACATGGTTAGAGGCTTTCCCTCTAACTCAACCCCCATTTAACTCATGGGTCTCTTCAAGCATTTATTGCTTTGACCATGGTTATCCCCACTAACTCTTGCACAAGAGTTTGTCCATTGGATAAAGGCATTATTCATTGAATAAAGGCTTTATTCATTCAACTCAAGCCTAACCCTACCTCCTAAGGTAACCTTCAAGTCATTTCAAACATTTAATGCTTCTTTCCTCTCCTCTCAAGCCATCTCATGTTGACATTTGTCATCCTGGGATAGGGTTGAAAGCCCTCACATGGATCACAAACCCATCAATCCCGACCCTTGTTGAGATTAGTTAATCTCAACCATCCCTTTCTCCATTTTTCCTATAAATAGAGCCCATTCCTTCTTAATCTAGATCCAGAAATCTTGTATGCATCAAACTTATACCAAATTTGAGAGAGCATCTAGGAGCACTTTTCTTTGTTATTTTGGATAAAATTAACATAGATTAATTAGATACTTTCTCATATTTAGCTTGCATTTACATAATTAGTCATTTTTCATAATCTTGAATCTCCATAAGACATCCATAGTAGTGCAAAAAGCTGAGGGCTACACTCATGTGGAACTTGGAGAGGAGAGGAACAAGGGAGGAGCAACTATGAGAATTTTGGAGAGCATTTGGGAGGGTTTAGTGTCTTTCCTCCATTTTTGTGTGCTTTCTATAATCTGTTTAATATCTCTCTTAATATGAATGCTTAGGATTCTAGTTTCTTTCATCTTTCATTTTTGATTGATACTACTAACACTAACATTTGAATCTTGTGTGTTTCTAACATCCTTTTTGCAGTGCATCACATAGAACAGTGAATCATCTAGAACAGGTATAAGGCAGTCTAAGATAATGGCTATCTACAAAGACATTTCATCAAATGCTTGTCTTGTAGTCATTATTGTTATAAGGCACAACTGACAGTCATAGTGTAGCATGGTTACAAATATTAAAGCTAACATATTCATATAGAAACTTTGTTCAACATTAAAGCTTTCAAACAAGTATTAGTTAGAAGGTTCGTGTCCTTACAACATAAAAGTCTTAAATAAAAAGTCATAAAATGGGGCTCATCAATAATCATCTGCATTGCCAGCGAGATCAAAACTTGATCACTAGTATATGCATCTGCTTGATTTTATTCCTCCTCGTCATTTGAGAAATGTAATACATTCTCTCTCCCAATTTCTTCTTCAAATAGTCCCTCATTGTCTTCATCCACTTCTTCAAATGTTTCTTGTAAATTAGCATATTGCCCATCAGGCATTACATCGACAACTTCCATGAATTTTTGTTTCAAACAAGACTCTGTTTGAATGACATAAGAGCATCCTGGGCTTCTTACATCATCAATTAGAAATGACTGGTTAATTTGAAGAGGGGAAACATACGACTCATTTGTCTTTGATAAAAATTGTCATGTATTTGCACGCACAAATCCATACTCATCAAATTGTACCACAGATGGTCGGATCCACTTACATTTTAATAATATAGGACTATTTTCACCAAAATCCACTTGAATAGTATCTTGGATGAATCCAACATAAAATTTCTTCTCATTTCCATGAAGAAATTCAACACTAACAACACAATCACAATTAGTCTTTCCTTTGTCTTTTTCTTCCACTCTTAAGTGACTACCATAAGCCCACATTCCACTAAAAATCATAGCCCATAAATGTGGAGATTATGAAAGTTCACTTTCCTCTGTTGTTATATCGTGACCTCCTTCTTTTGCATCATTGATTGCATTAGAAATCCATTCTTCAAATTTTGGAAACGAATCTCCTCCAATCAAATCATGACGACTGGGCTTTTGAGGTCAATGTTGCATCCAAGTTTGATTCTCTTCTTCATATTTTCTACATAAAATAATGACTTACAAATATTAAGATTAATAATATAAATGTGTAAATGAAATTGAGTAAATAAATTATTGTGTAATTTCTTTTTTACCTGCGCCACTTATCGAACGAAGATGTGTTTTGAAGAATAAAGGCATGTATTGCACTTTTTTCTTGATATGATAGCTTGAAGCGACATCCATTGCCTTCTAATGCTTCACTTTCAACTCTATCATCTTCGTCATCATCCCATACACGTGAATTGACATTTTTAAAATCCTTCATATATTCTGTGCAAAATCCCATGGCCTCTTGCATTGAATATCCCTCAGACATGCTGCCTTCCGGTTTTGCCCTAGTACGCACAATTTTTTTCAAAACCTTCTATATCATTCTATAGGATACAACCATCTCGTTCTTATTGGGCCACAATGCTCTAGTTCATATTCTAGATGTATCAAAAGATGCATAGAAATGTTAAAGATTGCTACTGGAAATTTTTGTTCCAATAGACAAAGGACTTCAACAACCTCCTCCCTCAAACTATCAAAGTTCTAAGGATCTAATACATGTAAGCTCATTCTCTTTAATATTAGGCCCAACCTTATAATTTCCAATCTCGGCCCCTTTGCCAAACTTGATAGATTTACCACAATATGTAAGATATTCTTGATTATGACATGATAGTCATGGGTCTTGTGGCCTCTTAAGCTATTAATGTCAGTTTGGCTTCTGATGCTACTACTTACATATCCAGTCGGAAAGTGAGTCTGAGACATTAACTGTAAGAATTGTGCACGTTGTTCCTTTGTCCAGACGTTAGGAGCACCAGGTTTTCTATATTTTTCATTATCATATTTTTCAACCCAAATATTTCGATGAATCTTTATTTCTCAAAAGTCTTCACATGATGAAATAGTATCTAAGGCACCAAAAAAAGTTTCTTTAATAGCATAGGCTATATTTTTCTCGGTATGCATAAAGTCAATAGTATGTCTAATGGCTATATCCTTAAATTATGGCAACTTATACAATATGCACAACCGTTTTACACTGATTTCATTACATGGATCATTTCTACTACCCGCAATCCCATAATTTTCAATAAATGACATTGTTTTCTATCCATACTCAATAATGTAATCACCTGTTATTAGCAATGGTGCTTCACGATTCTCTTCTTGACCGTTGAAATGTGTTTTTTTCTGACGATATGGATGATCCATTTTAAGGTAAGCACGATGTCCACAATAAATACACTTACGCAAACTTCTTCAGTGCCTCACAAAATCCTTAAAGTTGCAAGCAAGGCATCCATGGTATCCATGAACACAGAGACTAGATAATGTGGCATACGTAGGAAGATCGTATATCGTAAACAATAAGGAAGATCTTAAAGTGAATTTGATTGAATGACCATCCCTTAAAGATTGAATTGCTTCAATTCCTTTCCACAATTCCATTAGCTCATCATACAATGGCTCTAGATAAGCATCTATTGTTTCTGAAGTCACACTTTTCTTTCTAGGTATAATCAATGATAAATGTTAGAGTAATCGGGTCTTTACTTGATTAATTAAATGACATTTGTTTAATTAATTAAGTTCCCCTTTATCTCTTTTACACTTAAGCTAACATTAGGTGCATAATAATTAATTATTTTATTAATTATTATGTGCAAGCCTAGGGTTTTCCCTTTTATGGTTTCTTGACCTATTAGAGGTTGAATTCTTTTGTTTGTATCATGATTCTATTACACATTTTTGTGAATACAGAGCTCTCACATTCTTGAGCTTTTTTCCTAAGTTTATTATTTTCTCTGTTGCTTCCTTGCTTCTCCTTGTAACAGGTTTATTAAGCTTTCAGAGATCATTTAGTCTCTTATGGTGTTGTATTTCTCAACTCTCACATGGTATCAGAGCTTCAGATCTGCAGCTACCTGTTCTTGTTTTGAGTGTTTTTGCATTGGAAGCAGATCTGGGGTTTCAGATTTTTTTTTTGTGCACCTAGGGATATGCCTTTTTTCTGAGCACTTTGGGCCTAAACGAACCTCACCATCATGCTCAAAAGGCCCAAAAACCCCTATGGTCATATAAAACTTGATCATTTTCAACACATGAGCCTCTGGGGGTATTTTTTGTTCTGTACCAGGTCGTATGACCCTAGCACGTAGTTCGAGAAACTTTAAATTTTTTTTTTTTGCCTTTTTACGGCATGCAGGCCGAAATTTGTTTTTTTGAAAAAAAAAAGATCTTTTTAAAAAAATAGGCAAATTTTAAAAAAAAAAAATCAATCAAAAATTTTGGCGTGGGTGGATTTGTTTTAAAAGAGGGGGCATTTATTAAAAGGTACTTGCAGGTACCTACGGTAGCAGGTTCTGCGGGTCCCTTTGTCCCCTGGCCTCGTGCACCTATTACCGCTATTGGCCTCCGCCCACTGGCCCTCGCCCTCCTGCCCCCACCCGCCGGCCTCCTCTCGCCCGCCGACCTCCTCCCGCCCACCGGCCTCCGGCCGTCGCCCTACGCCACCCACGCCTTCTAGCCTTCCCCACCCGCGCCTGCCAGAAACCACCACCCACACCACCAGAAACCACCACCTGACTGCCTCTGCACTGCTCGCGGCCACCTCAAATGTCCCGCTGCCAGCTGCATACCATTTTTTTTTTCTAGCCAGAAAATTTGTTGCATGAATCATTTTTTTTTCCGGTCATAAGTTACAATTTTTTGGTAGTTTGGATTTTTATGCGACGACCAGATTTTTTTTCCGACTAAGATTTTCAGGCATACTATTTTTTTGCCTGTGACAACCATACAACCATCATATTTAGGCTGATGTCAGCACTGTGTTTGCAGACCTGAAAGCCCCTTCTAGGCCCATCCGGAGCACCTTCAGTCTTTTGGCCATATCTTGAACATACGGAGTTGTTTTTTTTAAAACGAATAGGCATCGAAAAGATAGTTCCGAGCCGGACCTCATGGTATTGGATTTTTTTTTCCAATTTTTCTGTTTGACTATACTTTTTTCCAGTCAAAGTGGGGTCACTTGTCTGCACTTCCGGGGTCGTAGAATGAGCATCCGAACTCCGTTTTTTGAAAACTTTATATTGTTGGAAAGCTTGTTCTGTGTACTTTCCATTAATATGAGTTTTATTTCCATATTCTTCTCTAGGACTATTTTATCTAGTTTTTTGCTTTTCAACACTTTGGTAAATATCTTGGATGTTTCAGGTCCTGGGATCTCTTTCTCTGAGTAGGATGTCTCGGTTTTGGCTATTCTTTCTGTTTCCAGTATTTTTATCATTGTAGATTTTTATTTATGCAAACACACTGAGTTAAAGTACCACCATGCATTGTTTACTTGGGCTCTTTCACATCTTGGGCCTTATTGTACATGCACTATTTATAAAGTGCTATGGGGGGGTTGATGTTTGCCTTTGTTTGCCATCTACCTTTGTCTAGTGAGTGTTCCTTCCATGACATTTGCCTCATGATGTGTGTCAAGTGAGTGTTCCTTCCATGACACTATGTACTTTCTTAGCACCTTTGATGTTCCTAGTTCTTCGTCATGCAATTCTTATTGGTCATTCTTTTCAGTGTTCTCGTCCCTCTCCCTTTTTAGCATTTGGGGAGGTTTGTCCTATTGGTTCTAATGCTTCCTTGGTTTTATTGATCATCTCTTCAGACTTTGGTGTCTCATGCCATCTGTATCTTCGAGTTCAGTTGTTTTCCCTTGTTTGCCATCTGATTCGAGTAGTGTCATTGTAGGGCACTCATGCAGATTACAGTCTTCTCTACCTGGTCATGTTCTATTTTAGTGGAGGTTCTTCAGATCAGTAGTTACTCTTCGACAGTGTTTGCATATATTTCATGCTTCAGTGGTGTTCTTTTATCTCTTTTTGGAGAGGATTTTTTTCCCATTGGGTTTTCTCCTTTTTCTCTGTTTCATAGAGATTTCCTTGTATTTGGGTACCTGATCAGGCCTTGTTGCTGGGACCCATCTTTCTTGCTTTCAGTAGCTGTTCTAGGTTTTAGCTTCTCCCTAAGTCTAGCTTAAGGAGGGGTGTTAGAGTAATCATGTCTTTACTTGATTAATTAAATGATATTTATTTAATTAATTAAGTTCCCCTTGATCTCTTTTACACTTAGCTAACATTAGGTGCATAATAATTAATTCTTTTATTAATTATTATGTGCAAGCCTAGGGTTTTCCCTTTTAGGGTTTCTTGACCTATTAGAGGTTGAATTCTTTTCTTTGTATCATGATTCTATTACACATTTTTGTGAATACAGAGCTCTCACATTCTTGATCTTTTTTCCCATGTTTATTATTTTCTCTGTTGCTTCCTTAATTCTCCTTGTAGTAGGTTTATTCAGCTTGTAGAGATCATTTGGGCTCACGTGGTGTTGTATTTCTCAACTCTCACAATAACATTAAGAAAAAAGGTTTAGTTGCTAACCATGGAGACAAGTTATAGTTTATTAGAAACACTGGCCAGGTTGACCATTTATTACTTTGATCTGAGAATGGGTTCACCCCATCTAGAGCCAAACCCAACCTTATATTACGAGGATCTTGAGAAAAATCAGGCCATCTATTATCAAATTCTATCCACGTCCTTGAATCAGACACATGTCATTGTTTTCCATCAGTGCTCTTATTTTGGGCATGTCATTGCATAAGTTCAACAATGTCTCTGCACCTATACATTCAGAGTAATCACGGGATTATCAAAAAGTGGCGAAGAACTTTTTTAGGAACCACAACTGATTTCAACCCTTTTCTATACCTCACTTCATGAAATTTCGAACATTCACTGTCACTTGCTGCCAAATAATACACAACCATTCACACATGTGTGGATGTTTTCATACCCCAAGCCAAGATTACTGATTTGCTTTTTACATTGACTTTGTTTTGTTGGCAATGTGGAGTCAGCTGGTAACAATGAACTTAATTATGCCAATAACTGATCTACACTCTCATTTGTCATACCATGCACCACTTGCAAGTTAAGAATTCGAAGGATTGTTGTCAAATGAATTAACTTACAATTAGCATAAATAGACTTTAAAGCATCCTCCATTGACTTGGCCCAATCATCTCTTAGACCCTCATTCAACATTTTATCAACTTCAAACCCTTCGTCAAACATTTCTGCCTCTTCATCTATGTTTTGTGCCACTTCATCTATGTTTGATGGCACTTTGTCTATGTTTTCTGCCTCTTCATCTCTCATAGTCTGCAATTCTATCATATCTTCACAATAATTGTAATCCCAAGGGCTTATACCACTATGCCCACAACTTATCATATGTCGATAAATCACATTTCTTTTTTTCACCTTTCCACCAAGACAATCATTACATGGACATGGATATTTCTCCAAGCTCCTCTCATTAGCTACTCTTTCATCATGTGCATGATATTGCTCTGTAGTCAACCTTTGACACTGATCCATCTGTAATAATTTGCAATCTAGTATTGTTTTGAGATCTATCTTACATTTTGAGACCATAATAGAAAGAAGAGGATACAATGAGTCATTGTTTTGAGATCTATCTTACATTCATTTGAAGTTTACCTACTAAGAGTGGAATATGTGTGTGTTTCCTATCAGCTTACTTTCAGCAATGAGGGTTTCAAATTACCTCTAAATTTTCTACAGAGGGCCTCGCTGACTTCAAATTCGTTGTAGCAAACTCTGATTTCCTTGCCCACTTTTTCAAAAGTCTCCAGGTCCTATCCAAACAAGCTTTATCGCCCATGCAAGTGCTTCAATACCTGTCCATGAGAATAACAAACATAAAAAATAATCCAAAGATGACACATTCAAGGCACATTCAAGTAACTAGTGATATTCAATGATGACACATTAATGATTTATACTCTAATGCAAAGAAATTCAAATAATACATAATCATGAAAGTTTTGTTTAATACATAAATTTATACAAGATTGAAATCTCATTTTATATATCTTACTATTGACGTAACCATTGCACTTTATTTGGTGCAAGTGCTAGTTATTTTGTGGATGACTAATGGAAAGAAGACGAAAGCTATGCACTTTACAGGGCGCTAGTCTTTTCAAGTAGAAGTTAAACTTAGTTAGATTAACTATTGTGACAAGAAAATAGTGGAGTAGTATTGGAAGTTGGAATAGTTGATAGATCCATTCCAACAATGGATTCAAAAATTATCTCACAGGAGTTATACATGAGATTTTAGGAATTAGTGGCTCTTTAGCCCAAGAGGAGGAAGGCATTGATCAATCATTTAGTTACATTCAATCAATTCAAATATTTACATTTTCAGTTTTAGTTTCAAGATATAAGAAGGAAACAAAAATAGGAAGTAGGGATAAATAGAAGAAGCTAAAGAATTTTATCTCAGAAAAGAGATATCATTTTGAGATAAATAATCAAAATCAAAATATAGTAGAGAGATGCAATCTACTATAAAAAACATCATCTTGAAGAATCAGTTGGTGAAGAGGTATACCTGCCTAGGTCCTAGAGAACCTAAAGTGTAGGGAGTGAATAATCCTAAAGGAACACTCTGTAAGTTGGCCAAATCAGTTGGAGGGTTTGAAGATAGGATTTGGTATAACTTTAGAACTTTCCAATCTGTTGATTTGGGAACCAATAGGATCCATGAAAATTTAAAAGAAATTATCAAAATGGATGAATATAATAATATATATCCTCTTAATCCCCAAAAAATTCACTTGAATCATTGAAAAAGCAACTGATTTTCACATTTTCCAAGAAAGAGCCCAAAACAGATACGATTGAGATATGAGTGCCTAATAAAAAAAATTTGCATAAAAAGACTTGAGATATAAATAGGAGACATTAAGAGGTTTTTGAATTTTAGCAATGAGGGTTTCAAGTTACCTTTAAATTTGTTGCAGAGGGCCTCGCTGACTTTGAATACATTGCAACAAAATCTGAATTCCTTGCCCGCCTTTTCAAAAGTGTCCAGGTCTTATCCAAACAAGCTTTATCACCCATGCAAGTGCTTCAATACCCGTCCATGAGAATAACAAACGTAACTAGTGATATTCAATGATGACACATTTAAGGCACATTCAAGTAACTAGTGATATTCAATGATGACACATTCAAGGCACATTCAAGTAACTAGTTATATTCAATGGTGACACATTCAAGGCACTCTTTGATCAAAGAACAATAGTAAGACTTGGGATAAGATAGTGTGTTATGTAGGTCCCGGGGACAACTAAGAGGGGGGGGGGGGTGAATCAGTTGTCTAATAAATTCAAACCAAAATATTATTAACCAACTTAATGCTTAATACCGGTAAGACAGTTAAATGTGCCGGTAAGAATTAATGCTGTACCGGTAAGAATTAATGCATGAAACATAAGCACAAAGTCAACCACAACACATGACACAAATATTTGTACGTGGAAACCCTGTAAGGGGAAAAACCACGGTGGGAAACCTTACCCACAATCAGATGATACTACTGCAGATAGTAAGTGTACAAAGAGGGGTCTGCACATGCAGAAAGGCCAACAGCCTAGAGCTCACTGCTCAAACACAAATGGGAGTCACACTGACTACAGTTGGATGGTTAAATCCAATGAGAATGTACTGCACAAAATAGCATCTTCATATGCTGGATTCAGTACCGGTGTAATGCTGATATGCTTCTACAAAAACCTAACTTCACCTTCAAATGATGTCTTCGTGTATATCTCTGCTTGATCTCACATATATCCTTCCTTAAATCTTTTTCGCATTCCACATTTGATCTTACAAATAAGATCTTACATTTATACCATACCCTAAGACCAATTTTAGTAGGTCGGCTCTACAAGATATTACAATAAAACATTTTACAAATAATACAATATCCGATGCTATAACCGATTGAACATGTCAGCTTAATGCTTTTATAACAATAATAAATCATCTCCATAGCGTGCTATGCTGATCTGGAAAAGATAAACCTGCTGGTGTAACCCTAGATAACCTGGACTTATTTGCCGGTAAAAGCAAATATGCAAATAAGAATATACCAATGATATTACTTCAAGGAAAAGTGTCCACATGATGTCGTCGACATTACCAAGTGTCTTCCATGTCATTGCAGGTACCGGTGAACATTATATCTTGCCGGTTAACCATATACCGATGATTGTTTGAACAGTTTACTGATAGCCGGTGAATGTTGCTGGATCTCCAAAGTAGGTGTATTTAGCAAGTGTTGACATCAATGACAAAACCATACCAAAATACCAACATGTTATCTACAACAAACTATGATACAGTCAAATCCAAAGATTATGGACAATAATAAGCCAAAATCAATAACAGAGAACAATAATAAGCCAAGAATCTTAGCTTAATAAATGCAACAACCAATACATAGTAATAGATTCAATCTTTTAGTACCAAAGAACACTACAAGTTAACATCTCAAAAATTATAGAAGCCAGACAATATAATGAAGGATATGTATCCTTAATCAAAATGACACTATCATATGTTTCCAATATACTTTGATATGATAGTCAAATAATGGTTAATTTAAACTATACATTTTAAATAAGAGTTATTTAATTATATAGAAAAGATAAATGGAAATTAGGTCCAATTGACATGAAGATAAACAATAGTCATTGCTAAAATCAGTTTAAAGTGTATTCATTTAGGGACCTTTCATAAAATATTGTCAACTTTCAAATCATATAAAAAGATCTTAAAATATTCATTATTTATAATGATAAGAATTTGGTTGTTCCATACACCTTCCTTTACTATTTTAAAAATCCTATCGACCAAAACATTGTGCAACAGTAGTATGGATTGCATTTCATCTATTTTATGCCCAAAGATTTCATCATACCACTTTCTTTTCAAAGGCACCCAAAATTTGATGCGTAGTTACTTCCAAAATCTCTAAAATAACCCCACTGCTTGGTGTTGGCATCAGTTCTAAGATTTTATAGCAAGGGTTTCTATATTTTAAATGTCTGTATCAAAATATCCATTACACCCCCAACATTCAATTGTTGTGCTGGTATATAAGAAATATATGCATATCAAACCTTGTTCCTAAAATCTTTATTTTTTGAAATCATGGAAACATTACATAATTTAAATGAAGGTAACCAAAAGAATGTAGAGAGATAAAAAAACTCTATAGAGAAACTATTTTACATACCTCAAATACAAAATCGTAGGGTGGAACAATAAAAAATGGCAAATCAAAGAAAGAATGAAAGATCCACACCACATTCTTATACAATGCAGTCCAGTTGAAGGATTTTCATTCAACACAAGATAGTGAAGGGGTTGTTATGATGATTTGTTTGAAGGTTCATAAGTTAAGGTAGTCACTACCATATAAAGATTGAATAAATTGAAGATCCTGATGAATTGCCAGTGTAGCATGAGGATGTATGATGTTACCAATAGTAAAATGATATTATGATGGTGGTGAAACTACAAAAAGTTTTAATTATATTTTTAACGAGCATGAAAGCAACCATCTTGAGCCCATGAATGATAGGCATCCTGTTGTGGAGTATCAACCCTTGTTGAACAAGGGTGTCACATTTTTTTGAGGCTCGATCAGTGCAAGGAGCCATCCTCTTTGCTTGATAAGTAGGTGAAGTCTTTCAATGATAATAACAAAACATAGTCTTTCAAATAGTCACAACTTTTAGAAGACAACATGCCATATTCTCACAATCAAGAGTCACTACCAGAAGACATTAATGCTTGCATGAAACATTGTAGCAGCATTCGATACAAACCATTGCAACCCTAGCACAGATAGGAATGAATTAATGAAGGTTTATTAGCAAATCCATCAAAAGGGCAGAGATATTCAATCACGAGGCCTATCAAAGCATGCATTGCAGAAGATACTATGATTGAGTCAAAAGAACACAATGCATAAAATCCTAAAAAAGGTTATAAAGCCACAAAAGATAGTTGTGAAGACAAAGATACAGTCACTTGAAGGGTCTAATAACCTTGTAGAGTAACAATGGCTAGTCTAAGGGCATAATAATGAAGATCAAAACCCTCAAGGTTAGACAAAGATAACCCAATCATGAAAGTATAGTGAAGGACAAGTAAATGACCCAGAACAGTAATATAGAAGCACTATCAAAGCAAAATCCTTGTCAAAAAGTTAGGATAGTCATGGGCAATGGGTGCAGACCTCAAAAGACGAGAGAAATTTTGATGATAATAGTAGAGCAATTTTGGACACTTAAAGCATATTTGACTTGAAAAAAGATACTTTATAGATATGCCTATATATTAGCAGCAATTTGTATCCCAAAAATTTCATTTTTGGAACATTTGGGTGTCTCTCTTGGCATGAAATAATTTCTATCCGACATCTAAGCTCTTGGAATCTAATCAATCATTTGATCATAATGCAAAATCAGTTGACTATATATGAATGCATCTCTATATTTATCAATAGGCACACTACCCTTGCTGCGACTATTGCTTCAAAAGTAAACAAGGCAAAACTAGGAGCAAACAATACATTTAATGTTAGAGGCAAGATGAATACATACCCCCAAGCCTTGTAGCAGTTGGAGACAAAGGTAGACACGAGATGAAAGTAGATATTCTATGAATAAGCTACTGTCTAGAGATGAAAAACTTGGCTCCATTCATTTGCCACTTGATATGCTAAATGTTTTTCAGACAAAAATCCACTTGGCACCATTCATTTGCCCTTGATTAGCAGCTCAATATGCTAAAATTCAAGTTTTTCTATGTTTATTTTTTATTTAAATCAAAATACTTTTACTTTTTAATTTAAGATAATTTAAACAATAATTTAAATGTTTAAGAAAATAATTATTTTGTCTTTAAAAATTATCTTAAACCTCGTTTTTATGTAGTAGTGGTGAAATGCTATTACTTTTATTCTTATTATATTTTTAATGGAAATAAAAATAAAATATAATATAATACATATGCTAATATAATTATTTATTATTTATAAATAAAATTAATATTTAAAATGATTAATAATTTACAAACAAAAATATTACAATTGATCATTTAAAAAAAAAATCTATTATAAACCAAAAGTTATGTATAAATGCGCATAGAATATAAAGTACCTAGTTTGAAAGCAATGTTGTTTCATTTTCAATTAAAAGCTAAATAGGGGAAAGTACCTAGTAGTTGAGCGCATTCCAATTCTTGTGATAGAAATTGTTGATTTAATGCCCTATACTTGCTGATTTAAAGTCCAACTTTTGTATAATGTATTATCAAATGAGGGATACCTCATGACTAATAGTATAGAGTAGTTGTAATTTATTTAGTAATTTTTATTTATGTGACTAATCATTTAGTTGTGTTTCTTACCTAATGACCAAATTAGTTCCTTCCCCTCTATCCGTCAAAAGTATATTCAATCGATCAATTGGAATGACAACGCATTCTTTTACTTGATCAACTGCCTTTAGTCATTTATAGTTGCGTTTTCTTACCCGATGACCAAATTAGTCATTTTTATTTGTGTGATCTCATCCAATGACCAAATTAGTCATTTATTTAGTCATTCATAGCCTTTTTGTAGAAAAAAGCTAAAATTTGATCTCGTGACTAAAATTTTTGCATCAACGTTTTGGATCACATTGTGTGATACATCAGTGAGATGTTAGAGCGCTCAAAGAATAGAAAAATGATATTTCAAGTTTTCATTTTAAGAACATCTATAATATATATTATAGAGTTGAAGGTATATTTTTTTTATTTTAAACTTGTAATAAAGATTTCTTGTATTTATGTTTTTTTAAACAAATATTATAAAATTTAAAATTATTATAAAAAATTTGTTAAAAAATTGAAAATAAATTATCAATAAATACGTATTTTATTTAAAACTGTTTCATTCTTGATGAAATAAATTGTCCAAATTTAATTGCATTAAAAATAATAATAATTATTAGAAGCTCGGCACATGTTATATAAGTGTAATATATAAAGATAGTTTTATTGATTATACAAAAAGAATCTAAACTCTAAATAATAATAATAAAGTTCCAACTTGCAGATGTGACAAAAAAGAATATTGTGTTAATGAAGGAGGCCAAACATAGCACGTAAGTTATTTCAATTAAATAAATAAGGAAACAATCCAAAGTATTTGTTGACTCTCTTAGAATTATTACAAATATTCGCTTAGTAATTATGCAACCTTACAAACATATTCACCCACCACTAGAAAAAAAAAAGGAATATTTTGCATGCTAAATAGAGATCTTTTCAACATTTGAAATTCTTTTGGCATTTTCATGGTTTTCTATTAATTATATCAATTTGTTTAAATAATTTGTGGTTCTCATGTCAAGTATTAGTTGTTGTCTCAAGTGGGGCACTCACATCTAATAGAAGTTATTGAAACGACAAGTAAAATTCAATTATCTTAAAAGTATCAATTAGAGATTTAAAAGGCTTTTTAATTTTTATATGAGATGAAATTAATAAATTTTTTTGGTAATATAAAAGATTTGATTATTTTTGAGAGTGTAAGAATTAGGTAGAGCACACCCTCTAGACCTTGTGACCTCATGCTTCACCATTGGAAGCTCTCGCCAATTGAGCTAGGGTCCCAACTCCTTTAATAGTCTATTGTTGCTTTTGATGGTTTTGAATATTTTTTGACGAGATTATTTGGGATTATATTAAATTATGTCTTAACTCACTATAAAATATTTAGATATATTTTCTTGAAAAATTGTGTGAAAATTTCTAGATACAAATAAAATAAAATATTAATAGGTTGTCCCTACCCAAATTCTTGTTAAAACATTAGAATTGTATTTTTGTTTAAAACTTTTTATGACTTATGAACATATCATAAAGTTATGATAATTATTGATAACTAAAATCATAAAATTATAAATATTATAGTTTTATAACTTTAAGTTATGTGTCCTTTTCTAAATATTATTTTTCAAGGATTATCAAGGTATTTAAATATGAATAAAATCGTAGAGGTGGTTTCTTATAAGTAACTCAAAAGTTCTTTAGAAAAGGGGGATAAGGATATCATGAGATTGATACATATGCATTATTATAATTCATTATTGTTTTGACATTCTATATAATATGATTCAAGTGTGATATTATATATTGCATATACAAAAGATTACAATAATATTTTTTGTGATCATCTCCTTTTGTAAATCTAAGTATTATTTTCAGTAATCAATATAATTTTCAACTAAAATGATTTGATACTTGTCATATAATTTTTTTAATATTTATTCCATTCTACTTTTATATGTAAATATTGACTTTTATTCTTAAGAGATATTCTCTAGCACTTGCTAAATTGTATAAACTTGTTATTGATCACTTAATAAAATATAATCACTATCTTTGGGTCATTTTTTTCCATGATAACTTATGATAGTTGTATTTTATTTTATGTACTTTATTCACTGAGCTAGATTTAATTTATTTGTTGTTGTTATATATGTTTTTTTTTTTTTTTCTTGCTACAGGGTATCCTCACGATCTAGTCCAACACCCATTTGGGGTGAGTTGAGGCAAGACTAGTCCTTGGGGATGTACCAAGCAATCTGGTTATATGTTATTATTATTATTATTATTTGGTAAATTAACATCATCATATGGGGAAACTCATGTTATATTGATCAAAATAGAGATTACATTGTGTTAGAAGTACGATTGTTGTTGCACCAAAAGATCGACCTGTTCATGCCCGCTACAACCACTAGACTTATATAATCCATAGGAGGCAGTTAATCTATGTCACAAACTCGAGCGCTGCACTCCACAACATAAGGAGACAAAGGACACACACCTTGCAACAATCCCCCCCTCAGCGCAAGCGAGGGGGTTTGAACCTGTGACCTAGGCTCTGATACCACTTGTTAGAAGTATGGTTGTCATTGCACCAAAAGATAGACCTTACTAAAATATCCGGACCACCAGACCTTTAAGATCACTGCATCTACACCCACTGTCACTTCTGCACTGCAATAACATTTAACACTGTAACTCAAATCACACCGACATTAAGTTGCATATACTCACTATCAAATTATACACATATCTTGCATATTCATCATCATCAAACTTACTCGCATCTCACTCATATATTATTTTCAACAAATCATCATGTATGTATACCAAACCGGAACAAAACACCCTCACCAAGTCGGCCAAAAGATAGATTGTAACGTGTACACACATTTCCAACCCAAGATATACAACCAGACCAAAATATAAAATATGGAGCATAAACTGGACCTAAACTGACATCCAACGAGCAACACCGAACCAAAAGAATACTTCACACAGAATCACTAGACCAATGAATATACATCTAACTTCGATAACATATCCCAACGCATGTACTGCTCAAATGAAAGAGTCTAGACACAAAAAGGAAAAACCTGGACCATAGAGATAAAGCGTCCAACTGTCTTCATCATAAAAAACAAGTTGACATCAATTGGAACAATTGCCAACATAACTTGTCTAAATTTGATCCACAAAACCAACCATAACAACCTTTGGTACAAACGTAATCATAACAACTGGTACAAAAACATAGCTCAAAATACTTCAACACTGAATCCCACACAGTAGATGTCCGGACCAGAACATATCCGGACTATATTGTTTGACATCAATGACAACAAAGCACACATCTGTAACAACATCCTCCTTTGTCATTGATGGAAACAACCAAAAATGTTTTCACATCAAGCCTTTAAATAACAACCACCAATAACAACTCCCCCTAAAAATAACATTATTGAAACATATAACAAAATATTTTTCAGTACCTTTCTCCCCCTTTGCCATCAAAGACAAAGGCCAAAACACAAAACATTGAAATCATTCAAAATCACCCAACCAATATCTTTAAATTATTTCTTCAACTTGATCACTGAGGCCTTCCAAGCACGAGTAGTAGCATCCAAAATTCTATTTTGACTCTCATAATCAATACATTTATTTACTGTATCATCAATATAATTTATGTCTTTAGCAATCTTCTCAACACTCTCTACTTCAACCAACAATCTCAAATAAGAAGAAAGTTTCAATTCCATGTCAACCCTCAGCTCTCAAAACATTCTCATAAGCTCATATCTCTATCTCCTTCTCAGGGCTAATTGATCATGCAATTCTCGAGCCTTATCCCTTTCTTTTCCACAAATATTTGTAGACACTTTATAATCTTTCATTTCAGCCAACTGAAACTCAATTCGATTAATTAAATCATCTTTGAACTTTTGTGTGGCAATAGACCACCTCAAACAAAATTTATACAAATTTTCAGTTGCTTCTATAGATTCTTAAAATTCAATAAATTAAGAATTAGCACCCGATGTGCTTTCCTACATTTCTTTGCCATCATCTTATGCGAATTTGATTTTGTAAATCCTTCTTTAGCATTATTGTCATATTCTTCAACCATTCTCTCTATAAGTAACTCAACAAGCTTCTCCAAAAGATAATTAGCATCGACTTGTTAATGCCCAATATAACCACTAGAGTTATAGAATCCACACAAGGCGGTTAAGCTATGTCACAAACTCAAGCATTGTGCTGCACAACACAAGGAAACCAAGGGCGCACACCTTGCAACAATCCCCCTCCTAGCGCAAGCGAGGGGATTTGAACCTATGACCCAAGCTTTGATACCACTTGTTAGAAGTACGGTTGTTGTTGCACCAAAAGATTGACTTGCTAATACCCGATACAACCACTAGACTTATAGAATCCATAGGAGGCAGTTAAGCCATGTCACAAACTTGAGCGCTGTGTTGCACAAAACAAGGAGACCAAGGGCGCACACCTAGCAACACATTGTCTGAGAAAAAACAAAATACCTCACCCAGATGGATGTTGGCCAAGAAAACCAGACCATAAGTAATAAGCATAAAAAATGTGCATTTGACACAGGTAGACTCCTATACATCCTATCAATAATATAGCCACATCAAAATTTTGATAACAAAACCAAAGCCAAAAATATAGTGAGAAACTACTCTATGATGACATATTTCATAATCCCTTAGCAACAAAACATCCATGAACACACCACCCCCACCACCATGGCTCGAGGCAAGTAGATTAGTAGTGACCTCAATTGGAGCTTCCTCTCTGATTGCTAGGCCAGATGCATCATCTTCATCCGAGCACTATAACTGATCATTCCTGCAACATGCTTGTATTCCTTGATGTAGTCGCCACCCTCGTTCAACATCAACCAAACCAACTTCTTAAAAAATGTGATGTTTCTTGAAATGATGGGAGTATGACTTTCAAATGCCTCTAGGTCAAAGAAAGAGAGAATAGGGAGTTTGGGCACATGTCTATCCTGACTACAAAACATATAGTAGTTGGGGATCCTCATCTCGTCATCCATATTTGTCACTACTAAGTCTAGCTCCCCAAGGAATGACTCCTTGAATATGCTATTTTAATGATTAACATGATTTTTGGAGGTTGATTATGGTATTTTCAATGTTGATCCAAGATGTTATACTAAATTATTTAAGGATACCATGTTCATTTAAAATATGGTTAGATAAAATTTGGTAACACTATAATGCAATCTTTAACATCATCTTTGTTTTCTAGAAGTTAGTATGTAGAATTGATTTGTTATAAACATTGGTTGTAATTGAAGATCTTTATAATTTTCAAATGTTACGTTGATATTGGTTAAAGTCTTAAGAGGACCATGATAAAATCACAAGGATGTAAGTCTTAAACTAAGTGGAAATAAGGAATATAAGTGTTTATATATAAATTTTATAAATATTTGTTGATTATAAAATTAAAGTTTAGTCATGTCATGTAATCACTATAATGGTGAAAATATTAGGGTTTCACCTTTTGATAAAGTAAAATCACTAATTATTTTCTTAGGTACCACTACATTAAAGAGGGGTGAAGATCTAGCCTGAAATCAACAAGGATACACCTGATAAATTCTATTGGATTCACTGGATTGGAAATTGATACCCTCTTTTGAGTTTGTTATCCTTGATTTTTGTATTGTGAAAATCGAGGGTACCCCACAATTTTTTTTCCCATTTGTGGTTTTTATGCTCCATGCATGCTTTACGAGGCATCATTATCGTTGTAAGCGTGTTTGTCCCTTGTTTGTCCCCCTTTCACTTAAGTGTAATGTAGTGGCCTCTCTCTTTTTGGCTTTCCAGACTCTGTGGTTTTTAGTTTCTTTGTGGCTTAAACCCTTTTTGGCGTTGGTCGATTTTGACATTCAATATGATGCTTATTATGTCTCTTGGGTTTATATGTGGTATTCATGTTTTATTCTTTATGGATCGTTGGATTATGATTTATAAGATGATGACTATGATGTTAGCTATATTTAGTTAGTCAGATGATTTTTGAGATGGATTATGTATGTGTTGTTATGATTTAATCATTATGCTTTGGATGTATATTTGATTTAACATACACTGCGTTCTACCTTGATGTGCTTGGGTGAAAGGGAAAAGTGATTCACTACTCTTTACGAGTAAGCTATGTTGCTTCCATTCTCTTTTTACGGTATGATGTTATATGTATTATATGTATATGCTCGATAGTGTGTTTATGCAGCTGCAGGTATTGAGCATCGAATCCACTTGAATCTTTAGGTATGAGCGTGCTCTATGACCCAATGGACATGTTAAAAAATGGAGTTATCTATCAGACCCTTGACGTGAACATCGTTCCTACTACGAATAAGATTCTTGTCGAGTATCCTTGTGGTTGGTGATAGTCTTGTGGTTGTCCGGTCATGTCCTGTTAGTCTTCGTGTTTCGTTGGTTCACAATTCGTTATTCTAGAGTATATTTTAATATTTATTTAATATTGATATAAAGAGAGAATTAATATTAATACATTAATTGTATTTGTGTATTAATGTGAATTAATAAATTAAAAATTTGTGCAACACTAAAGTAAACTAATTTAATTAGCTAAATGATTTAAATTATCTTACCATTTTGAAAATGATTAATTAAAAAAGGGGAATCAAATATTTATTTTGGTATTTTAAATGTGCTCATGAAAATCTATTATAAATGAATTAATATTTATTTATTTCAAAATTAAAATCTGTTAGTGGAGAAGGGAGTTTTGAGATAATTATTTTTGGAGTTAGTGGGAAAAATCAGGCATGCAGATTTTAATGGGGGAGTTACTTTTCGAAAGGGATATCTGCCTGAAAAAACAGGGAAGAAGAATTTTGGGTTCCCGTGAAAAAATTTTCCTAAGAATTTTTTTTATATTGCTTTTGGTTCACCGTAAATTTATACCTGTTTGCATCCTTGGATTGATTGATTGGTATATCGATTCATATTTTCTATGGGGGCAATCTTTACCAACCGGTTAAATGAATCTATATTCATTCTTTTATCTGTATGCTTTTCCTTCATACTGTCTTAATCTCTGTTATAACCGATAGATAGAATCAATATCCAATCCCCTTAAACCGATGATTAATATGTAGTATTCCATCGATTGCGTCTTGTGCCAGTAGCAACCATTTTTGCATTCTTGTGTTTTCTCGTTATCAACCGATCATTATGATCATGGCTAGATTTTCTTCTATATGATATTCCTTCTTGAACCAATTTATATAGATTCGTGTTCTTGCGATTCGTTTTTACCCGACTTTTACTCTTTTCTGTCGTTGACTATTTTCTTGTGTTCCTTTGGTAGGGCTCTGACCCTCTATCCTTTTCTTCACTGGCATTTCAGTTATATGAATGTAACATAATGCACTCTTTCGTATAATGGTTTTCTTCCCTTGATCGGTGTGTGTTTTCTAGTTAGCGATTATTAAATTGGATTGTAATCATTACCAATATTGCACTCTGCTATTAGCAACCGATTAATAAAAATAAAAAATGGGTATGCTCTCCCTTTTCGATACTTTTTTTGCTTGTTTTTGTGTTTTTTTAATCGATAGATTTCCTTGTGTAAAATTGATTGATATCTGTATGTACATTTATTACTAAATGAATGTCATTTAATCGATGATCATACTTAATTCAGGTTGTCTCTCAAATAGTCTTTGTGGCATCGACCCTATACGGGTCTGCGCATTGTGCAAACTCCTCCTTCGACTGCAGTGTATATATATATATATATATATATATAGTTGTAAAAAATAAATAAATTATATTCTACACATATATTTTTTATGATTCTGGTATGCACATTAACAGTTATAAACCACAAATTTTTATTAAAGGGTTATAGGTCTTTATAGGTTCTTTAATGTCGGAATATCAATCATGCTATTGTGTGAATTACGTAATATCTAGGGGATTATAGTTGGTTTCAATTGGGGTAATTAATTTTAAAATTAACCAAAATTTAAATGATGTATTTTAATAATTCAAAATCGTGAATCGGTCCTCTTATGTTGACATGGTGTGTTCCTTGCATTGCATTTGAGACTTCCTTCGACATGGAAAATTGAATATTATTATTGTTATTTTGGAAAATGTGTATGTTGTTTTACACATATTTTAGTCCAAAGGCCATGGGGTGTTTGAGTCCTGTTTGAATGGATATTCTTCATCTCTTGATTTTATCTGATTTGAGTTCTGTATGTCTTTAATGCTAGATGGTCTTTTCTAGTCCAAATTTTTTTACCCCTTAATTGTAACCTTGTTCTAGCAAGCGAGTCAAGCCTTGATATGGTCGAGACCTTGTCATCTTGATTTTTTGAGTGTCTTAGGTCTTGTGTTGTACTTTGGATTCCTAGGTGCAAGTCAAGGGGGAGTGGCTCTCATTGGGGGCTCGGACCCAAAGAGGTCGCCAAGGTAACTCAATGAGGGTTTTGTAATCAAGTGGAAATTTAAATTAATTAACTTGGGTGGGTAGCTAGTACAGATTAAAAAGATAATTGTTGCCTCTCTTACTCTTAAACACTTGTTTAGGTTTGGAGTAAGTAGAGAAGGCCTGGAATGGCATCCACCAATCTTGTTCCTTCGAAAGGTTGGTGTGGTCCACTAGTGTTTTTATGGGGGCTGGGGGTTGGTAGAGGTCACCAGGGTAACCCAGGATGGGGGCTGGGACCTAGTGAAGACTCACTAGGGTAACCCATGACAACCTAGTGATGACACTCTTCCCTATTGCATACCTAGTGGTCTCTTCTTGTTATTTTCCTTGGGTTTGCTTTCGGCCTCTAGAATTGGTTGGTTTTCTTATGAGCCTCTTGTGGAAGTGGTCTTGTGAGTCTCTTGTGCGTCTTTTGTGAGTCTTTTATGTATCCTTGTTTGCTTGTTGTCGTCTGGTAGGTTTGACTAATATCTCCTAGCACAGGGAGTGGACCTAATGGTACCACATGGTTCGATGGAGTGCTTTTTGCACCCATTGGGTCTTGTTCATCCTTCATCATGTTTGTGATGGCTTGAGTGAATATTGAAGGCTTTCTTATTGCTCCAAATTTATGTACCCTTTGTGATAATGTACTCTTGGAGATTATATCCTTATGGATACATTGTAATGTAATTGATGTTTATATGTATATTCTCATGAAAATGTATTGTGTATGGTGATTATATGTAACAAAAGATATTGCATCATTTTATGATTCTCATGGTTATATATGTTGGGTTTATTTGGAAATAATTGAGTAACGACGTTGTGGGGCGTTGAGGACTTTTGCTAGTTAATATTTGTGCATCTTTTCTTTATCATGTTGTATCTTGTAACTCAATGTATATGTATAGTTTATCTTTTCAAAAAAAATTATTCGCATTTTCATTGGTTTATTTGGTTAAGTCCTCTGGGCCTCATTGCAGGGGTGTTACATGTAAAATCTAGGTGCAAATTGGGTTTATAAACCCGATTTACACCAAGTATGTCTTTTAGGTGCAAATTGGGTTTATAAAACCGATTTACACCTCTTTGCATTTGTTTTTCCCCTCTAGGTGCAAATCAAGTTCGTAAACCCGATTGACACCTTGCAATTGTGAATGAGGTTTATAAAACTGATTTGCACCTATCTATGGCACTCTAGTTATTAAATAGGCCCCAATTGTGCAAATCGAATAGGAGTCTTTTTCTCTAGTTTTTAAGCCTTTTTTTACCATTATTTTGGTCTTCATTTTTTTTGACTTGAGCATGCTCAAAGTTGACGGAGGACACGTTCAATTTCACCCAAATTTTTTCATCCTTTCGGGTATGTATTTTTCTTTCTTTAGGGTTTTGAAACCCTTTTTATCTTGAATGCATATTGTTTTATTGTTTGATTTGAATGAAGTTTTCCTTTACATATGTGATGTTGCACGGGATTATTGGCTTGAACGATGCCACATTTGTGATGTCGTCCGGGTGAGTGGTCCTGGTTGACATTTTCATGTTGCAATTGGTTTTTATTTACCACACTATTCATAGTGGTGTTGGGTGGGGCCGTAGGCCTGCCACACATCACAATTCACTATGGTGCATGGCGGGTCTGCAACATCGCCCCACATTGGGTATGTCTTTTTTTTTCGCAGTGATTATTACCTTAGTGGTGTTGGGTAGGGTCGTAGGCCCGCCACACACCACACACTGCAATGGTGTGTGGTAGGTCTGTGACCCCACTCCACACCATGTTCACACTTTACCCTTTGCAATGTGCATACCTAGTTCAGTGCTTGGTAGGGTCGTAGGCCCACCATGCACTAAAGCATGTTGCATGGCGGGCCTACAATCCTACCAAACACCTACATCCACTACTTTTCTCTTGGTGTTGTTAGGATAACTGGTGAACAACTGAGAGGGGGGGGTGAATTAGTTGTTAACAAATTATTACTTTTAATCCACAATACAACCTTAAACAAATCAAGTACTGGTAAAGCACACACAGATGGCGGTAGGAATAGATCCGGTAAATACAACTTAACAATTAACTAGATAATCAATGCAAAGCAACCATACCACATAACAACATGATTTGTATGTGGAAAACCCGAAAAGGAAAAAAGCATGGTGGGAAGCCTACTCACAGTCAGATGATACTTCTGCAGAAAGTATGTATTACAATGAGGGGCCTGCACTTGCAGGAAGGCACATTGCCTAGAGCGTACTGCTCATTACAAAAGAGTCTCATTGACTACAGAGAGGCTACAACCATCTCAAGATAAATGGACAAAAATCCAATAGAGTGAGCTGCTAGAAATAACATCTACCATGACTGATTACAGTCCTGGTTAAGGTCAGTGCCGGATGACTAAATCCTCTTCTGAATCCAATTCGACCACCAATGATCGACCAAATCCTCCGCCTGAATGATATTATGATATTCACAAATTGCATTCCTTGACCATGACCTTTTTAATAACCATGATACACTACAAAGAGTTTCTACCTCTTATTTATACAAACCCTAAGGCCTAAACCAATTAGTTCAGCCACCTAAAGATGTTACAATAAGATCATTACATGATTCCATATTACAATGATATACCATGTCGGCTTAAGACCAAAACAATAATAAAAAATCCATAAATCATCTCGAGGCATCCTAGTAACGTGTAGAGTACACGTTAGCATGATACCGATCCATAACCTAGATAGGTACCAGACCTATTCGTGGTCCACTACGCCAAAGTAATGTCTTCAAACAATTGAAGCACGATCAAAGAACATCTTCAGCGTCCTGAAATCCATGAAGAAGCTACACCAACACCAACTATGCGTCCTGTCACGATTCCTTAATGAAAGCTTTGTCGGTAAAGCCTTAAACTAGTGTCGGTAAGGGTTTACCAGAGTGTATGATAGCATTTGATTACCAAGCCAATACCAACTGACCAAAACATGCTCATGGAGCATATAAAACATGAAATCAAACATACTTTACTGATCCAAACATGTCGAAAGTGTCCAACAAACAGTCTCTTCTGCCGGTAACACTAGATCTTCTACCGTTAACCAAAACTTGTCTGCCGATAACCAATCATAATAGCTAGTGTTGAAATCAATGACAAAAAATCAATACAACACATAATCAATTCAACCATAATGCCAACAATCTCCCCCTTTGGCATTGATGGCAACACTAGATGTGAAAAACATCTAAGTACCAAGAAATGCTAAACAAGTCTCCCCCTGTGGAAGACAACCAATATCAATAGCTCTCCCCCTGTGAATGATATCTCTATAAGGTTCTAAATGATTTTTCACATTACTATCACTCCCCCTTTGACATCAATGCCAGAAACCTGACAAAAATATCAAAGAAATGATATAAACCTCCGAATCTCAAAGCTGACTACTCCCCCTGAGTAGTAGCACCACTCATCAGTGTCAGAATGAATAGTATCTTTGATAATACATGTCAGAATGATGACAAACTTCATCAATCAAGTCTCTGCCAGAGGGGCAGAAACCCCTAACCTATTTCTCAAATACTCAAATGATTCCTTAGACAACGGTTTAGTGAATATGTCTGCAATCTGTTCTTTAGTGTTCACATAAACCAATTTGACTTCCTTTGCTTCAACCTTGTCCTTCAGAAAGTTATACTTTATTGAAATATGCTTAGTCTTGGAGTGAAATAGCGGATTATTAGACATGAAAATAGCTGTAGAGTTATCAAAGTAGATAACTACCGGTTCACTACAATTTACCCTGATATCCTTCAATATTTGCTTCATCCACAAGACTTGAGTGCAATTAGTTGCTGCTGCAACATAGTCAGCTTTTGCAGTAGATAAAGAAATGGATGATTGTTTTTTGCTGATCCATGAAACCAATTTCTTTCTAAGAAAGAAAGCTCCACCATAAGTGCTCTTCCTGTCATCAGTATCACCTTCCCAATCCGAGTCAGTATATGCACATAAAGTGAAATCATCATTTCTGGAATACCATAAGCCATATTCTGTTGTTCTTTGCAAATACTGGAATATCCTCTTTACTGCACATTCATGGTTTTATTTAGAATTACTTTGATATCTTGAAACAATACTTACTGCATTCATAATATTAGGTCTAGTCTGAGTTAGATATAACAAACCACCAATCATAGACTTATACCTTGTCGGATTTACCGGTGTAGAAGTATCCTTGGTAGATAATTTCTCACTTGTAGCCATAGGAGTACTTACTGGTTTAGAATTCTCCATACCAAACTTCTTCAATAATTCCCTCAGATACTTAGTTTGACAGATAAAAATCCCTTTGTCAGTTTGATTAATGTGTAAACCTAAGAAAAATTTCATCTCACCAATCATGGACATTTCAAATTCATTTTTCATGTTGTTGGCAAATTCCATGCACAATTTATCTTCTCCTCCAAAAATGATATCATCAACAAAAACTTCGATAATCATAATATCATTATCAATGATCTTATAATATAGATTACTATCAGCACTGCCTTTAGTAAAACCAAGCTTCAAAAGATATTTATCCAACCTTGCATACCAAGCTCTAGGATCCTGTTTCAAACCATATAAAGCTTTCTTCAAATTTCAAACCATATCTTTATCATCTATTAGTGAAAATCCATTAGGTTGCTCAATGTAAACTTCTTCCTCAAGCTCACCATTCGAAAATGCACATTTAACATCCATTTGATAAACTTTATAGTTCTTATAAGCTGCATAGGCAAGAAATAGTCTAATAGCTTCAATTCTAGCAACACGTGCAAATGTCTCACCATAATCAATTCCTTCCATTTGAGAATATCCTTTACAAACTAATCTAGAATTGTTCCTTATAACTTGACCATCCTCATTCAGTTTATTCCTAAAAACCCATTTAGTTCCAATAACATTCTTATTTTTAGGCTGGGGAACTAAAGACCAAGTTTCATTCTTCTCTATTTGATCTAATTCATCTTCCATAGCCTTTAACTAATATTTAACCTTACAAGCTTCAATATCAGTTGCCGGTTCAACTTGAGAAATAAGACATACCTCTTCATTTGCCAGTTTTTTTCTTGTCATAACTCCCTTGTTTCTATCTCCAATAATTTGATCTTTATAATGATTTAATATTACATACCTTGGTGTCTTTTGAACTTCAGGTTCACTGCTTTGATCAACAGTCACAGTTGAATTTTTTGATTGTGAACGTGTAACTATCTCAGCTTCCTGTACCAGTTGAGGAATTGCCAGTTCAGTTATGATCATTTCCACTGCTGATTCCCTGTCATATGATATCAAATGATTTCTGTACTATTCATCCACTTTCACATTAGCACTCTCCACAATTTTCTGCAATCTTTTGTTATAACATCTATATGCTTTTCTCTGAATTGAATAACCAAGAAATATCCCTTCATCACATCTAGGATCAAACTTTCCTATTGTATCATCCCGTTTGATATAGCATTTACTTCAAAAAATTCTGAAATACTTAACAATAGGTGTATGTCCAAACCATAGTTCATAAGGGGTCTTACCGGTTTCACCTTTGATGTGAACTCCGTTGAATGTGTAGACTGCTATACTTACTACTTCTCTCAGTAGATATGAGGCAATTTAGCTTCCAACATTATAGATCTAGCTGCATCCAAAATGGTTATATTCTTTCTTTCAACTACTCCATTTTGCTGAGGAGTCCTAGGTGCAGATAGCTGTCTCCTGATTCCATTTGTCTCACAATAACTATTAAATTCATGAGAGGTGAGCTCATCTCCATGATTTGATCTTAGACATTTGATTTTCAATCCAATTTCAGTTTCAACCTTCGCTTTAAAGATCTTGAATTTCTCAAAAGCTTCAGACTTCTCCCTTAGAAAAGTCACCCACATCATTCTATAATAGTCATCAATAATCAACATGAAATACCTATCACCTTGAAAGCTTCTAGTCCTTGCTGGACCACATAAGTTAGTGTGAATCAAATCAAATACACCATTAGATTTATCATGTATGCTCTTAAAAGAAATTCTAACTTTCTTACCCAATTGACATTCCTTACATACCGGATTATGAGGCTTCATAATCTTAGGTATATCTCTAACTTCCTTAGTTGAACTGATCTTAAGAATACAATCAAAATTAACATGACACAACCTCTTATGCCATAGCCAACTCACATCAATATGAGCAATGAAACATGTCTTATTACCAGTGTTCAAGTGAAAGATATTACTTCCTGTCTGAATACCGGTTGCAATCTCCAAACTTGTCTTGTTAACGATTTTGCATTTTCTATCTTTAAACTGAAGTTGAAAACCCTTATCAACCAATTGACCAACACTCAAAAGATTATGCTTCAAACCTTCTACATAATAGACATTATCAGTGTTATGCTTGCCATCCAAAGAAATAATACCTCTACCTTTGATCATACATGCCTTGTCATCTCCAAATCTAACTTGATTGCCATTGTATTCTTGCAGGGACAAAGATTTCCCTTTATCTCTAGTAATATGATGTGAGCATTCACTATCAATTACCCATTCATCCTTATCTTCAACTTTTGCTGCCAGGGCTTTTTCTTCATTCTTGATAGCCGGTTTCAGTTCATCTTCCTTCAAAGCATAAAACACCCATTCCTTTGCATTTCTAGATCCACTAGCAGAGTCCTCTGCTAGTTCATCTCCAGAGTCATTAGTTACTCTTTCCTCATCTTCTATGTAGCATTGTTTACTCTTCTTGAATCTATATTTGTTCGGGTTAGGCTTAAAAGATTTCTTAACTCTTTCCTCAAACCTTGCATTCCTTTCAGGACATCTAGATGCAAAATGACGAATCTTATTACATGAAAAACATTTAGAAGGTGATTTTCCTTCATACTTACTTCCAGTTGGTCCTTTAGGTACTCTTCTAGCAAATAAGGCTTCAAGTTGCTCAAGTTCTTCATCTTCTTTCCTCATGTCTTCCAATTCTTTTGCATATAGGGATTTCAAATCACTTTTGCTGGTAGATGTTGATGATGATGCATGAAAAGCAGGTTCAAACTTTACAACTCCAGAAGATCCAAATTCTTCAAGCTCAAAAGCAGATATTTTTCCAATCAGAATGTCTCTGTTAACTGAAGTGTTTGTCATTGTTCTTAACTCATTAATTGCAGTTGCCTTCATCTTGTAAGCCGATGGAAGGGCTCTCAAGACTTTGGAAACTATTTCATCTTCACTTAGAAATCCTCCACAACATTGAATTCCCATAATAATCTCATTTACTCTTTCCATAAACACAACAATTCTTTCATTATCTTCCATTTTCAAGTTTTCATATCTTACTCGATAACCATCAAGTTTAGCAATTTTGACAGTAGGGTCACCTTCATTCAGAGTTTGCAATTTGTCCCACATAACCTTAGCCGATGATTTGTCAGTCAATCCCATGATTTGCTGATCAGCAAGTGCACACAAGAGGGCTTCTCTAGCTCTGCAATCATTTTCAATATTCTTATCCAGGTTTGCAGGAGCAGGATTGCTAGATGTCAGATCATAAGGTGTGTAACCTTTCTCATTGATCTCTCAAATATCCTTGCCAAGACATCTAAGATGAGTCTCCATTCAAATTTTCCATATCCCATTATTTGTTCCATCAAGCTTAGGGATTTCTCTTCTCAAAATAGTTTTCTAGTGGATTAGAAGTGTTAGTTGCCATAGGATCTACCTCAAGTGGTTAAGCTTCTGCAAAAGAGGACCAAAGATCTGATACCAATTGTTAGGATAACCGATGAACAACTAAGAGGAGGGGGGGGGGGGGTGAATCAGTTGTTAACAGATTATAACTTTTAATCCACAATACAACCTTAAACAAATTGAGTACCAGTAAAGCACATACAAATGCTGGTAGGAACAGATACCAGTAAATACAACTTAACAATTAACCACATAATCAATGAAAAGCAACCATACCACATAACACCATGATTTGTACGTAGAAAATCCAGAAAGGAAAAAACCATGGTGGGAAGCCTACCCACAGTTAGATGATACTTCTACAGAAAGTATGTGTTACAATGAGGGGTTTGCACTTGCAGGAAGGCACACTGCTTAGAGTGTACTACTCATTACAAAAGAGTCTCATTGACTACAGAGAGGATACAACCATCTCAAGATAAATGAACAAAAATCCAATAGAGTGAATTGCTAGAAATAACATCTACCATGCTTGATTATAGTCCCGGTTAAGGTCAGTGTCGGAGGACTAAATCCTCTTTTGAATCCAATTCGATCACCAATGATCGACCAACTCCTCTGCCTGAATGATATTACAATATTCGCACATTACATTCCTTGACCATGACCTTTTTAATAACCATGATACACTACAAAGAGTTTCTACCTCTTATTTATACAAACCCTAATGCCTAAATCAATTAGGTCAGCCACCTAAAGATATTCCAATGATATTCCATGTCGGCTTAAGACCAAAACAATAATAACAAATCCATAAATCATCTCGAGGCATCCCAGTAATGTGTAGAGTACACGTTAGCATGATACTGGTCCATAACCTAGATAGGTACCAGACCTATTCTAGGTCCACCACGCCAAAGCAATGTCTTCAAACAGTTGAAGCACAATCAGAGAACATCTTCAACGTCCAGAAATCCATGAAGAAGCTGCACCAACACCAACTATGCATCCTGCCATGATTCCTTAATGAAAGCTCTGTCGGTAAAGCCTTAAACCAGTGTCAGTAAGGGTTTACCAGAGTGTATGGTAGCATCCGATTACCAAGCCAATAGCAACTGACCAAAACATGCTCATGGAGCATATAACACATGAAATCAAACATACTTTACTAATCCAAACATGCCGAAAGTGTCCAACATATAGTCTCTTCTGCTGGTAACGCTAGATCTTCTACCGTTAACCAAAACTTCTCTATCGATATCCAACCATAACAACTAGTGTTGACATCAATGATAAAACATAAATGCAACACATAATCAATTCATCCATAATGCCAGCAGGTGTAAGGCAGGTTTGTAAACCTGCCATGCATTGAGTTATGTCATTCAAGGTGTATGACGAGTTTACAAACCCGCCTTACACCGTGATTGTTTTGAGATGATTTTTCAAGATGTATGGTGGGTATGTACCTCTGCCTTACACCTAATGTTTACTATTTCTATCTCAAGTGTATGGCACATATATAAACCCGTCATACACCTTGTTTTTCCTAGTAGGTGTAATTCAGACTTATATCCTCGAATTACATCAATTTTTTTTGCATTTCCCCACTGTAATTTGGGTTTATAAGCCTGAATTACACCTGATTACCACACTTTTTCATAAGTGATTTTTCAAGCTCATAAACTTGAATTTCACTTATCACACATGTAAATTGGGATTTTAAGCTTGATTCACCTTGGAGATATTAAGTTACAATGAGGCTTTTTGGAAACCCTAATGGCTTCAAATGCACCATTTTCAAGAGATTATTCAAATCAAAATGAAAAAAATGATTGATCAAGCTACACTTCTACAATACTGATGATATTTTCCCTGTCATAGTATTGCCATTATACAAATGATAGAAGCTTCTCCAAGCCAAAGGACGGTGAAGTTCAACAAGAAAGCTCCCCATCCAGTCTTCCTGCCTTCTTCGGTCACATCAAATATAGATCACATAAGAGATATAGAAATAGGTCATGTTGACCTATCTAATTTTTTAAAGAGGGTTGAGAAGCCTTCTTCCTACAGAAAAATGGAATCCATCATAAATGGTAGTGTAGATCAGGAAATTGAAAATCATCAAAACAATAGCAATTAGGACAACCACAAAACCTAAAGCTGCTATGAAAGCAATCCCAATCCAATCAATGAAGACATAAAGACAAGATATTCAAATCAAATGAAATCGAAGCAAACCGACGCATATATCTCCTTCATGTGGCTCCATTGTTCTTCTTTCACCTTCAAATTTGATGTGGATCTCACCTACAAGTGCAAAATGCAAGTGGAAAGCACGTTGTTGAGAGATGAAATTTGTAGCATAAGGTTACTCGAAAATGTGATTGATTGATCCTCCCATTGAAGAAAATCATTCAATTTATAGGCAAATTGGAGAGAGGACAAGATTAGCATGAAGAGATTTGAAAGGAAATTCAAATAAAAAATGGAAAAATTATGACAAATGTATGACAATTTCTATGCAAGGCGTATGGCAAATTATGCACAAATTATGACAAGTTGCTATGCAAGATGTATGACAAATTATGACAAGATTGAAATGCCATTCCCATGAAATTAGGGGAAATATTAGAAAAATTAAAGAAAATAGGAGAAATAGAAATTAGGAATTAAGAGAAATTAGCAAATTAGAAAATTGAGGAAAAAGATGAAATAGAAATTAGGTGAATTAATTAATAGGTTTTCATCCATTAATAAATTCATGAAAGAGACCTAGGACTAAATAAATATATTTATTTACCCCACAAAGAAGAAGAAAGGATTAAAAGAACAAATCATAAAACCCTAGAAATAAGAGGACAAGGAATTAGGTCAAGACAACAAGAAATTAATGTAGGTTTGATCATGATTCTAATTGACAAAGGACCAATGTTGATAAATGATTGAGATTGGTTGACAAAAATCAATGACAAATTGACCAAGATTGACAAGGAGATCAAATTGATAGGCACCAATTGACAAGGAACAATGACTAATCGATCCAAATTGACATGATTGAAAAGGACAAGGATCGATGACGAATCAATCACAAAATGACAAGATTGACAAGGACAAGAATCGATGACGAATCGATCGCAAAATTACGAGATTGACAAGTTGATAATCGCAAATCAAGCTAAAGATGATTGAAAGATTGACAAGAGGATAAAACCCTAATTCTATCATTGATTAGGATTCACGATGTCCAAAATGATGATAAATGAGCACGCACCATGATGCGACAGGATAAGATCGACCAAAATCACGACTGAAGATTGCTATCAAGAAGACCTAATTCAAAAGTGAGAAAAATGAGGAAGAAGGACTCGATGCTCGCAATGATAAAGACCAAGTGCGCAACATAGAAGAAATGTTAATGCAACGCAAGAACCCTAAAATAAGGCAATGCGCAAATGTTAAAGTATGACTCCACAAGCATTGACCATTTTTAGATGTCTACATTTTGCCCCTCTTTGAGACAATGCGATTCTAAGTGTTGTTTCAAAGAACAATAATGAAAATGCCCCAGACAATAACAATGACATATGCATGCCCCCTCGGGGAATTGGTCGGAAAAATCGAGAAAAGAGGCCAAGTGATCGATAAGAATGACAAAAGACGATAGGTTCGAACGGATCAAAAATCGAAGGTCGAATGCACAAATAACAAGCCTTGGAAGGCACAAAAGACCACGACCATCACAAGATGGAGAGCATGCACATCCATCTAGGTACTGACAAAGATCTATATAAGAGACAAGGAGAAGGAAAAGAGTTCATTTGCACTGGCCAAAGTGGAGGAGTTGTTGCTCAGGAAAAAAGGACCCTTACAGAGAGATGGCAAACATTCCAATGGCAGATCACCTTGGGGAACGTGTATGCATCTACAGACGACTGGATGACACAGGAGCAGCGGTATGTGGCTCAAAAACCCATATGTTCAATTTCATGAATTTTTCTTGATTGCGGGACATTGCGGGGCCCACAGGGGAGGGAAAAATGCAGATCTGCGCCTATGTGGGCGCATTTTGCGCATGTGTAGAGATGTTCTGTGCCTGTGTAATGATGTTCTACGCTTGTGTAGAGATGTTCTGCGCCTATGTAATGATGTTCTACGCTTGTGTAAGGTACACAAGCGCAGCTTGATGCTGCACAAGTGCAAGACAGTGTGCACAAGTGCAATTGTGCACTTATGACCAAACTAGATCGAACAGATTGCCAAGACTGACGGAAGAAATGTTAGTAAGAAGAAATTAGATAGAGGACAGTTAGAGATGAAGGAAAAATTGCTTTCACAAATGCACATAAGTAGGTGAGAACCTTTATTTATTGTAGCAAAGTGGATGCAAAGCATCATGGCATTGAAGGCCAGAGCTGGAACGCAACCCCTTTTGCAAAAGATAGACACATCGCACACAAGGAATGAGTGAAGCATCCTAGGGTGCATACATCAAGGGTCGAGGTATGTGCAACGTTCACAAAGCGAACATACTTATCATAGACACCCAATGATATAGTTGCCCCAGTTTGTGACAAACATTCCACAAACAGCAAACACAACAAAAAAAAGGAAGGGGACCATGAACCATCCCAGTCACTCTAAATCACTCAGTGACATCATCGAGCAACATAGGAACATGATCAAAGCCAAAGATAAATCTAGTAAAAAGATAAGACGCACAAATTCAACCAAGTCAAACAAACAGTCTGATCGTCATTGTCAAAAGTGGAAAACAAGAATGATCATGCTATCTGGTTTCAGGGAATGCGGTACCTCGTCGAAGACAGGACACAGTCTGGTTTCGAGTATACCACACCCTGTATAAGACCCATGATAATGTTGACAAGGACCAATGGTAATGTTGATGCTATTTGGATTGATGTGACAACTGTGATTAGGTTGAATGCTTGCTTGGTCGAACAGTTTATCTATTAATGCGTGATTTCATTAAAGCATGATGTTTGATTGAGTGTCATTGGATGTATGCTCAGCGATCTGTCTATGCACAAAGGGGACCATTTATTGACAGAATGCAAAATGCCAAATAAATTATTTTTGGATTTTGATGTTTTTCACTTTGTAGGAATTTCAAGTTTTTTTTACCATTTTTTTGTTCGTTTTTCAGGACTTTATTTGACTTTTTAGGGATTTTTTCAGGACATTATTTGATTTTTAGGGATTTTTTCAGGACATTATTTGATTTTTAGGGATTTTTTCAGGACATTATATGATTTTTTTGGATTTTTTTCAGGACATTATATGATTTTTTTGGATTTTGACATTTTAGCTGAAAATGAACACATGATTTTTTTAATGTTTTTGAATGTTTTCAGGATTTTTTTTTCAATTTTTTTGATTATTTCAGGACATTTTTCAATTTTTATGATTTTGCCCCCAGTGTCTAGCAAGCCAAGGAATATGACAGCTGAATAAATAGGCTTTTTGAAATGTTGGTGGATAGAGGGAAGACAAAGGCCTTTTTATTATGGAGACAATACAGATGCAATTTTCAAGGGCTATTGCGTGATGGGACAAGAGACTGGATATGACAATGTAAAGCAGGAACATGGCATGAGGGACATGTCAAGAGCTTTTTGAAACAATGTTTAAATTTAGCGTCCTTATGTCAGATCAAGATCAAGGAATGAAAAAGAGTGTATGGATAGTGATAAGATATGGATAGGATAAGAAAGACCAAGAATGGATAAGGGACATGGACTGAAGGTCGGGGTTGGCTAAGGGATAGTGGCAGAAAGTTGCAATAAGCTAGGGAATATGGATGAAAGGTTATAATAAGCAAATGGATAAAGACCAAAAGCTATGATGGACTAAAAGCTACAAACAAGATGCATGATGCTCATGACGATCCTTAGCCTTGTCAAGATCAAAGGTGGAAAGGGAAACTGGACATGAGGGACAATAGGATATGAAGGGTAATGACAGGGGTTCGATAGGATAATGGAACAATGAAGGACAAAAGGATATGATAGGATAAAACCTGTCCCCAAGTACGGTATGCAAGAAGTTCATAGATTACGCATGACACTTGTTTGCGAGGTTTTCATCACGGTACTTGCCCAAGGCGCCTGTTTGCCAGGTTTTCACCAGTGGACGAATTATTTTTGCTTTACTTTTTTTTTTTGTCTTTTTCTTTTTTTTCTCACTTTTTTTTTTGGATTTTGACATTTTAGTCGAAAATGGACACATGATAGGGGATGGAAGAAGGACTCAAACATCTTTTTGTTTGGATAGTAGCCTTGAAAAAAATGGACCATGACCTTTAAAAGTATGCTCAAAGACGTTGGTAGGATAAGGACATGGAAAAAGAGATGAGATTAAGGCAAGGATTTATGCAAAGGATGGGATCAAAGGGATTGAAGGATGGAAAATATGCATTGGATAATGGATAGGGTATTGGAAGAATTGGGCTTCACTAGATGGAAATGAAGGCAAGATCAACATTGGAACACACCTTGATGGGTGGTGGATTGATGGAGGAAAAATGGAACTCAGATTGTGAGATTTGGATGGAGGAATAGCTTGGGATTTTGGGACATAAGGGCCCAAAATGGATGAAGAAGGTGATGGAGGAACAAATTTGAGAGGGTTGGATGGAGGAATAGCAACTTTGGATGCCAAGTTGGATGTTTCTTTAGGCTTTTGTGCTTCAAGGAGCCGCTTAGGGAGCCACATGGTTTTTGATTTTTCATGCTTTTGTGGTTCCTTGGAGTGCATTGCTTGCACAAGGGATTTAGGAACCCATATAGATTTTAACTTTTTTTTTTGAGCAATGGGCCTTTGTGACCTTTTGGATTTTTCCTTTTCTTTTTGGATCATATTTGTCTTTATTTTGACATGTTGATTATATTGGACATGTTGATCCTTGAATACATGTGGACTTCTAGACTTATGACTTTTATACTTGGCATCCAAATTGCTTGGAGGGGGAAAGGAATGCATGGATGGATAGGAATGAAGTGGAGGTCTTTTGCATGGATGAAATTTACTCAAGGATGTGTGCCTTTGTTGACCTTGCATACAGGATGCAGGGATACTATAAGGACCTAAGATGGATGGCAGGGATAAAGGGGAAGGGATATGTTTGGATTTTGAAGGGATGTTGGATTTAGTAGGGGTACCCACGTCTTGAGGAATTTCACTAAGGCCATGACCCTTAATATTTTCTTTAACATGAAGGGATTCTTGCCTATGGAGATCTACTCCTTTGCCTTTATGAATATCTTGACTTGTAGGATACTCTTTTCTTTGGGAAGAAGACGCGAGTCCATTATGAGGTGGATATGATATGAGAGAAATAATGAGATCTTGAAGTGGATCAGATTGCACCAAAGTGGAAGAACCCATTATGCATGTCGAGGGTTCATGAACATCTTGCACTGACACGTTAGAATCATGAGGGGGATTAGGATCATGAGGGGGACTAGGATTGTGTAGTGGACATGATTCAATGACAGGCTCTTCAAGAGATGGAATGGGAGAAATAATGGGATCATCAAAAGAAATGAGATCTTGGAGTGTATATGGAGCATTAAGACAAGGAGATGGAGGAACAAGTGGATCTTGTGGAGGATCTGAAGGAATAATTTGATCTTGACAAGGAGGAAGATCATTGGAATCCTCTTTAAAGGTGCTTTGCTCTTGACTTTTAATGGGATCATTGGAAAGGATGGAAAGGATATCTTGATCTTTCTCAGGAAGTGGAATGCCAATGGGATTTGAAAGGACATTTTTTTTCATGAAATGGAAGGGGATCGTTTGGGATTGGATGAACTGGGATATCTTGATCTTGCTCGAGGAATGGAGTGTCAATAGGACTTTGGATAGGATGGACAAGAATAGGGGAATCTTCGTGAGTGTCTGGGAACATGCGGTCCTGGTCAACAATTGGATGGGATGATAAGGTTTCAGGATCTTGATCTTGATTTTCTTTAGGACTCATTTCTTCATGCTCTAAATTATCCTCTTGACATGAGGTTGGACTTTGGATATGCATGGGGGATTTTGACAAGGGATCAATGTTTTGGCATGAAGGAAATGCACTTTGAACATTTGTGATGGATTCTGGCAAGGAATCAATGCTTGAACATGAGGAAGAGGGACTTCGAATGGGGTCCTCTAAAATAGGTAATGGAAATAAAGTGCATGGTGGCATTGGGTCTTATATTTCTGAAACATGACAAGGATGTGCATCATGAATTGGATAATCTTGGCAATCAATTATGGATAGCCCTTGGATAATTTCATCCTTGGGTGTATTGTTTGATGAGGACAATATGGAAGGTTCTTGTGAAACTTCTAAAGGTGTAGGGATAGATGCCACTGGAGAGTCAATTTGTTTGTGGGGGGATCTGGCATTGCTAGACATAAGTGTATTATCTTGATCTTCCTCAAAGAACTCACTTGGTAGTTTCCTTAAGATCCTTGCAATAAGGCCACCTTTCCTTCGAGGTTTTGACATAGTTGTATCTGGAATTTGAACTTGTTTGGCAAGGAGTTGGTTCTGGTCTGATGTCATGTTTTGATTTCGAACTAGATGTTGATCAAATTGGTTTGACATGTTCAAAATTTGGCTTGGTGCATGTTGCAAGTTTTGTTTTTGAATTTGTGATTATAGTTGTTGATACTGAGTTTGTTGTCGATAATTAACAGTTGGTTGGACATATTGTTGAAATTGGACCATTGGTTGTGTTGGTTGTATATGTTGGACCATTGGTTGTGTCTATTGGAAATGTTGGAACTGTTGAACAATTGGTTGTGATGGTTGAAAATCTGATTGATAGTAAACACCTTCTTGTTCTTGTTGTGAAGGCACATAATGTTGTTGTCTCTTTTCTTGATATCATCTCTATTTGTGAGAGGAGATCTGGTATGTTTGATTGTTTGATAAGAGATCTTACATCAATTGGCCCAATATTTGGATTTCGACCTGGAAATTTTTGAAACATTTTTGACATTTGTGATCTATTCTTCTCAATGTTTTTCACTTTTTGTTCTAAAATCTCCTTTTCTTGAGCTAGTTTCTCCTCTAGTTTTTGTATTTGGACATTTACATCATCATGATAAGTTTGATCCAAGTTCTGAGACATGTAGAGATTGGATTGACATGATTGATTTCTCAATTGTGATGACATGGATTCGTAAGAAGGTTGAGACCTCATTTCAACAAACATGTCACTATGCAATGCAACCTAAAAGGATGACAATGCAACTTAATGTTTTTGTTGTTTTTCAAGATTTGGACAAACTTTTTGGAATGCAAACCTAAAGACTCAACCTTGGGAAGTTGAAATGAAGCCAAGACCTTAAAGGACAAAGGACCAAATGACAATAGGAAAAATTGACAACGTCTCACCTATATGCTTGGATACTAAGCTAGGTTTGACAAAAATGATATTAATGAAACGACAAATTTTAGACAAGGTCAAGACTCCCTAACAACAACTTAGGGTATCATCCAAATTTTTGATTTTTCAAGTTTGACAAACCAAATTTTTGAGACTAAATGTAAGAAGGCAATGATTATGACAATGACTTAGGATATGACATGAAAATGATCCAAGGATATGACAAGATGAAGCCAAGACAAGATGACAATACAATGATAAGGATATGCGAAGACCAATGACTTGGAATATGCAAAATGCAACCTAGGCAAGACCTAATTTTAGCATGACAAGGATAATGCACGAATGTCACCTAAATGGAAATCTAGCTTAGATATGACAATGAAATGCAAACTTAAGGAAATGACTTTGAACCTAAGTGCAAAATGAGGATGCTTGCAATGAAAAGGACTAAAATGAAGGGAGATGACAATATGTCCTAGGACCTAAGTTGGACTATGCAAAACCTAGCCTAAAGTGACATGAATTTTGAAACAAAGATATTCAATGTTTTGACAAGCCATGTTCAAATGTTGGATGAATACTTGGACAAATTTGGACTTTTGTTTGGATTTTGTTTTGAATTGAAGGTTGTTGATTTTGAAAACCCAAGTTGATTATGAGCACTTTTGAAAGTTTGTTTTTGATTTAACTTTTGACAATCACGGAAGACAAAAATGTTTGTTTGACTTTGACTCAAGATAATCAAGCACATTCACAGCAAATCCTATGGCTGGCAAGGGCAATATCTGTTGAATCCTCTAACCATAAAATACAACACTCAGCCGGATAGCTAGACGCTTGGTAGCACTGGCTCCCCCTTACAATGCACTCACTTCTCGGGCATACCAAGCTTCGAGTTTAAGGGGCATCACTTCCCAAGAACTTGCTATCTCTAACTGAGGAGTACATGAGAGGTGTCTTCGGCATGCGCTTATCACAACACCTGAGCCAATAGATAGAAGGATTTTGGCATCTAAAAACAAGAGATTCTAGTAAGGGCATTCGTTCGGGTGGGTATTGATCCGGCGAATAAATCGTCGCAATACCATTCCAGCACCCGTTGTCTACAACTTTCATTGCATCCACAATTATTTAGAGTGGTTCAGAAGAGCTTGGCTTTAGCCCATCACCACTTTGGGTTGTTCCCTCTCACCAATGCCTGTGCGAAGTGCTAGGCAAATTGGGAGGCAGGCCTAGTTCTAAGGGTTAAAACATGCAATCAAATTAAAAACAGACAAAGCATGCATGGTGTTCATTAACCTTTAAGAAATGAAATGTGCAACTACTTTAAAAATCACAAGCAAGATGTTTTAATGAGAGCCTTTGATCGCGTCCTGCATAAGATTCGTTAGTAGTTGCATTTTTAGTCTTCGTCACACGTAACACCAAGATGCTGCACAGAGAATTAGTACCAAAGAAAAACCAGAATGCAAGAAACATAATGAAAACAAACAAATTTGCAAGTAAAAACAACTGATTTCACCTCTGTTTCTGGTCTTACACAGGTGTAGAATGCCTCAACATAGGCGCATAACCCATCAACACAGGCGTAGAAGTATTAACACAGGCGCATAATGCCTCAACACAGGTGCAGAAGTATTAACACAGACGCATAATGCCTCAACACAGGCGCAGAACCCATCAACACAGGCACAGAAGTGCCCAGAGAGATCCGAGTCGCCTTGTTTCTTGAGTTTTTCACCTGCAAACAGCTGAAAAGCACTCAAAACATGGTTAAGGGGTTAGTTCACATCGGGTTCACCAAAAATGTAGATCAGGAAATTGAAAATCATCAAAACAATAGCAATTAGGACAACCACAAAACCTAAAGCTGTTATGAAAGCAATCCCAATCCAATCAATGAAGACATAAAGACAAGATATTCAAATCAAATGAAATCGAAGCAAACCGACGCAAATATCTCCTTCATGTGGCTCCATTGTTCTTCTTTCACCTTCAAATTTGATGTGGATCTCACCTACAAGTGCAAAATGCAAGTGGAAAGCAAGTTGTTGAGAGATGAAAATCGTAGCATAAGGTTACTCAAAAATGTGATTGATTGATCCTCCCATTGAAGAAAATCATCCAATTTATAGACAAATTGGAGAGAGGACAAGATTAGCATGAAGAGATTTGAAAGGAAATTCAAATAAAAAATGGAAAAATTATGACAAATGTATGACAATTTCTATGCAAGGCGTATGACAAATTATGCACAAATTATGACAAGTTGCTATGCAAGATGTATGACAAATTATGACAAGATTGAAATGCCATTCCCATGAAATTAGGGGAAATATTAGAAAAATTAAAGAAAATAGGAGAAATAGAAATTAGGAATTAGGAGAAATTAGCAAATTAGAAAATTGAGGAAAAAGATGAAATAGAAATTAGGTGAATTAATTAATAGGTTTTCATCCATTAATAAATTCATGAAAGAGACCTAGGACTAAATAAATAGATTTATTTACCCCACAAAGAAGAAGAAAATGATTAAATGAACAAATCATAAAACCCTAGAAATAAGAGGACAAGGAATTAGGTCAAGACAACAAGAAATTAATGTAGGTTCGATCATGATTCTGATTGACAAAGGACCAATGTTGATAAATGATTGAGATTGGTTGACAAAAATCAATGACAAATTGACCAAGATTGACAAGGAGATCAAATTGATAGGCGCCATTGACGAGGAACAATGACTAATCGATCCAAATTGACATGATTGAAAAGGACAAGGATTGATGACGAATCGATCGCAAAATGACAAGATTGACAAGGACAAGGATCGATGACGAATCGATCACAAAATGACGAGATTGACAAGTTGATAATCGCAAATCAAGCTAAAGATGATTGAAAGATTGACAAGAGGACAAAACCCTAATTCTATCATCGATTAGGATTGACGATGTCCAAAATGATGATAAATGAGCACGCACCATGATGCGACAGGATAAGATCGACCAAAATCATGACTGAAGATTGCTATCGACAAGACCTAATTCGAAAGCGAGAAAAATGAGGAATGCAGAAGAAGGACTCGATGCTCGCAAATGATAAAGACCAAGTGTGCAACATAGAAGAAATGTTAATGCGACGCAAGAACCCTAAAATAAGGCAATGTGCAAATGTTAAAGTATGACTCCACAAGCGTTGACCATTTTTAGATGTCTACAGGTAGAATCCATCTAGTGGCGACATTCCCCATGTTTGCTCAGGACCCTGATTTCGTCATGGCAATTGCAAACTATTTTGATCTAGTTAGTAAAATAATGTGCAAATAAGAAGAAGGAGATTGTTGCTAAAATCTTTGAAATTCCATGTGCTTTCCTTGATGATAATGAAAAAGGCCTTGATGTTGATGAAATCATTATGGACTTCAGTTTGATTGTGTTTGCTGAAGTTGATATAGAAGACTTCTCCTTGTCCTTGATTGATAGATTGATTGACCTCCAATTCATCTTAGATTTTCTAGATTCACTTCTGAAAAAACACAAGAAGTGTTGCATAGACTTAGAGGATTCCATCACCAAGGTCAAGATCATCACCAGCCATACCCAAGGACCCAATGGAGTTCAAATGAAGAATGCCTTGTAGAAGTTCGAAGAATTTCCAAAGGGGAGTCAGCTTAAGGAAAATGACACTTAGTAATTTTTATGTTTATTCAGTGGCATTTGATTATGTTAATCGACACCTCAGGTGTCATTTTGCATATGCTCATGGGCACCTGTTGAGTGCACAAGTCCTAAGTCAAATCAAACTCTTCTTTTGACTTAGTCAAGTAGAATTAGTTATAATTTCCTATTTGCATGTTGCACCCCTGTTCTATATATATGAGGGTTATTATTGTAATAAGGATCTTTTATCCATCATTGTTTATGCAACAAAACTCTCCCAAAGTGAAGAGAAAATTCAGACTTGGTATTCATTTTGTAAAATTTGTAATTTAATAAAAAATGAGATAAGCTTGGCATTTAGACTTTGTTTTGAGAACAAACTTATGTATGGTATGAATGTTCTTATGTCATTGGTATCATATTTTCTTAAATGATTAAATTTGGATACACTTCTTGGTGCTAAATATTGAAAATCTTTTGAGTCTTTACAAGTAATCTTTGTGTTAATTTGAAAATTCAGTTGTTTTAAATCTTTGAGCTTTTGCAAGTTATCTTAGGAATTTGTATTGGAGAGATTAAAAGTAAAGTATTTGTGTTGTACGGATTATTTGGCTAGAGTAAAAGATCTTTTAATATATTTGTAAGTCTTTGAGCTCACAATATATTTGGGTTGCAACGATTGATATAGATTACGTATTCAATAGAATCTTTGAGTTCTTAGTGTGCATAATTCCCGTCCCCAGGTCACTTTTCAGAAAAAAAGGGGAGTAACGGAAGACTTTGTTCTTTCACGGACACTTTACTTCCCAATTTGGAATAGTTTTAATATTACTACAAGATTATAATTGTTTTGGTTAAGGAAATCTGTTCTTAAAATAGAATTAGATATAACTGGTTTTGAAAAAAGAGAACTAAGTTGTTGTTTCATCCTGGAATAGTGTAAAGTTAGTAGGTAGGTAGAATAGAAAGTAATTGCAGTAAAAAGGGGGAGCCTTCCCTTACAATTAGGAGAGATCATATATTGCCTTCTGAAAGATATTATCTCATGTTCTGTTTCATTCTTGATGAAATAAATTATCAATAAATATGTATTTTATTTAAAACTATTTCATTCTTGATGAAATAAATTGTCCAAATTTAATTGCATTAAAAATAATAATAATTATTAGAAGCTCGGCACATGTTATATAAGTGTAATATATAAAGATAGTTTTATTGATTATAAAAAAGAAATATAAGTGTAATATATAAAGATAGTTTTATTGATTATACACAAAGAATCTAAACTCTAAATAATAATAATAAAGTTCCAACTTGCAGATGTGACAAAAAGAATATTGTGTTATGAAGGAGGCCAAACATAGCACGTAAGTTATTTCAATTAAATAAATAAGGAAACAATCCAAAGTATTTGTTGACTCTCTTAGAATTATTACAAATATTCGCTTAGTAATTATGCAACCTTACAAACATATTCACCCACCACTAGAAAAAAAAAGGAATATTTTGCATGCTAAATAAAGATCTTTTCAACATTTGAAATTCTTTTGGCATTCTTATGGTTTTCTATCAATTTATTTTGTTTGTAAGGTGAAATGAAAACATTTGTTTAAATAATTTGTGGTTCTCATTTGAAGAATTTTTGTTTAAATTTTGCCACGTGCAAAATATTACTTAGTTGTTGTCTCACACCTAATTGAAATGACAAGTACGAATCAATTATTTTAAAAAGTATCAATTATAGATTTAAAAGGTTTTTTTATTTTTCTATGAGAAAAAATTAGTAATAATTTATTATTATTATTGTAGTGTAGAAGATTTGAATTCTAATAGTTTATTGTTGTTTTTGATGCTTTTGAATATTTTTTGACGAAATTATTTGACATTAAGATATATTTTCTTAAAGTTGTGTGAAGATTTCTAGATACAAATAAAATAAATAATGATTGTTTATTGTATCTAATTTGTTTGTTAAATTGATCAAACATTTGTATTATTTTGAATCAAGTGTAAAATAAACTCTCTTTTTTAAATTTGAAGTATGATTTTAGATTAAATTATTTAATGATTATTGTTGGTTGATATTATTTAAATATGTAAATTATATGTTGTTCTCATTATCAATGATGTAGATATAATATTGTTGGTAATTATGAATAAAAATGAAATGTTTATAATGTCAAAGAGGAATCAAACTTATTAACCCTTACACTTAAGCACATAGTATAAGATTTATATGCTCCTCACCCAAAATTTTATTAAAATATTATAATTTTATTTTTGTATTAATAAAAATTGGCTTATAAAAAGATCATAAAGTTATAAATGTTTTATTTCTTAAAACTTTATGTGTCCTTTTCTAAAGTTTATTATACAAGAATTATCAAAGTATTTTAAATATGAATAAAATGATAGAGGTGGTTTCTTACAACTAACTCAAAAGTTTTTTAGAAAAGAGGCACAACGATATCATGAGGCCAACACATAGGTATTATTATAGTTCATTATCATTTTGATATATTCTATATAATATGATTCAAGTTTGGCATTATATGTATGATAATAACATTTCTAATGGTTAAGTATTTACTTTTGTAAATCAAAATATTAATTAAGCAATCCAATTTCTTCATGTTACATTAGTCTAATTACTATTATTAACAATATTTTATGGTCGTGTGGTGGTAATGATCAACTTGTCCATTCAACTAAAATGATTTCATATCTGTCATATAACCCTCTTTTTTCTTTTCTTTTTTCTTCCATTAAAATTTATATGTACAACTTGACTTTTATCGTCACATTGTGAAATATTCTCCAACACTTGCTAAAGTGTATAATCTTATTATTAAATACTTAATAAAATATAATCACTATCTTTTAATATCATAAAACTTTCCATTATAACTTATGATGGTTATACTTTATTAGTACTTGTCGTAGGCAATATTATTGCATTCACTGAAGGCCAATCAATCAATCAGTTTGCACCAATCAAACGTGATTATTATTATTTTTGCTTTCAAAATAAACTTGGTTTTTGTAAAGTTGAGATTTATAATTTTAAATATAAGGTATTGTAGAAATTATTTATCTACACTATGATTGGTTTAAAAATTTGGTGTTATAGGAGCAAATTTTTAGGAATGATAGATATTTTAGGTTTTTTTTGGATTTCTTTGTATTTAAAAAAAAGAAATGTCTATTTTAAATAGTTTTTTTCATTTTTTATTATTTATAATATTATAATTTAAAAAAAAAAATAGATATAGAAATTTTAATAATTCTTTTTTATCTCAAAATATAGATAATAAAACTAATTATAGGGATTTGATTCAATTTAAATTAAATTAAATGAAATAAAAAAATAAAACTAATTATTATATGTATTCTTTATAGTTTTTATATATCTTTTTGAAATCATTCTATGTTTTAATACTTTTTAAAAATCATAAATTTTTAAATCATTTTTTTCGCCAGTAATTATATGTATTTAATTGATATTCAAAACAAAGTACATAAGTTGTAGTATCATCTATCCCACATCACAAAGAAACATTGCTAAAATTTGCTCCAAAACAATTTCTATAGTTTGACAAAACATCAACCAAAACCCTACCCCCGCCTACTAGTATTCTGCCCTATACACCCATTTATACAATTTAACAATTTGAAACATATGACAGATGATCAAGTAACTACATAAACAAGCTTCAAACAAAAAATAGTGATTTTCTTTTCATTTCTTCCCCACTTCTTTTAAAGGCCCATTAACCCACTAATTTTTCAGCTTGAATCTTGCTTTTGGTTCTTCTTCTAGTCTCGCCTTCCCCTTTCCTTTGGCTCACTCTCGTTCCATTTCTCACAAGTAATGAATCAACGAATCCCATTCGATATACGCTTCTACCCGATGCTCATCCTTGTTAGTCCCCTATGCCCAGTGACTAAACAAAATCAACTGTTGAGGAGTCTCCTCATTTGTGCCCTTGACCACCTCCGAAGGCATAAACCTTGACCTAGAAATTTCCCTTTCCAACATCAAATGCAGACCATACAACCAATCATTTTCTACACAACCCTTCAACACCCATTCAACATCTTGTTTCCATTCAACCTCCAGCCCCCACACCACCACCATTGACACAATGTTTATATTCATCTTGTACTTATGTTTAGTCATAAAAAGCTCTTCACCCATAAGGATTTCCATGATCTGAATGAAAATATCTTCATCAAATTTGAAAAGATTTTTCATTATTTTCTTAGTGACTTTGCCCATAAATGCTAATTGTTGCCTTGGCATAATCAAGGAAAAGGTGGCCTCCATATTGAAATGCAATCACCACCCATCCTCAATTGTGAGCACCAAGTGCTACCCATGTCACATCGCCCCGCCACCACACCTTTTCATTATTAGCTTTTGAAAATGGTGGTGTATTATTCCAACTCAGAGATCGAGCTTAGGATTATGAAAATCTTCCATCATACTTTTGGACCCATCATCAAGAGTCACTACTCATTTGGACAGCCTGTCCTCCATGTCGTTCCTTGTTCTCATCACATGTCCAACTTCAAATTCCTCAAAATTTTCTAATAAATTCTTGTCAATAGTTATATATTTATTCAAATTCTAGGCATGTATTTCACCCTTTTTTATTGCATTAATAATAATCAAGGAATGTCCTTCAAGCTGTATTTTTGAGAAGCACAATTTTTCCCTATTTTCAATGCTTCAATAGCTGCTTGAGCCTCGACTTCATTATTCATTCCCTCTACAATTTTTGAAGCTCCAATTGTTACAATATTGCCCTCCCAATCTCGTGCCACAAATCTAGCTCTCAATGGTCTTGGGTTACCTTTTGAGGCCCCATCAAAGTTAATTTTATACCATCCTTCCCTCAGCTTGGAGTACTCCACCACCTTCACCTTCTTGGATTTTGGATTAGCCGAGGCAAGCCCATTAATAGGCCAATTTTTTAATCATTTCAATATATACAAAATAATTTAATAACTTTTAATCATATACTTAAATATTTTTCATCAAGTCATTCAAAAAATGTCTATTTTCACTTTTATAATTATTAATAGTTATTTTATTAAGACCAATTATAATTAATATTACATAGATATAATTAAAATAAAATAATATTAGACTACAAATTAATAATTTAATTTGAGATTAATTTTATTATAATAATTATAATTATATAAATTTTTAAATTAAATTAGGATTATGCTTTTAAGAAAAATATATATTTTTCACTATAAAATTTGTATTATATTAATTATTTATATTATTTTATTAAAGTAAGATTTATAGCTAGTATTACATAAATATGATTATACTAATATAATTTTAAAATAACAATATTTCAAAATTATAATTAAAAATTAAAATAAATATTTTTATTACAATTCAAAATTATAATAATTAAAAATTAGAACAAATATTTTTATTACAATACTATGACGACAAGTACTCACCACTACGTGGCACTTATTTTATGTACTTTACTCACTAAGATAGATTTAATTTATTTGTTGTTGTTGTTGTTACATAAGTTTTTTTTTTTTTTTTTTCACATTTAGATATATATTTTCATTTAGCTAATATTTGTTTTGTCTTTTCCATCCTAACTAGTATATTTCTTGGGTTTTTAAGAAAAATAAATATATAAACAAAGTTTTTATTATTATTTCATTTATGATCACTATATACATGTTAATTAGTCTATGATTATCATGCTAGGTGATTAGATGATAGTGTAGTTATATATTTTTTATATCGCTCATTTTTTTTTTGCTCAGTAAAAGGCCGAAGCCATACTTTATTAAATAATAAATAAAATTACAATCTCCGCTCAGTGCAGGCGCCGATTGGAAATAGCGGAGAGGAGAAAACCTCTGGCCTTGACCAAGACCTTAAGTGTAGTCAATTACTGATACTAAAACTCTACATCATTTATTGTATTACATATTTTCCTTTACAATCCCTTCATTCTGGGCAAAACAGGCCCATCATAGGTAATTTCTATAATCTTCCTTGTAAAAACTTGCCTCCTTTATCATAGTTCACTGCCTTCTAACTCACCCTATCACCTGCAAGACAGATTCACAACACAACCCTGCTGCAAACCACTTCTTGAAGTGTTAGTGCAAAAAGAACTACTTTTATATCAGCAAGCTTATATTATACTTTCCACCATTGTTAATGCAACCTAGGCTTCTTTTACATTGAGTCAGCATAGGGATCCATACTGTTGACTATAATTTGAAAGATTACCCAGGTTACAATAACATTTGTGAAATGTATCCTTGCATATAACCGAAATTTCCATCTGTCATGTTATCCATGTTAGTACCTTAACATTCTAATCACAAAAGTCTCTTAATGTAAATGATACAATGAAAAATATACCACATATGCAAGTGTTACAAAGATACTTCTTGCCTCTGCACCCTGAAGATAGATATATCCAAGTGGCCATAGTTCATACCTGTTTAGTCATATCTGAGATGCTAATATAAGAAAACTATCATTAGAGTATATGCATTACTGAAAGATATATCCTAATTATAACCTACACTACTTCAGTATATATATGTCTATAAATGAAACAATATCAGTGTCCTTGCCCTTATTTATCTATATTATAACAGAGCCATGTGTTTCTGAGTATATGTCCTGTCCCAATCAACCCTTTTGTCAAAATGCATTCATAATCAGTCCCATGCATGAAGTTTACTATCTATAGATCCTTCTTCCCTATGTATTAGAGTAATTATATCCGAATACAAAGAAAACCTTATTATGGAGATATCCTTATTCATCATTATCATCTACGGTTTCCATGCTAGAAGCCTGTGCCTTCGCAGCCCCCATGTCGATAGGGTTTTTGGCTTGTAACGGGGTCCAACCCTCATTGATCATATAGTTTACCCACCATTCTCCTTTTGGATCTTTTACCACACCAAGCCATTGTTTGAGGAATGTGTTATTCCTTGTTATATCTAGATGTCGTTGCAAAAAGGATTTTTGATCCTTGATGATAAAATGGGCCTCTTGAAATCTATTTTGAGTGGTTCACCTTTGTCTGTGGCCTTCGATTCTCTAACGTAATCTTCAGATAGAGAATACAGAGATTGTCATCAACACATTTAATAGCCAACTCTAGATTTACCAGGTATTCGTTATTGAATATTAACTTGCACAATGAGGCTGTATCTGCCTCATCCTCTCCCATTATGAGTAATATGACTACAAACCCCACAAAGATGTCACTATTAACGTGTTTCCAATGCTTTGTACTCACAAGCTCATTTTCCAGAATCCTCTTGGTCGCATGGATGACCAAATCATCCTCCGACCTCAGAATAACTGACCAACGTTTCTTAGATATCTCTTTGACAAAGGACATCTCTCACTTTTTTGGGCACAAGCAAATACCAAAATCCATTGTTTATGTTAGAATGAAAAATTGTAAGTGTTACCTTTAGATATATTGGTTTTGCTGACCGACTCTATCCAAAGGTTAAGTTTCAACCCCGGTTGAGAGATAAGGTATTCTATAATGAGTGACTTCTCACCTCATGGTATGCGAGTATGCTTATTATCGGATAGGTCTAACAGGTCTCCATCCCCAGAATGTCTTGTTGGTTCAAATCTAAAGATGTTGATTACTTATTAATGATTGTCTGTTAGCCCTTCGCTCTTGCGTTTCCAATGCGTGAATGCTTCAAGCAATCGAGCAAAACCTGTATGGGAAGGCCTAACATATGATGATTGAAACTCAGATTGTATATACATATATATATATGTTATACACACACACACAGATATATACATATATATATACATATATATATATGTATATATACACATATATATGTATGTATATATATACATATATATATGTATATATATACATATATATATGTATATATATACATACATATATATGTGTATATATACATATATATATATATATGTGTGTATATATACATATATATATATGTGTGTATATATACATATATATATATGTATATATATATATGTGTATATGTCTATATAGACATATATGTATATGTCTATATATATAGACACACACACACACACACACACACACACACACACACACACATCTATATATATATATATATATAGGCACATATATATGTATATGTATATGTTACATAGATATGTCCATTGGGAGCAAGAGAAGGGTGTATGATGATCTCAGCTCTGTGTTTATTATTAGTGAGTGTATATATGAATATATACAAATATATCTATATATGTGTGTGTGTGTGTGCATATATATATATAATTGGTATCATATATATACCCGTATGCACATACAATTATACAAGTATAAATATATATGTTCATATATATATCGCTATATGTGCATATACATATGTCGATGAAAGAATTTAAATGAAAATATGAGAATGCACTGGTAGGGGTTATTGTGATCATTGAAGCTGCAAACTATAATTTTGATTCCCTTGGCTGCCCGTGAGTTGCCTATTCTGAATGCCTAGATGTCAAGGATGTGATTTTATTCATTCCATCTACCCCTATATTGGCTAGATTATCTGCCAATGTATTAGCCTCTCTCTATATATATGATTTATTGTGTAATGTGAGAAGCTTTCCACTAGTGATAGGGCTATGTCTAGTAGACTTTTAAGTTCCCAGTTTGGCATTGTTCTGGTTCGTGTTAATTATAATGGCCGAGTCACCTTCTATTTCCAATTTGGATATTTTCAATTGCTTACAAAGATTTAAACCTTCTATTAGGCCCAACATTTCTACCTTATTGTTAGTGCGTTGACCTAGATATATGGATTTAGAGCCAATGCGACTCCCATTATCTGAATGTATTATACAAATTGCACTTGCCATCCTTGGATTACCTCTGGATGCTCCATTGAAGTTTAGTTTAAACCATCCAATCTTCAGGGACACTCATTTGCAAGCTTTCCTTGCTTCAGTTTTATCTATGCCATCCTTCCCGGCAAAGGGAGGAATTTTAATCCCCTTCCATTGCTTTCTGATGAAGTTATCCCAGTCTGTAAATGTCTTGTCATGTTGTGGGATGGTCGCATTCTTTCTGTTGGAGATTTCTATGATGGAGGCTTCTATTTTTGCTATAAGATTCTCTACCTGCATTTCTGTTTCCTGAAAAAATTCTCCTAATCCTCTACTTCCAAATTTCCCAGATTACTATTTCTGGACTGCATATCCATAAGTTATGGAAGATACTATTCCTTTTGATTATTGGCCAACCTTTATACCATTCCATCAGGGATAGAATAAGAGCATCTGACCAACCTATTTGGGCCATCAGCCAATACCAGCATTTCTATGTGTAGTTGTAGGTTGTGAAGATATGGTCATTTGTCTCCTCATCTTCTTTGCATAAGAGGCAAATTGAAGGCCCTTTGTAACCCCTAAGTTCAAATTTTTTAGCAGTTAGGACCCTCCCCTGAATTGCAACCCAGGCAAAGAAACCAACTTTTGGGAGACAAAATTTGTCCTAGCATAGTGTAGTTGGGATGTAGTCCTTACCAATGTTTTCCTCATCATATATGGTTCTAAAACCATCTTTATAATTGTACTTCCCATCCTTTGATTTAGACCATATTAGCTCATCTGACCCAAGTCTGCACATTATTATTCTACATCTAAGAAATTGATGTAGTTCATGGAATTTGTTATCCACCATGAATGGATGCACATCTTTCCATTTCCATCCAATTGTTGATTCTGGTTCCATTGTTATATAATCCCTTACATGATTACCCCATAAATTTTTCAATTGGTCCTTTATACCGCTAGTATCCATGAGCTTGTCTATCGAGGGGTATCCCCCCAGGAGTCTTCCCAGAATAAGGCAGATTTACCATCGTGAATATCCCAAGACAGATGATTAGATATGAGTATGCAACATTCTTCTATAAAGTTCCAGATTCTGGAACCCTTAGGCAGATCTATATCCCTAAATACTGCTTCTCTCTGATTAATCGATATATATATTTGTTCCTAATAATTTTGGCCCATTTGGCTTCTGGATGTATACATTCTCCATGTTAGTTTTTCCCCTAAGGCCTTATTCTGCCACAGTAGTTTCCTAATTCCTATGCCTCCATCACTCCTGTCTTGACATATCTTGTCCCATGATATTAGTTTGATTTTGATCTTATCCTCTATGTCGTGCCAATAGAAATCTCTGATTGTTTGAGTTAATTTCTTATAGGCCCCTTTTGGGAGTGGTATACATGATAGTAGGTAGATAGGAATTGCTGCCAAGATTGTCTTTATGAGAGTTGTCATGCTCTGTGAAGTGTGATACCTGTAGCTGCAACACAAAACACTCAATAGATAATTACAAGCATGGTTAGCAAATAATAAGAAAACAAAGATGAACCATGACAAAGCGACCTATCACCTCCTAAGAGACGCCAGTATGGATTTGCTCTCAGATCTGGATAAACAATCCTAGTGACTTGACTACACCTAGACGGAGGATTTGAAATGATAATGATATGAAAAGATGAGATTGATTATGCTAGATTGATCCAAGAGACTAATTAAGCTAATGATATGAATGATTAAGCTATGATGATGGAATTAAGCTAGAAAAGAGATTGATTAAGCTACATGATTCAACAATTATGCTAGAAAATGATCAAATTAAACTAAATCTAAGATGAAATTGCCTATAACATTGATGCTCAAATGATATGCCTATAGTAACAATGCATAAGATGAAATGAGATGGGATCCTTAATGCTCCAAAATGGGGGATATTTATAGGATTTCCAAGGCTAGGGGTGAGGTGGCAGGAATCAACAGTCAAGATTGAGTCTGAAGATATCAAGGGTGAAATTGGAGGAGGTTGGAGAAGAGGTTGGAGGAAGAGACACTTGTCATCTCTGTGGTGACAAGTGTCAAGGAGATTTGCTCATAAAAGGGCAAGTGTCCAATAGAGGAGACATGTGGCCAAAGTGCCATGTGTCTCAAGAAGAAAATATCCACACCATAGGAGGTTAGGATAAGGAAGTTAGAATGTGCAAGATAGGATAGGGTTAGGAAAACCCAAGGTTAGGTGGAATGGGTTAGGTTAGAGGAATGGTTAGGTTAGGTGGTTAGAAGTTAGGAGGCATGTGGGTAATTTGAATTTAAAAATTCAAATAATAGGAAAAGACTAATTAATTCTCAACAACTCATAAATTGATTTGTTTTAATTAATTAGGGGATTAGAAGAATTGATTGAAATGGGGGGAAGAGATTAATTAATTTGAATTAATTAATCAAAGGGGACTATGGAAATAAACCTATTAAATAAATCCTTAGATTTATTAATAAGTAGATGAAAGGGAGAATTTAATCAAATTGCCTAATGAATTCAATTAAATTAGGAAGGGGGATTAATTAAATAATTGCTTATTTAATTAATTATCTTCAGACCATTTTTAGGTGTATACAAGAGTTAGTCTTTTTGTAACCCTCTCAATCAGGGGATCCCAGAGTTTATTGGTTTTGATGCCTTTGTCCAAGGGCATTCCTAAATATGAGAATGGTAAATGGCCAATTTTGTACCCTAGATATGATGTTATTCTGGATTCCTCTTGTGCTTTCAGGTTGAAAAAAAGTATCTCCTATTTTTTCTCATTGATCATTTCCCTGGATGCCAGCCCATAAGAGTGTAAGATCCTCTTGATTTCCTTGGCTTCATTCAAATGACCTTTACCTAGAATCATCGTATCATCAAAAAATTGTTGGTGTGTGCACGGGTCTACACCTCCTATGATTTGGATCCATGCTAACCTTCTAGCTCTCCGTAATGTGTCCAGGCTTCTTCCCAGGGATTCAGACATGATAATGAATAAGAATGGGGATAAAGGGTCTCCCTGTTTGAGTCCCCTAGTTGGTCCAAAGAAACCTTCCGGTTTCCCATTCAATAAGATTGAGAACCTTGGGTTTGATATGCAGAAGTGGACCCAATTCACCTATTGTTTGTTAAAGCCAAAGGCTTTCATGCAGCTACAAAGGAAATACCAATCCTCTTTGTCTTAAGCCTTTTTAATGTCTAATTTTGTCATCATATTAGGGTGTCCTTGGATCTGACTGGAATGGATAGCTTCCTGGACTATGACTATCCCATCCAAAATTGATCTATTGGGTACAAAACCAGTTTGTTCTTATGATATTATGGCTGGCAGTAGTTTTTTTAGCCTATTGGCCATGACTTTTGCTAGTAGTTTGTAAGTCATGTTGCATAAAGAAATGGGCCTGAATTCTTCCCACATTGAGGGGTTCTCCTTCTTCAGAAGTAGGGATAGAAAGGTGTTATTGATTTCTTTCAGGAACTTCCCTGCATTTCAGGTAGATTCTAGGGCATCAGTGACCTTGTCACCTAAAATGTGCTAGCACTTCTGAAAAAAACCAGCAGGGAAGCCATTCATCCCAGGGGCCTTATCGCCTTGAAATTGTGAAAGAGCAGTTTTAACATCTTCATGGGTGATTTTGGAGTTGAACATTTGATTATCATCCTTCGTTATTAATTTGGGTATGTTTTTTAATAAGGCCCTATTGTTAACAAGATTCGAGTGCTCCCAGTTATTGAGAATATTTTAAAAATAATTGGTAGCATCTTCTACGATAAGATTTTGTTACGTAATGATCTGATCCCTATCATTGGTGATCTTAGTAATTCTGTTTACTGCCCTTTTCATTTTGACATTGTTGTGAAAAAATTTAGTGTTTCTGTCTCCATCTTCTAGCCATGTCTCTCTAGATTTCTATTTCCAGTATATCTCTTCCTTGACCAGAATATCTTCATATTCACATAGAAGCTTTTTTTCTGCTTCGTATGTTTCTAGGGTCATCTCGTGTTGCATAACAACGTTATTCACCATTTCAAGCTCCTTTTCAATTCTTGTCTTCTCCTCGAAGATGTTTTTGAATTTCTTTTTGTTCCATTCTAACAGTTTGTGTTTAATCTCTTTTAGCTTTGAGACAAGACAATACATTTTAGATCCTACAAAAACACCTTCATTCGACCATTTCTGCATGCTAGGGAGGAAGTCTTCATGTTTAAACCACATCAGTTCAAACTTGAAAGGGCACCCAGTTTTCTTTGCTTCCCCCATTAGTTCTAATAACACCGAGTAGTGGTCATAGCTTGACCATGGAAATACAGTAGTTTTTAATTGTTTTGAAGTCAGTCAAGTCTCCTTTGAAAAAAAATCTGTCAAGTGTTTCTGCAATGTTGGAGAAACCCTTTCTTCTGTTATTCAATGTGTGAAAACCCATCTCAGTCCTGATTTCCAAGAGGTTATTGTTATTTATCCAGTTTGTGAAGTCTCTTTGTGGTTGTCTCATGGTTCTTATCCCTCCACTTTCATCAGTTGTGTACAAGATGGTGTTGAAGTCACCACCTATGATGATGTGTTTCTCATCCTGATTTTTTAAGAAATGCTCTATTTCCTGCCAGACTAATCTCTTCTTATCTATTGGGTTTGGACCATATACATTTAAGATAATAAACTCAAGGTTTAGGCTAAGGGCTCTTACTTTACCAACCATCCAATTTTGCATTTTGGTATGGCATGTAAATGGAATTGAGTTCTTTTTCCACATTATTCCCAATCCACCTGATGCCCCTATAGACTCCACAATTTCCACCTGCCATTGGGTGAATTTTCTACTAAAATTGGCCATATCAGCCTTTCCCAATTTTGTTTCTTGCAACATTACTAGGTTCATAGCAGATTTTAGTATGCTACACTTAATTAAGCATTGTTTGTTAGGAGCCCCCATACCCCTAACATTCCATGTCAGTATATTTATTCCTTTACGGAGGGAGGGGGGACTTTCCCAGACCCAACAGGGTTATGATTTTGGCCTGCCCCTCCACTTCTCCATCCATTTTCCTCTTGTCTAAAAAAGACTTCCGACCTCTTTTGTTGATAGTGGATTTTCCACAGACTGGAGTTAGTTTATCGCCTCCCATTTGGACGATGCCTATGTTATGCAAATTGATTTGGTTATTGTCTAATGTCATATTGTTTTCCCCTTCCTACATATTGATCAGTTCGTTAATAATGAATTCTGTCTCCTCATTTGCATTCAACCCTTCCACAATAGGGGAATAGTCCTCCATATTGGGAGAAACTGCGATGTTTTCATCATGAACATCTTCAATCGGGTTATTGCTCAAAGATTGAGTCCTAAGGGGGATCCGTTCACATTCTAATTTAGGAGTGATTTTATTGTTTGCAACATCTATCAGAGCATCTTTGTACACCTCTTCTACAAATTCTTCTGCTAATTTCCCCATTAAGTTCACGATAACGTTGTTTAATTCTGTTTGAATTTGGTCCTCATGAGCATAACCAGGGGGCTCGTTGTTATGTTCTATTTTGTCTGTAATGTTTCCTACACGTAGGTCCAAGGAAGGAGGGGGGGTTGCATTATTATCAGTCTCTTTACGACCAACATTTATGATAAAATCGCCCATCTCATTATTAAATTGTATATCTAGTATGTCGGTCGGTTCTCTATACTTATCTATTTTCTTGGCCTGAGGCTTCTGTATGCTAGGGTTAGACCTTTTGCAAAATGCTAAATTTTTAGAGACCGAGCCATGATACCATACCAGATTTTAAGATGTAATTACCATCTATTGTATCTAGGGTTATGTTCTTTAAATTTTTCATGCCCTTATTTACTTCTATTAAAAATTTTATATCGGATTTTTCTGACCAAGTCACTTCTACGGCTATGAATTTGCCCAATTTATCCCCAATTTCTATCTGAATTTTGGCATGCATTAATTCAATAGGAACATTATGAATTTCAACCCATTTCGAGGCTGACTTGAATTCAAATTTTTTAGCATCGAATTTGGGTTGCCATTCAATAAAATTGAAATTAACACCTTTGCAAAAAACATGCTCCTCATACAATAGCTTAGATTTCAGAGACTTCTTATGATATTCAATATACAGAAAATTATTAGCTAGGACAGTGATACTTACCTGGCCGTGGAATGTTTCTTTCAACCATTTAACTATTCCTGCAAGGGGTTGATCATTTCCTCTCCACTTTGCAAAGAGCTTGTGCTCTTTGTAGTAATTCCTCAATTCCATGGCGACCCTGGGAGTCGAGATCTTAATGCAATCCGAGTTGGGAGTTACCAATTTTAGGGCACATTTTCTTCTTGTTGCCTCGAGAGCATCACTGCTTCCATGGTTGAGTGAGTTCCCCGTCTCCACACCAAACTCAGAGTTGTTTATATTAGGGCATCAGTATGGCATTGTCTTTCCTCCATCCTCGACAGGTTTTATGAAACCCTTCGCTTGATAGATGCATGGCTGAGAGGTCCGTAGAGGATTTTGAAGGGGGTGACCTGGGTTAGATGCAGTCGGCCAAAATCCTAGGGCTATACGATTTTCTTTAGTGGTGTAGCCTGAGATTTGCGAGGTAATGGGGACCGCCCACACATTTAACAACTCTAATGGAGCCCTAGCCTCCCTTCTTTCTGGCCTAGCAGCTCGCCTGCTTTTCACCAGTTGCCATTGTTGGTTCTGTGGAGGGGGAGCCCTACCGGTAGATGGAGGCTTTCCAACAGTATTGAAACCCTTGCCCTGATAAACATGTTGATCGATGAAATGTAGAGTCATTTCATTCATATCGCTCATTTTATTCATTAATGAGGTAAACTAATTATAGTTGTCTCTTATTGTTTGAATAATAATAGTTTAATTAGAAAATTAAAATTTATTAGGTTGATTAATGGATACTTTTAGTCAATTTGAAGTAGTAGTTTTCCTATGTATTCAATTGTTACATGAAACCTCATTTAAAATAGTAAGAGTATGTTTTAACCATCATAATAGGTGATCGAGTTGATTTGTTGCCCATAAAATTTTTGCACATCAACACATTCTTTCACATAACTCCACATTTGAGATTGGAAATTAAAATATAAAAAGTATGATAAAGATAGATCATATTTCAAGTGGTAAAATTTCTCACAATGTTATTTCTCATGGGAAGGTTAAATTTTCTATTCTAATACTAGTAGAGTTAAGACTATTTCTAATGAATTAAAAATTTCAATGTTAGCTAGGAACTTTATTTGTATTTCAAAGATAAATGAGTGTGGTGTAGATATGTGTTTCATAAATATGATTGCAAACTATAAGGGGTTCTTTATTTTTGAAAAAAGTATTTGGATAGGAATTTGATTTAAGTTAAATGATTGTATCTTGTATAACTCTATCATGGATATTGTGAAGATAAATAGACCATCTGTAAAATTTAATGTTGTGGCATCAAAGGGTACAAGAGAGTAAAAATCAAAGAATGAATGCATGGTTGAAGGGCTTTTTGCCAATTCTTTTGACTTCAATTTATGTGACTATTATGTGTTTGACAAATAAATTAGGGTTAATTTTTATTTTAGTGGTATTAGAGCAACTATAAATCTTAGAGAAAATACATTGTGACGTGTTCATTTTAGTAGATTTACCACATCTTTATTATGTTTCCTTCATAGATGATTCCTCTAAAGAAATTTGGGTTTACTTCTTAAAGAAAATTTTTAAATTTTCTAATATAAAAAATTAAGGTACTTGTAAAAAATTAGAAGATAGGAAGACAAAAATATTGAAAAAATAACTAGAAATAGGGGGAGTCTTTTCTGTAAATAATTTTAATAGTATTATAAATAGAATGGGATAATAAAATAACAAATAAATCTATACACACCCCCAAAAAATTGGGTTACTAAGAGAATGAACACAATATTAATGGACAGAGCTAGAAGTAGGTTAAGTAGTGCTCATTAAGAACAAAAAATTTGTCAAGATTGTTGGTACTACTTGTCATCTAATAAAAAATTCTCTGTCATACTATGTTGATAAGACCTCACATGAAGTTTGGACACGTAAAACAACTTCTTATTCACATCTCAGAGCTTTTATTTAAAGGCTTTGATGTGCCTAACGAAAAATGGTTGAATCTAGATTTTAAAGTTGAATACGGTAAAAGTGTTAAAGTATATAATGTTTAGACTGCATTAGCATATAAAATAATCTATTCCTAAAATGTTACATTTAGTGAAGGTAATATTTGTCCCAATTTTGAATAACCAAAACAACAAGATGATCTAATTGTTTTCGATTAAAAAAGTAGTGTTAACCAGGGTGCTGACCCTTAACATAGCCCACTGCTATCAACAACACTATAATAATTTCAAAATATCAAAAACATAAAGAGAAATGATAGTTTGCAACAAAAAACAATAGGGCCAAAACCCAAGTCTAGAGCAAAAAGCACTAAGACCTAAGGGGCCGAATAACGAACCCCAGTCATGTCTATGATCTTTTCCCAATCATCAAAGAGGAACCTATAGCCTTCCCTAGCTTTCTGTTTGTCCACCTCATCCTCAGTAGTCCTATCGCATAGGAGGGAGATCGGCGCAGAGCTGTGAAGCACCTAGATGTAGAATTTTTTTACGTTGACCAACTGTTTGTCTCTGGTGTCCAACCTGTGTTTGATTTCATTGTTTTCCTCTTTTAGCTTGTAGTTTCCAGAATTGACCCCAAGCTATCAATGCGGTTCAAAAAGTCACGAACCTTGCTATTAAGGGCCTGTAGCTCATCCATCCTTGGGTTGCCCTTGGGTTCCACAACCTCTTCCTCCTGCATATCCTTGTGATCCTCCTTTTTGGGTAGACCCATCCCACCTTCCTTTTCCTTTCCATCCCTATTGGTCTTTTTGTGTTTAACCCCATCATCAACATCAACCCTCACATCAACCTGATCCCTAGAATCCATCTCAAAAGCCCTACAAATAATAGGGTCCACCGTATCCATAATTTCGTTCGGGTCCACAAGGTCAATTTTATCAACAGGTTCCTCAGTGTCAAGGTTCAAGTTCTTAGGACCCAGAGGGGACCTAGGGTTATCTGTGTCAACCATGTCCCTAGAAGCATTGGCAGCCTCTTCTCCCACTAGCTCATTCAAATTACCACCATCCTTTTCCTCCTCAAGGTCTTCCTAAGTGTCCGTTGCAAGTTGGGGTTTAGCCTTCTTTCCAATAGAACCTCTGGAGGCAAGCCTACAAGATCTTCTCCCGCCATCCATTTCGGGAGCATGGTTATCCTCTTCTGACTCCTCAGAGGAAGAATTATCAATGATAATTCTCTTGCATTTCCCAGGAGACTTTTCCTTTTCCCTTTTAGGAAATGGGTTTCTTATCCTTCCTAGTAGAGGGGGAGAGGAAGGTAGGAAGGCTCAACTCAGTAATAGAAACATAGGTTGAGGGAATCAAGGAGGGAATTGATCTCTTCTGTAGTGTTGTGGTGTTTGTGATGGCATGGGAATTATTTACTGATTTCCTTTCTTCTTTAGAATGAATCATCAATAATATGAATGTTCCCATTTTGGCAACCAACCTCCTACATTGCTTAGCACTAATCAAAGAGGTAGAGTATGCAAGGCTTACCTCTGGTATTCAGTATTTCTACTCACCTAATTTGATTGTCACGCTGCGAGGTCTGGACTCATAAACACCATGGAGCTAGTATATATATGGTTGTAGCAACAAAACATCACAAACATCTAAAGGATCTACATCACATATTACCTCATCTTTGAAAGGCTTTATAGAGTATGACAGGCGACACTACTGGTGCAGTTGAATATCTCTCCCTTGAATTAACCATCCCATTGAATAGGGTTGTGGGTGTGTTGTTGTTTTCAGATTCAATCTCTGCTGATATGAGGTTCTTTTGACTTCCACTATCAACAATAAAGTGCAGGGCTTTTCCTCCAACCTACATCTGTGAGTGGAACAATCTTTCCTCGTCCTCCTAGGGCAATATCTTTGTAGTAGCTACTGTTGCATATGGATCAGCCTCAATGACCTGTTCATGACTGTCTTCTGTGCAAGATTCCGCCACCTTAGGTTCCGCCTTGTCCTCATGCATCTACATCATTAAACTTTTTATGGTTCTGCAATATTTTGTGTTATGAGAGGGACTCTTATGGAATTCACACTACATACCATTCTCTTGTGCCTTCTTCATACCCCATGCCTTTTTTGCTGGTGAATTGGGAGAACATTCCTTGGAGGCTTGTTTCCATGTAGTTTTGCCACCTTCACCATTCCATTTGTTGTTTGCGAAGTTATCCCTCCTTCCTTTCTGTTTCAATTTCTCCTCAACTTTTGTAGAAAATTTATATGCACTAGGTAAAGTCTCTATGTTTAGAAATTCCATTATGGTTTGGATATACCTATGGAGTCCACTCTGATATTTCAAAACTCGGTGCTTCTCACAATCTTTGATGCGAAGCTTTGCTGGTAAAGCATGAAACATATTAGTATATTCCTGAACAGTTTGGTCCTTATTCTGTCGAAGTAATTGCTATTGCATATATTTATGTTCATATGTATCTACAGGAAAATATTCTTCCTTTATGTGCTCCATTAATTCTCCCCATGTGGGTTTTTGATCAAAAATAAAAGTACTGCCAGTTTCTGTTGCCTTGGATGCTAACTTTGCTTCCCGCGAATCTTTCACATGATTTTCAGCTTTGAGAAGAGTGAAAGTTATTTTATCTTCATCTGAGAACTGGTTGACAGAGAAATACCTTTCCTGTTTTGAAACCCAATCATCAACAACATTCGTATCAATATTTTCTTGAAATGTGGGTATATCAAAATTCACTTGCACCTTGAATGGTGTATACCCTATGAATGGTGGGTTTGTTTGTGACCCACGAATTTCCAGCATTTGCTTGAATTGCTCCATCATTTCTTCATGTTGTTTTGTTAATGCATCTGCAACCAACACTTTAATGTCATCGTCGGTCTGCAACTTGTGTGTGTGAAAAAGTGGTTTGTAGCTACAAGCACAACACTTTAATTAAGTCATTATATGTATGGTTAGTAAATAATAATCAATAAGTAAAAAACCATAACAAAGCGACTAATTGCCTTCTAAAAGATGCAAGTATAAGATTGCTCTCAGATTTTTATAAGCAATACCAGTGACTAGAATACACCAAGATGAAGGATTTAATCTATATGATATTAACTATATGGATGCAAAATGGATGAATAATTCAAGCAAATAATGAATTCAAGCAATAATGGATGTAAAATGGATGCAAATAATCTAAAAAGGCACAATGATCTTCAATGACTCCAGAGTGAAGTTAGCGTGATAATAATCTCCAGGCGTGTTCTCAAAAATCTCTGGGGTAAATTGGAATGAGAGCTGAAGACTGAATTTATAGAGAATTACCAAGATTTCAGCTCAATTTAGGATTAATTGAAAATAATTGAGAAATCAGGTTTAGTTAACCTTGAGATAGATTCCAATTATAGTTTAATTGAAATGCATTCAAATTAGAAGTCCAAGTTGCATTGGAAATAATAATAAATTAATTCCATGCATTTGTGATAAAAATAGACAATTCTTTTATTTATTCAAGAAAAGAGTCTTTTCAATGCAACTGAACTTCTTTTTCTGAAAAGCTTTGAGTTCCAATTTTAGAGAATAATTCAATAATTCAATTAATTGCTTTTCTGATTTCAAATTCTAAATTTAGAAAAAAAAAAATATCTCAAGTTTGATTTCTCTCTCAATTCAATTCTTTTTGTTTTAATTTCAATTTAACTCTTGTTTTGTAATTAATTCCTCTTTTGTAATAAATTAATTCCTTTTGCATGATTAAATGGCAATTTTATTAATTAATTAAATATACAAGGATATTTAATTAATTAAAATAGGATAATTTGATCAAAATGATATTATTGGGAATGATTCAATTAATTAAATGAATATCTAATTAATATTGAGTAATTGATTTGCCATGTGATATTTGATGATTAAAGAATTAATAATGTGCTCAAGGTTGATTTATTGCCTTTGGTTAGGACCTTGGTGATGTTGTCGAGATTAGGGGCCCATGGTTTAGATGACCATTTTTAGGGTATTACATTTGCCCCTCTTTGAATTAATGTGTGAGCAAAGCGTTGGTTCAAAGAATGTGTGATGTCTAGAAGATGCCAGTTCTGAACTTGAATGATCACGAACTAGATGAAGAGCAAGGTGTTTAGCTTGATTCGAAACGACAAAGCTGAATGAAGTCTAAATAAAGCGATACCATTCCCGAACTTGATTGAACTAAGGAATGATAGAAAAAAAAGATACCGAACTTGAACTTGATTGATCAAGAAGCGGATCTTACTGATCTAGAACTTGATTGAACTAGACACAGTGAGTGATGATAAAAATCGATCTTGAGCTTGATTGATCAAGACACGATGAGTGAAGATAAACTGTCCAGCTTGATCAAGAAATGAATACTTAACACCTGCTTAGATTGAGTGTGATCAAAGATACTCTTTAAACTTTTGATTGAGTTTAAACGAATAATCAGCTTGATTTGAAGCGATGAAACTGATTAACGTAAAGAGATTGATTCAGATGAAAGACAAATATCAGCTTGATTTGAAGCAATGAAACTGATATGCCCCTAGCAATTGATTCGATTTAGATAATCAAGAGATCTCAACTTGATGTGAAGCGATGAAGGTGACATGCCCTTTAGCAATAAGAATTGATTTTCTTTAGTTGAAAAGATTTTACTCGACTTTTGATGAAGATTTGAAAATTTTATTTCTCGATTTGTGAGATGTGAGGTCATAAGGTCGTAAGTATGCCCCCTCAGGAATGAAATTGAAAAAAAATAGTGAGGGATTGATGATTATAGGCAATTGTGTGGCAAAAATAAGTTATTTGAGCACAAATTGATTGTGAGGAATATTTGAAAAATTCGGCGTTGATTGATGAGTTAAGCGCAGAGTTGATTGTAAAGTTGATGTGTAGAATTGAAATTGATATTCAGTGTTGAAATTGAGCGCAATTGGAAGAAAAAAATGAGCATTTGATGAAAAGAGCGCTAAGAGGTCCAAATTGTGAAATTGACTAGCAAAATGATCTCGAATTTTGATTTTGATCCCGAAAATGGAATCAGAGCGAGCGAATTAGCTAAGGGTACAATTTTCATGTCCATCGGAGCAAGTTGAAAAATTAGGTTTTTGGCTATATATGGGACGAAAGTGTCATTTTCAAATCATTTTAACCCTCCAAGTTTGAAAATTCAAAAAGCCTTCTGCATCAGTTTGAAAGAGCTGTTTCCAATTGTTTCTTCAAGTTTTCCATCTCTACTGGTGTCAAGATCTTCCTCAAACTGTTAGACTTCTGAAAATAGAGGACCAAGCTCTGATACCAATGGGCTTGGCTTTTAAGTTGGTGAAAGCTCCGGTACTGCAAACAATCATGACCATAGCAAACCGGTAAGGCAACCAAATGCTTACAAATTTAATGGCAAATGCTTTAACTGTAACAAGTATGGTCATAGAGTAAATTAGTGTAGATCTAGAAATTATCAGAACACCAATACACCCACCGGTCAATGTTCTAAATGCAAAAAAGTTGGTCATAATTCAGAAAATTGCAGAATGAATGTAAGATGTTATGTTTGTGGAAGATTTGGACATTTATCTAATCAATGCAAAACACATACCAACATAGGATATGGGAAAGCTATTCAGAAAAAAACAATGTGACTTGTTATGCCTGTAACAAGATTGGACACATTGCTAAATTTTGTAGAAGAAAGACCTCACCGGCAACAGTTGAGAAACCCAAACCTTTTCTTAGAGAAATGCAAACACAAACTGACCTACCAGAGGTTACTACAAGCAAAGAAGTTACTCACACCGGTGGAATACAGATTGTTGGTTCTTCCATGGCAGAATTCAGACCAACAAATGTGATAGAAGTTCTATTGGATTCAATCAAGAAAATAACAGAGTGTAGTGCACAAGCATACAAAGCTATTGATGATACAATCCCAATTTTAAAAATGATAGCACCCAAGTGTAATGTGGATAATAAAGATTCTTTAAATCAACTTGACACATTGTCTAAGTATATTACTGACAACATTGTGACAGTTGAACAAATAAATGAGGAAGCATTCAAAGAGAAAATTGAGAAAGAAAAACATAAATTCTTTGAAGAGGAAATAAAGAAGTGCATGAGACAATTTGACACTCTACACCGGCACACAAAACACTGGCAGTCAAAGAAAGGATACCGACACCTAGGCGGACAGGAATTTTATTTGTAATATATTTTGTAACTAATTGTAAAATCATTGTAAGCTGACAAGGCAAGTTGTAAGATGACTCATATATGTATGAGATCATTATAGAACATTTGGTAATGAAGGATAGGTGAAATAATGCAGACCTAATATGCAAATTTTAGGTTAAGGGTTTATGTATGCAGCAGAGCTAAAACCGGTACTGGATTTGGCATAATAGATGCTATTTTGAAGCAGTACAAGACATTGGATTATTATAATCCATTTTTGTAAGTCAGTGTGACTTCCTTTTGTAATTGAGCAGTGAGCTCTAGGCACTTGGCCTTCCTGCATGTGCAGGCCCCTATTGTAGCAGTAATATTCCCTTATTGGCCAGTAAGTGAATATTGTGGGTCACAAATCCCACTGAGGTTTTTACCACACCGGGTTTCCTCATTAAACTACTGTGTTATGGTGTGCTCTTCATGTGGTTATTGTTTTTCTTGTTTACTGCATTACCTTTGATTTATCAGTACACTATATTGACATGCTTTACATGTTTTAATTCAGTAAATTCATAAACCGGTTAGATACTGATTCACCCCCCCCTCTTAGTATCTTTGGGAATCCTAACAGTCCCTACTCGTAAGCATCGATTCAAGTGCCAGAGACATCATAATCGACCCCGAAACTATGAGTCAGTGGTAAGTGATCAATCTTAAGCCTCTTTATGTTTTCAATTTTGAATTTTTTTGCTCATTTTTCATGTTTTTCACATGTTTGGGGTTGGGTTTCACGTTTTATCGTGTGAGACAGGATTCTGTCTCGTACGAGTAACTGGTAAATTATCTTGTGTCATTTGAAGTCATTAGAATTGTCGTTCGGGACGCACCCTTGTATCGTACGACAAGTCTGTAAAAAGACCATTTTGTCATGCGAAGTCTAATAAATTGTCGTTTGGGGTTATTTTGTCATACAAAATCTATTCGTGACTCGTACGAGATTCTGTCCCTCTGTGTTTTGTCATTCGGGAGACAGTGAGCATTTTTGAAGGTCTAAACATGAAATTTTTCTTTTGCATTTGACTTAGTTGGATTTGCTTGATGTTTTACTTCTCATGTAGGCTCATTTGGAATGTTTTCTGATGCTTCGTTGTTGGGTTTTTGTAGGTTCGATTACCTCGTGTGCTCTTTAGATGCGTTTATCCTCCTACTATGACATTAGTTCAACATTTATCTAAGGTTGAGCAGACTCGTATTGATGTATGTGGTTTGACTCATCTTCTTAGTTTGCCAGATATCCGTGTGAATCACAGAATGCTCATGGCATTGGTAGAGCATTTCCATTCAGAGCATAACACATTTCATTTATCAATGGGGGAGTTGACTATCACTTTCAAGGATGTATATAGGATCCTCCATATCCCTTTTGCTGGGGATAAGGTGGATTATGATTTAGGGCACCTTCTAGGATTATAGGCAATGAGGCATGTCTTCAGAGATCCTGACATCTTGACTCGTTCCATTAGTTGGGACATATTGATGATCAGATACAGCGAGGAGTTTCCTCTGGCATGTGTTCTAGCAGGATTCATAGACTGTTTTCTGATGCCAGATAGAGGGTATCGGGGTTTCCAGTGTGGTTGGGGCAGGATGTTGATGAGATTGATGGAGACCCCTCAGAGGCTTGGCTAGGTTTCTTGCTTGCTGGCTCACATGTATCACGAGATGCATGAGATCATGTATAGAGATGGCAGGAGCATGGCCGTAGGTGTATATATTTTATAGGTTTGGGCTTGGGAGCATCTTCCCATTTGTTGGCCTATTGTAGATGATAGTAGAGAGCTCGGGCAACCAGTTATATTACATAGCCCCATCTAGGCAAGACAGATTTTTGGCGTCGACAGCTGGATGATTTGATACCAGGAGTTTATAGTGTATGTGCGTTACGCGGATGAGGAGAGACAGGGATGGTCTCCATAGTTATCTTATCCCTTAGCCATGCAGGAGCTGACTGGTCTACAATACCTTAGATAGGATTATATGGATGATGTAGCAGATGCAGGGGTTTTGCCCCAGTATAGAGAGTGGTTCTAGCAACATCCTTTTCCTAGGTTTACTGATCCAGGTGAGTAGGCACCGCGCATTGAGGATATTGAGGATGATGCTCTCGCACAGGTATAGGAACAGGGTCTGAGACAGGGCCAGAGACACGGACAGGGATAGAGATCCGAGGGTCCGAGGTGGATAGGTGGGGATGGGGGTGGACAACAGAGGGGTGAGCGTGGATCCCTTGGGAGAGTAGGAGTGAGATTGGGTGGAGCTGAGGAGGAGCAAGCAGGGAACAGACACAGGATGGTCGATGAGAGCATGTCTTGCAGAGCTGTAGTCACAGTTGATAGTGGCTGAGTCTCAGCTGGTGGAGTGAGATCATCAGCTTACGAAGCTGAGAGCAGAGCACGATCGTCAGGTCACGGCATTGAGAGCGGAGCGAGACACCCTCCAATAGGAGGTTTGGCATCAAAACAATAGAGCAGCCTACTATGCCATAGCATATAGCGTGGCAGTTCCAGTAGCGCAGCAGGTGATTCCTTATTCTCAGTATATGGCACGTTCTGAGGGAGCTCGGGCACCTCGATAGGATCCTGATCATCAGGCTCCTCCTCCTCCACCAGATGATGAGGGATAGGCTCAGAGATAGATATTCTTTTTGTGGCTCGGATATATTTTTTGTAGACACAACCATTTTTTTGTAGCCTATACGATTCTTGCTCTGATGGGAGTTTGTATATGTCATTCGACATCATTTTGTACCTTTAGCCTTGACATGATATATATATATATATATATATATATATATATATATATATATATATATATATATACGAGGTCCAATTTGACTTCATCGTACTTGTGTTGATTTCATTTATGAGATGTCTTTTATTTGCTTTATTCTATATGTATGCATTTCTTTTCAATATGAATGTATGTAATGCAAATGATTATGGATGTCTATTTTTGTTTCTTTTCATATGCAAATAAATGAATGTGCAACTAATTAATGAATAATGCAATTTGTTTTTTCTATGCAATAAGATGAATGCAGATGAGTGAATAATGAAATGTATGAATCTATATTAAATGTTATATATGCAGCTAAAACATCTCAAAACATAAGTACTCGATCGAAGAAATGTTGGTAAATAGACCACTTAGCGTAAGAAATGATGATGCTTTCAGCTCTCATTCAAAAGATAAAGAGATTATTACCATACCGAAATCACTCTAAATTCACAAAAATGCAGAATGATATGCAAAATGATATGTGAAATGCAACCTAAACCTAGTCATTGGATTTAAAATACTTAAGATTCATCACTGAGCATAACGAACACAACAGGCAAGTTAGAGTTCCTTTCTTTTTCAATGTGCAATATTAATTATCTTGTCCGCAATGACCCTTTTTTCGTTCATAGCCTTGGATAGATTTCGTGGGGACCCGAATTGCATCATAAAGAAATTCCCTTAAAATAGACAAAGAAATGACATGAACCTCCCTGTAGCATACAAATAAGTGGAGTCGAGGTATGTGGGGAAATTTCACCTTGTTGTGAAGGCTCTTATCACAGACACCCAGCTAATTTATATGTTTCTAGATCATTGGGATCATTCCTACAAGCAGAAAACAAAGTAAATATTATGCCACCAATCCTTGCTCCTCTTAGTCACAATGGACTTCCTCGAGTTACTCAGAGGGATAATAATCGAAAACCAATTTATAAAAGACAACACACAAAGAAAATTTTCATTCATAGCTCAAACTGTTTAGTGATTGTTTTTTGTTATTTTGTTTTGCTTGTTTACTCAGTGATAAAAACTCTTTGGTAGTTAGGAGACAGGTGACTAACTCAGAGTGGACGACCACAATTCACTGATAGAAAGATGACTTGGTTGACACTTCTCAGGACATGTAATGTGCTCTGTCGATTAACCTAAGACTAGGACGCTGATCAATTTCAAGTCATGAGGGTTCCAATGAACCAAGATGTCACAAAAGTGACCGAAAAATATGTAGAAGTGAAAGCAAAGATGCATGAAAATGGGAAATGCCAACGTTGCGTTGATAGATGGAGCGCTTGAGTACAAGAGGCGCCTGTTTGCCAGGTTTTCACCTGCTTGGCAAAGATTCACTTTTTTTTTTTTTACCAAGGTGCCTGTTTACCAGGTTTTCACCAGGGCATTTTCTCTCTTTATATTTTTTTTCTATTTCTTTCTTTTTCTCTTTTTTTTTGTATTTTATGATTTTTTTGATTTTTTTGATTTTTTTCAGGACTTTTTCTAGCTATACATGTTGATAGCATAGAGAATGCTAAGCGAAGAATTTATTTAAGTGGATGGTGTTAATCGGTTCACAGAGTTGTTCTCCTTCCGAATTTGAGAGTTGATAGGCACCAGAGCCGAATGCTGCAATAACAATGTAGGGACCCAGCCCGTTGGGTTCAAACTTCCCTTTATTGTCTCGAAACTATTGATTTTTTGGATTTTCTCTCAGAACTAGGTCACCAACCTAAAATTCTCTTTGTCAAACTTTCTTTTTATATCCTCTGGACATTTTCTTCTGATACACTCTGAGATGATCAAATGCCACTTGTCGACGCTCATCTAGCAATTCAAGTTCTTGCAATCTAGATATTCTATGATCTTCATTAGTAACAAGACCTTGCAAATAAACTCTTAGAGATGGTATTTCTACTTCAATAGGTAGTACTACTTTGGACCCATACACCAAAGAGAAAGGTGTAGCCCCAGTAGGTGTTCTGATACTTGTTCTGTAAGCCCATAGTGCAGGATTGAGCTGTAGATGCCAATCCTTCCCGGATTTTTTCACTGTTCTGTGCAAGATAGTTAGTAGGTTTTTGTCAGATGCCTCAACTTTTCCATTACCTTGAGGGTAATATACTAATGACCAGTGTTGCTTTATTTTGAATTTCTCACAAAGCTCATCCAGATCTTTATTCTTAAACTGTCCTCCATTATCAATCACAATGGATGAAGGTATCCCATGCCTGCAGATGATATAGTTCAGGATGAACAAGGTGACTTGTTTACCAGTCACTTTAATGAGCAGAACCAATTCTACCCACTTGGTGAAATACTCAGTGGCAGTTATGATGAATTTATGTCTGTTGGATGAAGCAGGATATATCTAACCAATGAGATCAAAGGCCCATTGCTAAAAATGCCAGTGTGTAATAAATGGTATGAGGTCCCTTGTCGGGGCATGTATGAGATTTCCATGAAGCTGACATTTCTCACAAGTTTTAGCAAATTTTATGGCGTCTTTTTCCATCTCTGGCCAGTAGTAGCCAGCACGTAGTAGTTTCCGGGCTAAAGTAAGGCCATTCAAATGAGATCCACAATTACCTTCATGTACTTCCGATAATGCATTTTTAGATTCTTTAGTTTCTAGACATCTAAGCAATGTATCGTCCAAACGTTATCTAAATAAATCGTTAGCTATGAAAACATACCGTGAAGCATTTCGGGTTAAGCTTCTTTTCTCATTTCGGGTAAGATTTCTAGGGATAATTTGGTCGCATAGATAGAAATAGATGTGGCTGTATCGGGATGAGTCATGTCCAATAATACAACAAACAATTTGGGTCTCAGGAGAATCATAAGCGGGGTAATAGAACTCTTCCACTAGGAAATCAAAGCGAAAATTGGACTCCTATAACTCAGGTATAGATGCCAAGGTAGCCATAGCATCTGTTGCTTTGTTTGTGGATCTAGGAATCTGCTGGAATGATACAAAAGAAAAATACTTCTTAAGATCATCAACCATCCTCTTGTAAGGCATCAATTTCTCATCTCGAGTCTGATATGTATCATTTATTTGATTAACCACTAGGTGAGAATCTCCATAGATATACAATTTTTCAACCTTCCATTCAATAGCTAGTTTTATCCCATTCACCAAAGCTTCATATTCTGCAATGTTGTTTGTGCAAGGGAATAGAATCTTATAAGACTTTGGGATTGAATACTTCTGAGGAGTAATGAATAATATGCCAGCACCTAAACCATTTTGAGTAAAGGACCCATCAAAGAACATTTTCCAAGGTTATTGAGTAAGGTGCATTATAGATTCATCTGGAAACTCTATGTGTAGTGGTTGAGAGTCTTCAAGCAGAGCTTTAGCAAGTTGATCAGCAATTACCTATCCTTTTATGGCTTTGCATTACACATATTCAATGTCAAACTCTGTAAGGATCATGACCCATTTCGCCAATCTTCCTGTAAGTGTTGCCTTATTGAGAAGATACTTGAGTGGATCAATTTTGGCCACTAGCTTGACTGAATGTGCTAGCATGTAGTGTCTTAGTTTTTGTGATGCAAAGACTAATGCCAAGCATGCTTTTTCTATTATAGTGCAGTTCATTTCATAAGACACCAATGTCCTACTAATGTAATAAATAGCTCGTTCCTTTTTGTTATCATCCTGTTGCGCCAGAAGTGCCCCCAGTGATGAATCGGTTGCTGATATATATAAGATTAGTGGTTTACCCTAATTCGGCGGCATCAATATTGATGGATTCGACAGGTACTCTTTGATTTGCTGAAGATGTTGTTCAGACTGCTGATCCCAGTTGTAAATTACTCATTTTCTCAATACCTTTGTGAAAGGTCGAGCTTTGTCTGCTAGCTGAGAAATGAATCGTCTGTGGATTGGAGATGTCCGTGTAGACTTCTCATTTGACTGATGTTCTTCAGAGGCAGAATTTCCATTATGGCTTGGACCTTCTCAGGATCAACCTCAATTCCCTTCTTTTAAATGATGTAGCCAAGTAGTTTACCAGATGTCACTCTGAATGCACACTTCTTTGGATTTAACTAGAGTTTGAACTTTTCTATTTTGTCGAGTATAGGACCTAACTCTTGAATATGCGTTAATATTTTCATAGTCTTCACTAAGGTATCATCAACATAATCTTCCATATTCTTATGCATCATATCATGAAAAATGGTTGTAACTGCTCTTTGATAGGTTGCTCCTGCATTCTTTAGCCCAAATGGCACGACGTTCCAGCAAAAGGTTCCCCATGCATAGGTGAAAGTTGTCTTTTCTTGATCCCCAGGAGCTATTTTGATTTGATTATATTTGCAGAATCCATCCATTAGTGAGTACATTTCATACCCAACAGTCATGTCGACTATCATATCAATGTTTGGCAATGGAAAGTCGTCCTTCAGACAAGCTTTGTTAAGATATCTGAAGTCAGTGCAAACTCTGATAGACTTGTCTGTCTTTGACACATGTACTATATTTTAAATTCATTCGACATAATCTATAGCTCTGATGAATCCAGCTTTGAGTAGTTTTTCTAGTTCAGCCTTGACTAATAGTGCTACATGAGGTTGCATATTACGGAGTTTTTTCCTAACTGGTTTTACTCCTGGTGTAATTGAAAGATGGTGCATAATGAGATCAGGATCCAAGCCTGGCATATCAGAGTATGTCCATGCAAAGTTTCTTTTCTTTTCTAAGAATAGCTGAGTGAACTCCTTCAATTCTTTTGCTAATAGTGATTGAGCTACATGAATGATGTGTGGTGTCTCTTGACTCCCAATGTTCATTGCCTGAGTTGGCTCGATCAATATGGAGGACCTTTCCTGGAAATGACTTGGCAGTATATCAAGTATCTCACCTTCAGGCACCTCAGAGAGGTTTTCACCTTTAGGTACATCCTTTATTTTCTCTTTTTTAGATTCTAACAATGCCACAATGTGGTTTTTGCCATCAGATATTTTATTTTTTATTTTTCTTGTTTTTGCGACTAAGATACTTGATATCTGCTTCAGTCATATTTTCACTCTGTTCACTGGTGGAAGAGTCTATAGGTTTGACTGCATTGAGATAATAGGCTAATGTATAGTCATTGGCAAAAGTAGGTATATTCATGGGCTAGTTTTGTAAAGTGCAGTCAATCAATTCAGGATGTACTAAGGATAAATTTTGGATAGGTTCAAGAGCGTTCACGGTATTGTTATCATAGTGGCGGATTGAAAAGTTGAGTTCCAGAAGAATACCTTGCATAAGTGTCTCGAGACCAAGAAGAGTCAGATCATGATTATTAAATTTCATGTTAATATTTAGTTGATCTAATCCGATAGACATACTTGTAACATCGCTCACTACGCCAAACTAGACGTCATATCATGGTTTAACAGGGATAAGATCAGTAGACAGGTTTTCATTGTTTGTATCAGCTGATTCAAAATTTGAGGCTGAGTAGATATTGTCTTAAATAGGATTGTCATCAGAGTCATTAGGTGAAGTTTCCAAGTCTTCTTCAAGTGATTTAGTAAGTGTATGTATGGTATCAACACCAACATCTTTAATACTGCAAGTTCCTTCATGTTGTGGTTCATTTTTCATTTGTATCTGACACACCTGTTGACATGATCTTGATGTTTCTATGATTTGCTGTCGTCTACTCCATTCAACTTCCTTTGGACTGATAACTGGTTCTTATTCTGTAGCTTCCAACTCTTCTTGTGTAGTGCTATACCCGATTTGTTCTGTTTTAGGATAGGGGTACATAGATGAGAAGCTTTTTGGTATTCTTCCTTCTTTCAGTCCTTGTTCATAATTTTCTTGTCTCTTTTGTCTAATTTCCTGTATTTCTTTCTCTAGTTTTATGTGCATCAGCTCTTGAGCATCATCTATGACACTGCTAGACTCTTCTGGATTTTTTGTAGTGGATGTGTCTGAGAGGTGGTCAGGACCCCATTCATACTCATTTGAATCAGTCTCTGAATCATCTACTTGCTTCCTGCCAGTATATGTGACTGAAACTTTTAGTGGTGAAAACAATTCTCCGATTCTTACTACTTCATCTCTTATATCCTCATGGACCTCAACTTCCTGTATTATTGCAGCTGATACCATCAAAGCTTGAGCATTAACTAATTCTTCTTTCTTGACTACTGATTCCTCCTTCTCTTTTCTACACTCTTCTTTTGTTTATTGAGTGTCTACTTCCTGTAATGTTAAAGGCGATATTCTTTTCTGCCACTTACACTTAGAAACATGTTTTTGGTCTGATGTCTTTTTTGGATTGTATCCTAGTCCAGCCTTATCATTTGTGGATTTGGTTTGTATCTGAATTGGTTCAGTAATACCTTCCTTTTGTTTGCCCAGAGGACCAGTACTTGAGTACTCCATACGTTGATTCATTTTGTAGCCAGGACCATATTGGCTTGAGGAAATCTCACAATGTCGTACCTCCTCATTTTGACTATCTTCCTTAAAGAGCCAGTTAAGAACAACATCCACTTCTATTTCATCCACCAAGGAGGTAGAAGACTATACAAAGAGACCATCATATATGGTATTCAGAGTTGAAGTTTGTGTTCTCATAGCCTTTGATGGCTTGCCCAACTATTTTGGTGATGGAGGGAGAGAAACTAATGAAAGTACCGGTTCTATCTTGTAGCCATCCATGCCGGTATTTGTAATCTTCAATCTCTTTTCTCAGTCTTTCATCAGTGTTTCTGGATCTGCATTTGGAGAGGCTGCCCTATTATGAGGCACAAAAGTATCTGCACCTTTTGTCAATGCATTACATATGACATTTGTATCAACAGGAATACTGACTTCAGCTCCATTATAAGGAAACTTTAAACATTGATGGTATGTTGATGGTACTGCCTTCATTTCATGAATCCATGGCCTACCCAATAATATATCATATGACAAAGGAATATCAAGTACTTGGAAAAGGACATATCTTTCTATTGGTCCCACTTTGATAGGTAATGATACTAGACCTTTAGAAGTACTTTCTTCCTCATCATAGGATTTTATTGTTATTTTCTTACCAAGATCAATGACATTTTCAGAGAATCCTAGTTGTGTAAGCAAACTATAAGTACATATATTCAATCCCGTGCCTCCATCTATAAAACATGTTTGACTCTGTGTTTGTAGATCATGGCTTCAATATGCAATGGTTGGTTATGTGGATGATTTAGTGAGTTGTCATCTTCTTCAGAGAAGGTCAGATAGTGAGGTGAAGTCAAATGACCCACCATAGACTGAAACCAATCAATGTCTAAATCTTTTGGAACATTGGTGGTGAGCAATGCTTTGTCTAGGATCTCTTTGTGAGCAGATGAGAGTTTTAACAATTCAAAGATTGAGATTTGAGCATTTGTCCTTTTTAATTGCTCAACAATGCTATATCCAGAAGATGATAATGAAGTTAACCTTTTAAATTTGTCCAAGGTCAATTCTTTTTGTTTGTTTGACAAGGCTGGTGGGTTTGATGTTGCTTGAGCCAGGCCGGAAAAACTAGCTCCTTGGAGGGTGACTTTCTTCTAAGAATGGGTGAGAGCTCTTGCATATCGTGATTCATTTGGTTTATCTTGGACTATAATCACATTGCAATATTCCGAGTGGGAAGGCTCAATCATGTTGAAAATGTTGTCCTGACTGGTATAAGTATAATTTACCTTGGCACCTCCTTTGGTCTTTGAAGAATCACCTTGTTCATAAATAGGAAAAGGGTCCTTAAATGCTTTATGCTCTGCATTAGTCAGATGATTCCCAACAACAATTTTACCAGCATCTATGAGATATTGAATCTCATGTTTTAGCTTCATGCAATTGTTTATGTTATGACCTTTATTCTGATGGAAGTCACAATATTCATTTTCTCTCCACCGTCTTGGTTTGACATCTGGATCATATGGTCTAGAGTTATCTGGTAGTGTTATCAAGTTTTTTGCCAACAGAGTTTTGAAAGCGGATTCATATGATTCTTCGAGAGGAGTAAAATCACGCTTAGGTTTGGAAAGCCAAGGCTTTTCTTTGAACCATTCCTTTGTTTTCTTTGGCCGATTTTCTGCTGCAGCCTCAACAACTTTAAGTGCTTGTGTACCACTAGCCAAGTTGAATATTGTGGGCTTTGAGTTGGCTTGAATAGTGTCTACTACTCCAGCATTAACAAAATTCTTGTTGTTGTCTTTGCCAAATTTCCAATACTTGTTCTTCTCTTAAGAGCTAGATCCTGGTTGTGTTTCTTTCCAAGGTGTGATATCCCCCTTCTTTATGAGCACATCTTCCATTCGAATGACATTATCTACCATTTTGTTAAATGATGGGTGTAATTGCATTTGTACACTATACTTCAGTTCGGGGACCAAGTTATTGACAAATATATCCATTTTCTCAGAGTCTGCGATAGGTCGAGAATACCTAGAAAACATCTTTCTCCAGCGTTGGAGGAAAGTAAGAAGAGGCTCCCCTATTTTTTGTTTAGTATTGAAAAGCTCGATCATAGTCACAGGATGTTGAATGTTGTATGAGTACTATTGTAAAAATAGTTGGATTAGTTCTTTGAATGTTTTTATTCCCTTGGGTAGGCTTGAGAACCATTCCATTGCTTGACCCCCTAAACTCCTTGGGAAAAGGCGCATGAGGTATGTTTGATTGTGCATGAACTCCATACAGATGGCACAAAACTCTCTGACATGATCTTGAGGATCTAAGGTACCATCATACTTATCAAATTTTGGGATCTCCACTTGTGAGGGAAATGGAGGCATGTATAGATTCTTGTCAAATGGAAAGGGACATTGTTTCTAGAGAATATTGTTTTGAGGACTTGTCCTTATTCTTCAGTTCTGTGACCTCCATTCGTAAGGCTAGTAATTGTTTGTGTACCATGAGTATAGGTGATTCTTTATTTTTAGTAACAAGCATCTAAACATCATATCCAATAGGAAGTTTGGCACCTTGCTTTGCTAGTTCTAAGAATTAGTCTTCCTTCTCTCGGGTCATGATAACTTTCATCATTTTTCTAAAGTCTTTGTCCTTTTGACAATCACGGATTTCTTTTTCTAGAGGTTCAATGTCTTCGTCAACCTCACTTGATGATGAGGATGTTGGTATTCTGGTATGGTTTTGTCATTGATGTCAACACCTACTAAAACACTAGCACTTTGGAGATCCAACAACATTCACCGACAAGCAAGTAACTATTGCACAGTTGCTGGTATATGGTTCACCGGCATGATATAATGATCATCGACACTTGGAATGATATGTAAGACACCTGGTAATGTCGAAGACATCGCATGGACACTTTGTTTTGAAGAATTAATTATTGGTATATTCATATTTGCATATTTGCTTTTATTGGCAAATAGGTCCAAAGTTACCTAGAGTTACACCGACAGGTTTATCTTTTCCAGATCAGCATGGCATGCTATGGAGATGATTAATTATTGTCGTAAATGCATTAAGCCAACATGTTTAATCAGTTTTTGCATCAGATATTATATTATTTGTAAAATGTTTTTATTGTAATATCTTGTAGAGCCAACCTACTAAAATTGGTCTTAGGTTATGGTATAAATGTAAGATCTTATTTGTAAGATCGAATGTGGAATGCGAAAAAGAATTGTGAGAAGGTATATGCGAGATTAAGAAGAGCTATACATGAAGACATCATTTGAAGGTGAAGCTAGGTTTTTGTCAAAGCATATCAGCATTACACTGGTACTGAATCCAACATATGAAGATGCTATCTTGTGCAGTACATTCTTATTGGATTTAACCATCCAACTGTAGTTAGTGTGACTCCCTTTTGTGATTGAGCAGTGAGCTCTAGGCTGTTGGCCTTTCGACATGTGCAGACCCCATTTATGTACACTTACTATCTGCAGTAGTATCATCTGATTGTGGGTAAGGTTTCCCACCATGGTTTTTCCCCTTACAGGGTTTCCACGTACAAATATTGGTGTTATGTGTTGTGGATGACTTTGTGTTTATGTTTAATGCATTAATCTTTATCGGTATAACAATTAACTGTTAACACTGTCTATCGGCATACTTAACTGGTTTTCCGATAATAAGCATTTAGTTGGTAAAGTTATTTTTGGTTTGAATTTATTAGAGAACTGATTCACCCCCCCCCCCCCCCCCTCTCAGTTGTCTCTGGGACCTAACAATTGGTATCAGAGCTTAGTTCTCTTTTTGCAAAAGTTTAACAACTTGAGGGGATCCAATGTCTACTAATTATTTCAGGAAGGACAGTCATTAACTTGATGGAAATATGGACGATCAGGATGGAGACACATTGGTAAAGACATCTGGGAAGTTACAAAGAAAGGTTATACTGTTGCTGTAGCTGGTCAACCTAGTCCAACTACCTTAGCTAAACATGAGGAGAATGATTGCAAAGCAAGAGAAGCACTTTTGAGCGCATTATCAGATCAACAAATCATGGGACTATCAGATAGGTGTACTGCTAAAGCTATTTGGGATCATTTGGAAACACTGAATGAAGGAGATTCCACAGTCAAAATTGCAAAACTTGAGAGCTTCCGAGTCAGGTATGAACATCTAAAATTGGAAGAAGATGAAAGGATTTTTGCTTTTATGGAAAGAGTAAATGAAATTGTTTTGGGTATTAAATGTTGTGGAGGAACCTTAAGTGAGGATGAAATTGTTTCAAAAATTTTAAGAGGATTGCCACCGGCATATAAAATGAAGGTTACTGCTATAAATGAGTTGAGAACAATGCCTAATGCATCAGTAACTAGGGATACATTGATTGGAAAACTTTCAGCTTTTGAAATTGAGGAATTTGGTCCTATTGCTACTATAAAGATAGATTTGGCCTTTAAAGCATCAACATCATCTGCTCCATCATTTGACAAATCAGATTGGAAAGCCTTTTATGCAAGAGAACTTGAAGAAACTAGGAAGGAGAATGAAGAACTTGAAGAACTTGAAGCACTATTTGCAAGGAAAATGCCTAAAGGTCCAATTGGAAGTAAGTATGAAGGTAAAACACCCTTTAAACGTTTTAATTGCAATAAGATTGGTCATATGGCTTCGAGATGCCCTGATAGACATGCTAGACTAAGAGAAGAAGCTAGAAGAACATACAAGCCTAATCCTGAATATCAAAGATACACATTTAAGAAGAATAGAGACAAATCTTGTTACATTGCTGATGAAGGTGTGACTAATGATTCTGATGAGGATCCAACAGACAATGGATGGGTTTTTGTTGCTATAACAGAAGATCAACCGACACCTACTACTCAACCAGTAGAACAAGCCCTAGTAGCTAAAGTTGAAGTAAAGAATGAAGGGATCATTGACTCAGGATGCTCACATCATATGACAGGAGACAAAGGTAAATTCTTGAACTTTCAAGAATACAATGGAGGTTTAGTAAGATTTGGAGATGACAAAGCCTATTCAATAAAAGGTAAGGGTACACTATCTCTTGATGGTAAGCATAACACTGACAATGTCTACTATGTTGAAGAATTAAAGCATAATATTTTAAGTGTTGGTCAATTGGTTGAGAAAGGATTTCAGTTACAATTTAAGAATGGAAAATGCAAAATCATGAATAGAACTGGTTTAGAAATTGCAACCGGTAATTAGACTAGAGGTAATATCTTTCATTTGAATAACAGTGAAAAGACATGCTTGATTGCACATATAGATGAAAGTTGGTTATGGCATAAGAGACTTTGTCATGTAAACTTTGATTGCATGGTAAAGATCAGTACTTCTAAGGCAGTTAGAGATCTACCTAAAATTGTCAAACCTCAGAATACAATTTGTAAGGAATGTTAATTTGGAAAACAAGTTAGAGCTAGTTTCAAAAGTATTCCAGAAAAATCCAATAATGCTCTTGATTTGATTCACACCGATTTATGTGGTCCAACTAGAACGAAAATATTACAAGGTAATAGATATTTCATGCTAATCATTGATGACTATTCTAGAATGTGTTGGGTTTATTTTCTCAGAGAAAAATCAGAAGCACTTGGAAAGTTCAAACTATTCAAAGCAATGGTTGAAAATGAAACTGGTAAGAAAATCAAATGTTTAAGATCAGATCAAGGAGGAGAATTCACATCTAAGGACTTTAATACATTCTGTGAAGTGAATGGAATCAGAAGACAACTATCAGCACCTTAGACACCACAACAGAATGGAGTTGTTGAAAGGAAAAATAGAACTATCTTGGATGCAGCAAGAAGTATGTTATCTGAAGCAAATTTACCACATGTGTATTGGAGAGAAGCAGTCAACACAGCGGTCTATACATTCAACAAAGTTCACATCAAAGGTGAAACCGGTAAGAACCCTCATGAACTATGGTTTGGTAATACTCCTACTCTTAAGTATTTCAGAATTTTTGGAAGTAAATGTTATATTATAAGAGATGAGTATATCGGCAAATTTGATCCTAGAAGTGATGAAGGAATATTTCTTGGTTATTCATCTAAGAGCAAGGCATATAGATGTTTTAACAAGAGATTGCAGAAAATTGTTGAGAGTACACATGTAAAAATTGATGAACAATTCAAAGGAACTTCAAGGTATATAGACTTTTAACTGGCAACAGAAATTGTGACAAATGAACCTACTCTAAATCCACCGGTACAAAATGAAGATCCAGTTACCCTGGTACCATCTGAGGATTCCACAGTAATTGAAGAACAACAGCAAACTAAGACACCTCGGTATGTAAGATTGAATCATTCTGAAGATCAGATAATTGGAAATAAATTTAAAGGAGTTATGACAAGAGGAAGATTGGCAAATGAAGAGGTATGTCTTATTTCTCAAATTGAACCATCATTTGTTAATGGGGCATGTGAAGATAAATTTTGGATTAAAGCTATGGAAGAAGAATTAGAACAAATTGAGAAAAATTATACTTGGACATTAGTTCCCCGACCTAAAGATAAAAATGTAATTGAAACCAAATGGGTATTTAGAAACAAACTTAATGAAGATGGTAAGGTTGTCAGAAATAAAGAAATACTAGTGTGTAAGGGATATTCTCAGAAAGAAGTTGATTACAATGAAACCTTTGCACCGGTAGCTAGAATTGAGGTAGTTAGATTATTCTTGGCTTTTGGAGCTCACAAGAACTACAAAGTTTACCAAACGGATATTAAATGTGCATTCTTGAATGGAGATCTTGAAGAGGAAGTCTATATTGAACAACCTGATGGATTTTATTTGACAGATGACAATGATATGGTTTGCAGGTTAAGAAAAGCTCTGTATGGACTGAAACAAGCCCCAAGAGCTTGGTATGCAAGGTTGGATAAGTATCTTTTAAAGATTGGTTTTACTAAATGAAATGCAGACAACAATTTATATTACAAAATAACTAATGATGATATCTTGATTATAGAAGTATTCGTTGATGATATAATCTTTGGAGGAGAACATGGATTATGTATAGAATTTTATATTAAAATGCAACAAGAATTTGAAATGTCTATGATTGGAGAAATAAAATTCTTTTTAGGATTGTAGATTTCACAGACTGACAAAGGTATATTTTTGAGTCAATCCAAGTACTTGAAAGAGTTACTAAAGAAATTTGGGATGGAGAACTCTAAACCGGTAAGCACACCTATGACTACAAATGACAAATTATCTCAAAGGGATGAATCTACACCTGTTAATCCAACTAGATACAAATCTACGATAGGAGGTTTACTGTATTTGACACAAACCAGACCTGATATTATGAATGCAGTATGTATTGTTTCTAGATTTCAAAGTAATCCTAGAGAAAATCATGAATCCACAATAAAAAGGATTTTCCGGTACTTACAAGGCACTGCAAATCTTGGATTATGGTATCCTAGAGATGAAAATTTTGATCTATGTGCATACATAGATGCAAATCGGGCAGGAGATGTGGATGATAGAAAAAGCACCATTGGCAGAGCATTCTTTCTTGGAAAAAGATTACTTTCTTGGTTGAGTAAGAAACATAGTTGTACATCTTTATCAACAGTAGAATTAGAATATGTTGCAGCAGCAACTAACTATACACAGGTACTATGGGTTAAGAAAATGTTGAAAGAAATAAAGGTAAAATGCAAGGAACCTATTACTATATATTGTGATAACACTGCAGCAATTGATATATCTAAGAATCCTGTACTACATTCTAAAACAAAACATGTTTCTATCAAACTGAATTTTCTAAGGGAAAAAGTTGAAGAAAAGGAGATAAAACTGGTTTATGTGAACACTAAAGAACAACTTGCAGATATTTTCACAAAACCTTTGCCTAAGGAGACTTTTGAATATCTCCGGGATCAGCTTGGAGTCATACCACCACTAGTAGAGACTTAGACAGTTGATGATTGTCATCAATCGACAAAATTAACAGACAAATCTTTTACTCCGGTCTTTGATGAGGAAGCTACTTCTAAGGGGGAGTAGTTGGTATATTGAATTGATTGGTATTTTGTATATGAACTTGATTTTATTGTAACTTTGGCATTTGATGTCAAAGGGGGAGAGATATCTATGGAAAAACACATTATCTTTTAGGGAGAGATTGGTATTGAAAAACTTTGGATAACAGATGTTGCTCCCAGGGGGAGAGATTGTTGTTTGAGAGATACTATTACTCTTTGTATTCTGGTTATGATCTTTTTGGAGATTGTTGGTTTTTGGTATTTCTGTTTTGGCACTTTGATGGTTTTTCCATCTTGTGTTGCCATCAATGCCAAAGGGGGAGATTGTTGGTATTTTGGTATGGTTTTGTCATTGATGTCAACACCTACTAAAACAATAGCACTTTGGAGATCCAGCAACATTCACCGGCAAGCAAGTAACTATTGCATAGTTACTGGTATATGGTTCACCGGCAGGATATAATGATCACCGAGACTTGGAATGATATGGAAGACACCTGGTAATATCGAAGACATCGTGTGAACACTTTGTTTTGAAGAATTAATTATTGGTATATTCATATTTGCATATTTTCTTTTACTGACAAATAGGTCCAGAGTTACCTAGGGTTACACCAACAGGTTTATCTTTTCTAGATCAGCATGGCACGCTATGGAGATGATTAATTATTGTTGTAAATGCATTAAGCTGACATGTTTAATTGGTTATTGCATTGGATATTATATTTTTTGTAAAATATTTTTATTGTAATATCTTGTAGAGCCGACCTACTAAAATTGGTCTTAGGTTATGGTATAAATGTAAGATCTTATTTGTAAGATCGAATGTGGAATGCGAAAAAGAATTGTGAGAAGGTATATACAAGATTAAGCAGAGCTATACATGAAGACAACATTTGAAGGTGAAGCTAGGTTTTTGTGAAAGCATATCAACATTACACCGGTACTGAATCCAACATATGAAGATGCTATCTTGTGCAGCACATTCTTATTGGATTTAACCATCCAACTATAGTCAGTGTGACTCCCTTTTGTGATTGAGCAGTGATCTCTAGGCTGTTGGCCTTTCTGCATGTGCAGACTCTATTTATGTACACTTACTATCTGCAGTAGTATCATCTGATTGTGGGTAAGGTTTCCCACCATGGTTTTTCCCCTTACAAGGTTTCCACGTACAAATATTGGTGTTATGTGTTGTGGATGACTTTGTGTTTATGTTTCATGCATCAATCTTTACTGATATAGCAATTAACTGTTAACACTGTCTACCGACATACTTAACTGGTTTACCGGTAATAAGCATTAAGTTGGTAAAGTTATTTTTGGTTTGAATTTATTAGACAACTAATTCACCCCCCCCCTCTTAGTTGTCTCCGGGACCTAACAGAGGAGTCATTATCATTTTCGGGAATGTTATTATCATCCTTTTTTCCGTCATTGTGGTCCGTCTCATATATAGTGGGAGATTTAGGCTCATCAAATTGGTCCGCCTGATGATGATGGTATTCCACTAAGTGGATCCCCTTCGTAAAATGGATTGTCGGTGTATGAAAAGGGTATTCCTTTGCCTTTGGCTTCTTTCTTACGAGAACTCTTGGTTTGTGTAGGCATTTTTTTATGGATTAGTGTGACCTAAAGTTGCTTGTGATGCAGAGGTCAAGATCAATTTCAGAGCTAGTTGTTCTGTTTAGAGTATTATTTGGGAGAAACAACTAAGATTCAGTTTGGTTTCAGGAATGATCTATCCTGTGTAAGACGTTTATCTAAGTTGATTCTAAGAGTAGTGTAAGATTCAGTCTGGTTTCAGGAACGATCTATCTTGTATAAGACGCTATCTAAGTGACTAAAAATTTGATAGGTAGTTGATTGAACTAGCTGAAAGATGATCGACCAAATCATGCAATGCAAATGGTAGAGGTACACTGTCTTGATCTTTTTATGCTCAGAAAAATTGATAACCAGTATTATGTTCACTGTAGACTATTTTTAGGAAAGTTTGACTGTTCTGTTCTGACAAAACCAGTTACTCGTACGACATAATTTTCTGAACTGGATGATAATTTAGTAGGTATAGGACGACAATGGTTCTATTTCGTACGAGTTGCTACCTCATACCGTACGATAGGTGGGTATGTGCAGGATGACAAAATACTCAGAGCAATTTTGTTTCGTACGACACAGGATACAAAGCCAAAAGACAGATGAAAATGACTTGTACGACATAGGATCAAGTATAGGACGATAAATTAGAAGACTCGTATGACACAGGATCAGGTGCAGCATGATAAATTATCAGACTCGTATGACTGTTCATAGGACAGAGCCTAGAAATTTTGAGTTTTTTCAATTGCTAAGTATGATAACTGAGTATGACCAATTCTGAGATGGATTGATTTTTGACTAGGATACAAAATTTTGACTTAAGATGGACAAGTTCTGACATGGATAGAGTATCGACTTACGATGGACTAGTTTCTGATACGAATAAAGTTTCGACTTAGGATGGACTAGTTTCTGACACAGATAGAGTTTTGACTTAGGATGGACAAATTTCTGACATGGACAGAGTTTCAACTTAGGATGGACTAGTTTCTAACATGGACAGAGTTTCAACTTAGGATGGACTAGTTTCTGACATGGACAAAGTTTCTAATCACTGAGTTGGTTTCTTGTCTTCTCCAATTTGGTATTTCAATTTTTGTTTTAGGGATGAAAATACAAAAAACAAGTAGTATGTATAGTGACTCCAATCACAACATGCAAACACTAAGGAATTTGGTGAGAAAAGAAAAGCTTTGCTTGTAGACTCAGGTACACACCCAATAGCTAATCAGAATACGACCGCTGAGTCTCACACAATGGATTCTCAACGCTGTATTATCTGACTCCAAATGCTAATGGGGGCACGAAATGACAAGTATCTTGGGAGAGTTACTATCTCTCTTGCACAAAGATTATCTCCCTTTCGTAGGTGAACCAGGTAGCTTCTAATTTTAATTGGAACTAGTCAGGGATCCGTTCAGCGCGTCGAGGTATAAACTCAATTAAGAGGTCTCCTAGCCTTGAAAACCAAGGTTTAATATACCCAAAGGTACAGAGGAGAGCTATTCCCGAGCACTATCATTGACTTGATTTTCATCAAATCACGTTTATTTTATAGTGGGTTGGAGTACTTGGCGTTTAGCTATTCCCACTTAGGTCGTTCCCCTCACATCGACCATAACGAATTTAAGAGTTTTTCAACCCCTTGGGAGGGCAGGCCTACTAAAGATGTACAACTATCAAACAAAGAAAAATCCTCAAGGGTCTGGATTTCTGATTGTCTAGAAAAAGACAAGAGCATACTCTCCTACCTCTCAGAATCTTCTAAAAACATGAAAGACATATTTGTTCTTTAACCACATAGCGAGTTAGGTTCCTAAAAGTGAATTTAAAGAATACACGATGTTTAGTCGATTCTCCTTAGGCAACTTGCAAAGACAACGAATTAGTAGTCATATTGTCTTTGTGTGACAGGCATATTCTTTGACAAGCGTTCTGCAAAAACTGATTAGGCTGTGAAAAATTCTGAGATAGACAGATAAACAGTCAGGGTCAGTCGTCAGAATAATCAATAAAAATCATGTAAAATTTGCCTCTTTTTAAAAAATTTTTTTACCAGGAAATACAGAGTCGTACGACAATATGAAAACTCGTACGATACAGGATCCCAACTCGTACGAGATAGGATTCCAGTTCGTACGACTTTTGTAGTTTGTCATTTCAGCCTGTGGGAAATGTCGTACGAGATGTACGGATGGAAAATCAAAAAATCTGAAATCTAGAAAATAACAAAAAAATAAGTAGTTAGTCTTGGAGGTCGAAAAATGTAGTCTTCTGCCCCACGGTGGGCGCCAGAGATGTGTGTGTGAAAAAGTGGTATGTAGCTGCAAGCACAACACTTCAATTAAGTCATTATATGCATGGTTAGTAAATAATAATCAATAAGTAAAAAACCATAACAAAGCGACTAATTGCCTTCTAAAAGATGCGAGTATAAGATTACTCTTAGATTTTTATAAACAATACCAGTGACTAGACTACACCAAGACGAAGGATTTAATCTATATGATATTAACTATATGGATGCAAAATGGATGAATAATTCAAGCAATAATGGATGTAAAATGGATGCAAATAATCTAAAAAGGCACAATGATCTTCAATGACTCCAGAGCGAAATTAGCGTGATAATAATCTCCAAGTGTGTTCTAAAAAATCTTTGGGGTAAATTGGGATGAGAGCTGAAGACTAAATTTATAGAGAATTACCAAGAGAAAAGCTCAATTTAGGATTAATTGAAAATAATTGAGAAATCAGGTTTGGTTAACCTTGAGATAGATTCCAATTATAGTTTAATTGAAATGCATTCAAATTAGAAGTCCAAGTTGCATTGGAAATAATAATAAATTAATTCCATGCATTTGTGATAAAAATAGATAATTCTTTTATTTATTCAAGAAAAGAGTCTTTTCAATGCAACTGAACTTCTTTTTCTGAAAAGCTTTGAGTTCCAATTTTAGAGAATAATTCAATAATTCAATTAATTGCTTTTCTGATTTCAAGTTCTAAATTTAGAAAAAGAAATAATATCTCAAGTTTGATTTCTCTCTCAATTCAATTCTTTTTGTTTTAATTTCAATTCAACTCTTGTTTTGTAATTAATTCCTCTTTTGTAATAAATTAATTCCTTTTGCATGATTAAATGGCAATTTTATTAATTAATTAAATATGCAAGGATATTTAATAAATTAAAATAGGATAATTTGATCAAAATGATATTCTTGGAAATGATTCACTTAATTAAATGAATATTTAACTAATATTGAGTAATTGATTTGCCATGTGATATTTGATGATTAAAGAATTAATAATGTGCTCAAGGTTGATTTATTGCCTTTGGTTAGGACCTTGGTGATGTTGTTGAGATTAGGGGCCCATGGTTTAGATGACCATTTTTAGGGTATTACAGAACTTAGCCATCTGCGATCGTGTGCATCTCAAACGAAGGTAGTCTGAAGGATTTCTTGTTTCCAACCCCAATCTTTGATATGTTGATTGCGTGTGATATGACATATAGGAGAAAAATTTCTCTGATACCACTGATCCAAATGATGGATTTGGATGACAACACCTAAGTGAGAACTTGCGGTATTATGGATTTATTTACATGAACAAGGTAAACACAAAATTGAAGCAAGCCAAAAAGTCATCTATTCAATTCAAAAATCCAACATATATTAGTTCATGAGATTCCAAGGGTCACCAAAACCCCTTGAGAATAGAAACCCAACAGTCATATTTGTTTATTTACATAATAAAATCCAAAACTATGAAATTTTCAAAAAAACTATATGAAATTTTGTCCTAACTTTAACTAGACATAACTTTCTACTCAGGACTCGAAATCATGAGCCGTTTAACTTGTTGGAAAGGTCTCCAAGAGTTGAAATTGAAGTGTTGAAAGAAATTGCCTAGGGTAAGGTTCAAAAGGACAGGCCAAAGTTTCAATGGCTGAAAATGCCCCGAAGGCCTTCAAAAACGCCAATTACTAACATATAGAAAAACTAGAAAAAATATGAATATTTTTTTCAATATTTCAAATTTGCTTCTGATCATCCCCCTTTTTTGTTTTGGTTGTTTTTGGTGTTTTCTTTCAATGTTGTTTTGTGTTCCTTGGTTTTGGTTTTGTGTCTTGGTGGGAATTTTGTGTTTGGTGCTCTTTGTTTAATCTTTTGTTTTGAACTATTTTACTACCAGGTCTGCATTTCATGTCATCCTTTCCTTGGCCCTTGGAGGCTAATTTGTTAATAACTATGTACTTTTGAGAGGCTAGTGGTATCTCCTAAACCGCTCGGCTGATGGGAGATGTTAATGTGGTAGATAAGGAGGGATGTAATAATGTTAAAAAAAATAATGATGTCCCGATAGTCAACATATTTTTATCCTCGAAATAGTAATTTGACTGCACCCAAAGTGTCATTCAAAGAAGTCCTACGGTAGATTCTGCAGAGACTTCATGCCCTTCATCAGTGGCCTTCAGTGGAGGATTATAGGTAGCCATGGATGCACAATTGGAAGATGGAGAATTTTTAGGAAATATAACATTGGGAAGTGGAAGTGGAAGCGTCATCTAAGGAGAAGACTGTAGGGGATGAATTGAGGGTAAGGAACCTTCCTCTGCATCAAGATTTCTCTCTATCTCTCCTAACGAAATGTTAGTGTAATTCCCTAACAGTACATCAAGATTTAGCTTAGTGTGTTTCCATTCATTATTATTTTTATATATAATATAAATCGTAAGGGTGGAAATGAAAAAAAAAGGTTTACACATTGTAATAAAGTCATCTTAGTGACTTAGTTTTAGTTTTAATATTTAGTTAGTTGGGATTTAGCTTCTCATATATAGTTTTAGTTTGATAGCATTATGGGAATGCAATTATTTATATGAATTTGCAGAAGTCATTATAAAACATGCAAGAAAAAGGCATCAATATTATATTTTGTATTTTGATATTATGTGATCAATAAATGGTTTAGATTTTCAATACTTGAGGCTTCATTTTCCATCAAGCATCACATGTAAAATTAGGAGAAGTTATACCATTATTAGTTCCCGTCAAAGGCAAGTTACTATTGCCTTCATCTATTTTTTTTTTACAATTAATTTAACTAATGATTACGAAGAATTAAAAATTTTGAGTACAAAATTTTATAGTCTAGATTTAATTTTTATTTAAATAATTATTATTAACATTTTTCTTTATTTCTATTGGTAATAAGCATAAAATTTAATTTAAAAAAAATAAAAAAATTATATACTCGATTCATTATTAAATAAAAGTACAAAACGTGACAATTACATTAAAGCAACACGCACATAAGTAAGCAAATAGTCTACATTGCTGAAAGAAGGCGTTCAAGACACCTATCGAATCTTTTTTGTCAAAATCCATCCCTTGTTTTCACTCGCCTATGGTCACATCTTTTTTGGAGAAATTCTTTTTAGGTTTCGATTTATTAACTGCACAAATGTACATGCAAATATTTTAACCCCACCACACACCAGTGTATTTCAAAGATTTAAACAAACTTTTAAAGGAAAATTTATAATGTTTTTTATTATTTTGGAAAAAAAAGGTTTTAGATATTCATTATTTTAAGATCATTTAAATAGGATGTTTTATATATATTTTGATGAATAGGCATTTCCATTAATAAAATACAAGATTTACACCATTCACGAAAAAACTGGTCGGAGGAAAAAATCACTCCCCGAGAGTCACTCGGGCGAAGCCTAGAAACAACAAAAAAACAACTATAACGCGGGTAGTGCCCAAAATTCCATAAGCATAAAAAAAAGACTACACGGCTAGTGCAGAAGCAGAAGGAGATAGAGGATCCAAATCATTCTTTTTACCCCATATATCAGCAGGGTAAGAAGGGGGGTTTGGGAGAGTCCACCCGTCCTCAGGAACCTCATCTTCATCATCCTTTCATGAGGGAGAAATCACCAGAGCAAGTCGGGGAAATGCCTTGGTGGAGCGAGGCTAACCAGAGTCTGACCAACCAGAATTGCCAAGAGCTGAGGAAGTACCACCACCCATAGGCCACCTAGAAGAAGAGCCACCTCGAGGCGGAGTAGCTGAGCAATGATATGAGAAATCTCTCCCCCTGCCAGAGTGGTGACAAGGAGCCTGGGAACAGGGCATGCAGGAACCACCAATAGAGTTGCAACCCTGCCAACAGTTACGGGCCGGAGAACAATCACTAGAGGCAACAGGGTCTGGTGAAATTCTGGCAACCATACAAGGGGAATTGGCCCAGTGATCAAGTAACACGTGTAAGTGGGCCACCTCTAGAGTCACTTGATTGGCTTGCACATGGATTTGTAACATTACATTATTGCATATACAAGCTTTAACATACAAAGATACATGAATATCAAGAGAGTTGTGAGAAAAAAAATAGCATTTCTATCTTTCCATAAACTAAATAGGATTTCCATCCTAAAAGAATGCCAAATTTGAGCGAATTTGAAGGGGATCCATGAGGAATCTCCCAACAAAATCATATGCCAAGAAAAGGTTTCAGGCTGAAACGACTAAAAAAATTCATGAATCCACACCCACAATTGTTGGGCTCTTCTGCAGAACCAGAAAAGATGCATCAAGGTCTCAAGAAACCCACAAAAGGGACAATGAGGGTCAGGCAACCCTAGATGCCTAAGACGAGAACCCAAAGGCAAGCCTTGGAAAAGAATACACCAGACAAAATGGGCCACCTTAGGCTCAACAATGGTAGACTAAAGAGTCTGAAATCTGCGATGCCAAGTGTGTTGCAAGGACTACATGTGCCATCTAAGATTCAAAGTGGGAACCATAGGCAAGTGAAGCATAATCTAGTGGTAACTCATGTTAGGCTTGTAGTTACAAAAGGAAGTGTAACTAAAGCCAATCTTTTGACCAAGGCCTCACAGAACAAATACCAATTTTGTGTAGCATATTCAGAGGCAGAGAAGAGAGTACCAGATTAAATGTTTGTCGATCTGGTCGAATGAGGCGAAACTGGGTCTGCAAATCTTCCCAAGAAAAAACACTCATAGTGGCATGAGAAAAAATGTCACAAGGAGTATAAATGTCGCGTTTATGAAAACGTAGAGCACGAACTCTAGGGACACGGGACAATGGGAGCCCCTGGACTTGAATGAGAGGTGACCACCAAATATTGTGCTAGTTAAAAGAAAAGCCATCATGAAATCCCAAGCCATCCCAGTAAAGCCAAGGCTTCACAACTTCCCTGAAACACCAAATGCTTTTAGCAACAAAAGTGCCTTGAATGCACACAACATCTTTCATAATAAGAAGGGTTTGAAAGCCAATCCCTTTCCAGGCCGACCTATTAATTGGGTGTCCCAAAGAAATGCAATTTCAAAGCAAAAATTTTCAAGCTTCATTTCTAGAAATAGCTTGGAGAACCCATTTGGCACACAGGGCTAGACCTTGCTTTTGAGTAGACAAGAGGCCAATTCCTCTAGGGTCACAAGGGAGACAATAAAAATACCAAGCGACTTCTGTGAAAATCATGATTGTCTATACCATTAGCCCATAAGAAATCCCTCAAGAGCTTCTTTATCTTATTGTAAGAAGCTTTGGAAGGAACCCAACACGGAAATTAGTAGACATGAGTAGCCGCAAGAATTTTTGAACAAATCTGGAGTTTACCAGCTAGAGAGAGAGACTTGGTAATCCAATATGCGAGCTTCTTCTCAATTCTTACAAGCACCACATTCCAAAGAGAAACAACAAACCCTTGAAAGGCAAAGGGAATGCCTAGGAAACGAAAAAATCTTTGTGTGGGGGATCCATTTCCAACCAAACTGGAGCATCCAAGGTAGAGCATGAAGGAAAGACTGCCTGTAACACTAGGTTTTGTGCCATTGACTAACCAACCCAAAAGCTAAACAAAAAATGTCCACATAATGAAGGGCTTCCTTCACATTATCCTCCTCCTCAATGAGAGTGAGAAAAGAATTATATGCGAAATGACCATTAACAAGTTGAGAAGGTGACTTAGTCAGGGAAATCCCCCTGATGCACTCGACAAAAATCGCTGAGGCAAGCAAATATCCAAATCCTTCAACAACAAGCACATATAAGGAAGGTGCTAGAGGACAACCTTGGTGAATGGACCTGAAAAGGCCAAAAGATGAAGATTGGCGACCATTAATGATAATGCAAGAAGAAGCATCCCCAAAATGAATTTGCACAGACTGAATGAAATGGAGACCAAACCCTAAAGCTTTAAGCATAGCAAAAATAAAAGGCCATTCAATGCGATCATAAGCTTTGGCAAAATCAATTTTAAGAAAGAGGGCTTTCTATGAGGAGTGTTTGGCCCACTCCATGCCTTCCCAGACCGCAATATTATTATCTAGAATAAACTTGGATTTGATTAAACCAGACTGCTCTAGGAGCACAATATGTGGAAGAAGATGTTTGATTTTAAGGTCCAAGGCTTTAACAATTATCTTGTAGGAGACATTCAACAAGGTAATTGGCCGCCAATTACAAATGTCTTCAGGATAACCAGCCTTGAGAATGAACTTGATATTCCCCTTGTTGATAATTGGCCCCAAAGAATGGGAATGAAAAGCCTCTAATTATAACTTATGCAAATTTGTGCCAACACATGACCATAAAGCCTTGTAAAACCCATAAGGGAAGCCATCACAACCAAGAGATTTATCATCTTCCATAAAGAAAATGACCTCTTTAAGATCCTCAATAGTGAGAACTTGATCAAAAAACACTCTTTGAGCATCAAAGAGCCAAGAAGGAATCGCTTCCAAGCATTCCTACAAAGCAGAGTCGTGTTTAGGAGAATTTTCCTGCGCTATCAACACCTTCTCATAATGTCTGAGAAAATCTCGAAGAATATCCCATAGCTCAGAGAGCACTGAATGAACTTCCTTAATATTTTTGATCCTTGGAGAGGAATGGCGTGCTCTGAGAGCCACAAAGAACTCTTTAGAAGCACGATCACCAACCTTAAGCCAGTGCAATCTGGCCTTAATCTGCGCTCCTCTAGCAGCATGAGTATCTGATATTTGTTTTTTACGCCTGAGTTGAGCCACCTGGACTTGAAGCTTAGGGCTAAAGGAGTTAGCCTTTAAAGCTTCAGTAGTGAATTTCAAATCCTAGGTAGTTGCCTCATAGGACCGCCTGCGGTACATGGCCAACTATCTGCCATAGATGTGGAGGAAATGGCTGGTGCATTGGATAGCATCATTCCACCACGTAATCCAACCATTGAGCTGAGTAGGACGACTCTCAAATTTATTTATATTTATATTCAAGTTTATAAAAAAAATTTATTTGTTAATTTATTTTAGAATTTAATCATAATTACATTCAAAGTTATAATAATTTAATAATTTACTTATTAAATTAATTATATTTAGACTCAACTAAAATTTATTATTATTTGTAATATATTAATTATAATTTTAAGGTATATATTTTATTAATATTTCAATTTAAATGAATAAAAATTAGTTTTATTATTATTTTGGTGAATAAGGTGCAATTAAAGTTGTATTATTATTTAATAACTTACTATATTTATTATTTATTATTATCTTTTATAAAAAAAATTTATTAATATTTAAATTTTGATATATTGACTTTGCATTTAATATATTCTTTCTAAATGTTTAATTTAGATTTAAATCATATGAGTTCACAATTGCAACTTCAAATTCAATTTTATACATAAATATAGTTTTTGAGAACCAAACAATTGTATGATCATTTTTCTAATTCTACAACAATCATCTCGTGGGACTTGATTTTTTTGGAACCATGACAAATAGATTTATTCATCATAATCACTTAGCTCTTTATTTTTTATTAATATGTGGTCCATTCAATCTAGTATAAATTGATGTGATTTTGTTGTAATCACCATTATTCTAATTCTCAGTATCGCTATAAGTCTACTTAATGACTAAGATTAAAAAAATAAGCCTACAAAGCATAAAAATATTAAACTAATCCATCAATTGTCATCCCTAGTCCTATTCTTTGAAGCCCTACCTTGCTCTAGCGATAGATCTACCATTTGATTATCATAGTAGGCAGAAGCAAAGTGTCCATACATTGGAACTCTAATGACTATATTACTAACATTAAGTCTATAATTTTACTTAAGTATCTCTATCTCGGTCTCTCTATCTTTTCCCCTCTCTATCCCTCTCTCTACTACTTGTCTTTGTCACATTCCTCTCTCACTCTTGGCCCCTCTATCTCTAAACTAACAAAAAATCCTTTTATGTTTCCTACTCTAAACTAACCACACTATTTGCAGGAACTTGACACATTGTACCTCTTGTTTTTATGGTAATCCATGAGAGTATTCCATATGGCATGAGTGACTGTAGATTTCATCTACAACTAAATTAGGTCGAGCTTTGATTTAAGTAAGCTATGGTTTGTTTTCCACTTCACTCTAGGCACGTGTTCCTCTTCATTCCCACCATGTGACAATTTCTCGTTTTCTCCCGCCCTTTCTAAAAAACTTCTCGACCCAAATAATGCTTGCGATGAAATCCTCCATGTGGAGGATTTGCTAGGAAACAAACCAAAAAAATAAAGGGAGCCCTCAAGAATTGATGGGTCAATCACTATTATAAAACATGCAATTTTAGAAACATCTAATTAGGCTCCTCTTGATTGTAGGTAAGAGAGCCTAGAATCAATTTATAATATCTGTTTCATGCTTAAAAATCATTAATGCAAAAATAGGAAATAAGGACGAATCACCAAATCCTTAGCTATCAAAGCAATTTCAAACATAAACCAATAGAAATTAACACAAGATAAGAATAAATTCAAATAAATGAAACTCCCTCATCCTGCATCATGGCTTCCATTGTGCTTCTCCGAATTGTGCTTGTAGGCGGCTCTCAGGTATTGCACTGGGATTCCTTCATAGATTAGACAATTGTTTGAAGACTGTGATGCTAGATTGAATTGAGAAAATGATGTTGTTTATATAGATTTTCAACATAGAGGAGGTGAGGATTTGAACTCAAGTGTTGATTGACAGATAACTGATTTATATTGAACAGTTAACTCATTAGATTGATATGTTAACATAACTTATTGGAGAGTGAACTCAATTGATTGACTAGTAGACTGAATAGACTAGCTAGTTGACTGGATTGATTGATTAGAAGACTGAATTGATAGGAGAGATAAGTGGATTGATTGATCAGTAGATTGAATAGATAGATTAGTCAGAAAAAGGTGACTGAGAGTTAAAAAGAATGATAGATGAGTTAACTGAGTTAACTGATTAGACAACCGATTTGATCAATCAGTTCTGATTTTAGCATGTGCTATAGAATTTTGAAATTGAATTTGATTTTCATTTTCAATTTGGATTTGAATTTGGTCATTCGAATGCTGAAATGCACATGAAATTAACTGAAATTCAGATTTGGTGAAATGAGAATTTGGAAGAAATGAAATTAATTGAAATGAAGTGAAATTCGAATTTGGGGGAACATGAAATGAAATTAGATGAAATTAATTGGAATTATAATTTGGGGAATTGGAGGAATTTAATTAATTAATTTAAACAATTTAAATGAAATTATTTAAACTTAGGAAATGAGCTTAATTAAATAATAAAGATTATTTAACTAAAGAATAAATCACAATTAATTAAATAATTGATATTTAATTAATAATTGAGATATGGTTAACTGATTAAAATGATTTGAGAATAGAAATAGAATAATTATAAGTGTTGAAGGGCGATGATTAGAAGAAATAGTTAGTTTAGCCATATAATTAAAGAGTTACTTAATTAAATAGACGAATAATTAGTGTAGAATTAATGAGACATTTTTAGGTGTCTACAATATCAAGCTTAAAAATTGAGTCATCCACGTGTACTTTCCTAAGAGTTCGCCAATAGATCAAGCTCTACACCTCGGTTGTAAATTGAATAGTAACACAAATGAATATGAACATAGGCCAATAATAATAGATTAATTTACCCAGCCCATAGTGATTTCCCATCCTTTTACATGTCAAACTCAAAATCTACAAAGGAAAAGACCTCTATGCCATTTTGACATGTTAATAATGTCTATCAGTTGTAGGTTGTGGCTATAGTACCTTGGTAGTTGGTTTAGGAGAATCTATAGTACCTTGGTAGTTGGTTAAGTAAGTTGCTGTATAAAATTGAGAAAATTTTGAAACATCCACATAAGATTTTGAAAGTGTGAAGTTAGGGTACACTCCTATGTACCTCTTTGGGTATTGAATATGGTGAGTAGATTGTCTAATGTAATTATCTCTAACTCCATGGATCCCAACCCATTACTTAAGACTTGTTGTTCCATCTAGTCCTTTAGTTCATCTTCCTACTTGGTAAAGAAGTTTATCTTAGTCTAAATGGTGAGACTCTCTCATTTTATAGTAGATAAGATTAACCTAACTATAGAAACATCCATTATGTCCTATTTTAATAACCCACCATACTTAACCCAACAAATTTGACCATTTTTTTTTTTGTTTTGTTTAATTTAATCATTGTGTTTGATTCAATCTCATACTCTGGGCATCCATCCATCTGGGATGAGCATCTAACCATACGGGTTAGGCATATGTCCATACAGAACATAAGATTTCATCTATCCAATATGGGATAGGCATCTACCCATATGGGGTAGGCATCTATCCAATCGGAATAGGAGGTGCTCTGGCCAGAGACTTAGACTCATCGGGGCCATTCGGGCCCTGAGCCACTCACTAAGTACTACACTCTTCTAATAGAAGTGCATTGAGGTCGCTGTTCTTAGGAGTAATTAAATAACATAATACAAGCTTGAGTTCCGCCTTGGAATTTGGCTTAAAGCCTCGGGAAGTCAAGTGAATCCATACGGGATTCCTTCCGAGTATGCATTGAATTAATTTTTCCTTTTTATTATACTTATCTTTCAAATTAGGGTTCTTACTCAATCCTTCTTCTTACCAAGCCCAGACCCCACCCATGAATGCTTGAGTACTAGGGACAACTCCGTCCAAAGACTGCCTACATACCCATTTCGGCATGGGATCAAGGCGTAAAATATGTAGTTCTATTTTCTACTCTATGGTTTGATGTAAACTGATTAGTGGGTATGCAACCCTTTCTAGGGTCAATCTCCCAGATAGTTTCTCTGCGGTTACTACCCATGGTGGTAGCGCCTAAGCAAAGGCTCAAGATGGCCTATTGCTTGTGGCCTAAAATAACTAGATCCTAATTCTTATCATAAGCGTCACTCTTGACCAATTGTCAACCGACAACGATTCTTCGAGATTAAATCAATTTCATAAAAGTATCTCACTCATCATCCCTATAGGAGTTTACTATGGTTTAACTCAGTGGATGAAAGATCATTTTAGAATTATCTTATTAAATTATCGATCCAAGGGGGATTACCCGCCCCATGGATTTTAACTTCCAAGTGTCCCTTATTACTCCCTGATGATTTATAGGGACGATGCCACAAACGTCGTTGATGCAGCTTTATTAGGCGTTAAGTGCAGTAGTTCAACACGACGACATTACCCGTAAGCGTGACCCAGAGGCACTATATATACCGAATGCTGCTAGGTTTTGGTTTTCCAACTCCCTTTATTTAATTTTCTAACTTATGATAAACATCATGCTTGGAAACTAATTATGAATTGAATGCGTATAATTAGACATTGCAAAGATCAATTAATTGAAATAACTACTTCATGAATTACATGGAATAAAAACCATAACTAACATTATTTATTATTCAAAACTTGAAATATAACTTTGCATAATAATGCCAATTAGGAAACTTGCATATTAATAATTAAACGTGAAACTTGCATGGAGATGGAAACGCCAATAAATGTAATCAATGTAAAGCAATTTGCATGAGGCGAAGGTAGTGTAAGTTACATGCAAGAATATCGCTTATAAAGCCACTAATCCCAAAATAGAATTTAGCTTCAAATCATTTAATATGGATTAATTGCTAAGTGGATCTAAAAAAAGATCTAATTATAAAATTTGGTATAATTTAATTTACAATTTATAAATTGCTAAAACTAATTATAAATATAAATTTTTTTTAATCTAAGTTTAAAATTTTATTAAACTAAAATTATATATATAAAAAAAGAATTTAATTAAACTAAAACTTTATATATATAAAAAAAACTAACAATTAACATTTGCCATAAATTAAAATTTGAATGTCATTAACAAAGGGGCCAAGTGGGAGTGGGACCCCACGGGTCGCCTCCACTACCCTGCGGCCACTGCCGCAGCAGTGACCGCAGGCCAGTGGAGGGTACTGTTACGGTACCACTCCCCTACGGAGTATTAACTCCGCTCCCCACATGCGAGCCCGATATGTACGGAGTACTATATCGTGCACCCAAACAATTAAAAAATTTACTTTGCATAAAATTTATAAATACTATATATATATTTATATATATAGTTTCCAGTTTTAATTTATTTAAGCACACAGAGTAGAATTTAACTAGTATATGAGAGATAAAATGTTAATGTAAACAATAAGGATTTATTTATAGGAGTGAATAACACAGAGGTTATTCACAAAGAGATTTATTCCTTAGTTTTCAACTATTATTCCCAGAGAGAAGTATATAACGAGACATAAAAATATTAATGAAACCAAATGAGAATAACATAAAGGATTATTCACAGAGAAATCTATTCCTCCATTTCAACTAATATTCATAGAGAGAAATATATAACCAGATAAAAAAGTATTTATGAAATCAAATGAGATCAGGGATTCATTCACAGGGATGAATAACATAGAGGTTTATTCATAGGGAGATATATTCTTCAATTTCAACTGATATTCACAGAGAGATTTTCTTTCAGATTTCTATTTGAAGAGCCAGAGAAAAGAATTCAAGAGAGAATAAATATTGAGATTCATATCATTTAATCACATAGGGAAGATTTTTAATCTCAGAAAAAGAATTTTAGATAAGGGGAAATATGATTTTTGGATAGATCTAAAATCTTTGGAAAAGCAAAAAGCAAGATCATGTGCATAATTCCTAAATAAAATAAATAATAGAGCTACATTTTATTCCCAAATAAGAAGAAGAGATTTATTTATTCATTCACAGAGAGAGAGATTTATTTATTTTTATATTCAATATCATCTCTAGTTTTCAAGAGAAAACAGAAAAGCAAAAATCTGATTTTCTACCTTTTAAATAGATGAAATAAAATATGCAAGAGAAGTCTGCATTTGTATTTAAAAATAGAAATAATTATATCACTGCATTTCTTTAAGAAAACAAAGTAGATTTTCTTCCTATCTAGCAATTAAAAAAAAAGATTTCTTTCAGAAAACTATATTCAACTAAAGAATCTAGAACTATATATATATTTTTTGATAAATACAAATTCCTCATATGACAAAAGGAGAGAACCTGGTTTACTGAAGCTTGATGTTGAATCCTCTAGCTATCCTTTGATCCTTCCTTGCAACTTGAGAGAGATCCTTCAAACAACAACTTAAAAATTCTGCAACAAAAATGAGACTACCAAAGAAAAACTTGGGAAATTTCCTTCAAAACATAATCAACTCCCTTCTTTGAAACTTGCATATCATTTTATAAGAAAAATCTCTCCCTTCCACTATCTAGAAAATTTAATTAAAAAGGAGATTCTTTTCCAATATTGGAGTCATGCAAATTAATTAAACTTAGTGGGGGAGTTACATGCAAAGTGGTGGAGATTCCTCTAGAAGCTTCTTATTCTTCCTACAACATGTGCCATAATTGGGAGTGGAAAATAAATAAATAAATAAAAATAATTATATTCTCCAAGTGTGTGTGTGTGTATTCATTTTATTCTTTTATAACATTTATTAAATCATTTAAATAGCTTAACCACAAATATAATAGAATTGTATTTAATTCAAAAAGTGATAAAGGAGGGTTGTGACATCCTCCCTCAATTTGTGCATCGGCCCGATGCACTTATTGAACGCGTCCAAAAAAAAAGTCTATAGTTCATGGTTAAAACAAAAAGGGAAACAACTGCTGCATTTCCTTAGTATCTTCTCACGTGGCATTCTTTTCATCATACTGGTTCCATTGTACTTTGCACTGATCAACCTCTCTATTGCGCAACTGGCACTGGCACCTCTCCAAGATTTTGAATGGCTCTATCATTATTCCTCCCATTTCCTGGACCTGTAAAGTATCCCAATTCAAAATGTGTTTCTCATCAGGTACATACTTTTTAAGAAGAGATTCATGGAAGACATCATGGATTCGGCTCAACTGGGGAGGTAAGGCCAACCGGTATACAACTAGATTAATCCTTCCCAATATTTCAAAGGGTCCAACATAACGAGGTGCAAGCTTGGTCTTTTTCCCAAACCGTATGGAACTCTTGTGTGGCCTAACTCTTAGGAAGACTTTCTCTCCCACCTCAAACTCCCTTGGTGTCCTGTTCTTGTCTGCATAACTTTTCTGCCTATCTGAGGCTTCCTTCAATCTCTGCCTAATTTCCTTAGTTTTCCTTTCCATCTCTTTCAACATATCTGGTCCAACAATTACTCTATCTTCAAGACTATCCCAACTCAAAGGTGTTCGACATGGTCTACCATACAATGGTTCGAAAGGTGCCATTCCCAAAGATGTTTGATATGTATTATTGTAACCAAACTCTACCAGAGGTAGGTACTCTTCCCATTTCTTCTGTTGGTCCATGCAGTACATGCGAAGCAGGTCTTCCATAATCTGATTTGTCCTTTCTGTTTGACCGTCGGTTTTAGGATGGTATGCAGTGCTAAAATTTAGTTGAGTTCCCAGAGCTGATTGAAGAGTTGTCCAAAACCTTGAAGTGAATCTAGCATCTCTATCTGATATTATTTTCTCTTGTATTCCATGCAACCTAAATATTTCCTTAACAAAATGCCTAGCCAAGGTAGGTGCATCATCAGTCAGGTTCCCTGGTATAAAGTGTGCCACCTTAGTGAGTTTGTCAATTACCACCATTATTGTATCATGCCTAGAAGGTGACATGGGTAACCCTTTCACAAAATCCATGCTAATAACTTGCCACTTGTGTTGAGGTACATCATGTAACTGTAACAATCCAGCTGGATGTCTATGTTCTGCCTTTACTCTTTGACACTCCAAAAATTTAGCCACATACTTGACTATGTCACTCTTCATCCCTTGCCAAAAGTATAACTTCTTTAAATCTGCATAAAGTTTGTTAACTCCTAGGTGCCCTGAATAAGGGGCATTGTGAGCCTCCGACAAGACTACTTCCCTTAAGTTTCTTGAATTAGGAATATAGATTCTATTAATAAATTTGAGCAACCCATCTTCGTCTAATGTATACCCTTCAACCTTAGGATCGGTTGGATCATGTTCTAAAGTCAATTTGACTTGCTCATACCATGGGTCGTGACCCTGCCCATCCATTACTTGCCTTTTGAAAGAAGTTTTGAATGTTGCTATAGTCATCAAGTGTCTCCTCCTACTCAAAGCATCTGCCACCCCATTCTCCTTCCCCTTAATAGATTCAATTTCAAAATCATATTCACTCAGAAACTCTAACCACCTTCTTTGTCTGGAATTTAAGTGGGGTTGGGTAAAGATGTACTTTAGTCCTTGGTTATCTGACTTCAACTCAAAGGGCTTCCATAGTAAGAAGTGTCTCCATTTTTGTAGGGCATGCACAATCGCTGCTAACTCTAAGTCATGGGGTGCATAATTGACTTCATGAGTCTTTAGCTTTATGGATTCATAAGATACTACCCCTTCATCTTGGACAAGAACTCCTCCTAGACCTTCAATAGAGGCATCAGTTACGACTGTGAAGTGTCCATTCGGATCTGGTACTTTTAGAATGGGTGCTGAAGTTAGTTTTCCCTTCAAGATTTGGAATGCCTTATCACTTTGTTCTATCCACACGAACCTTTTACCCTTCCTCTGTAATGAGGTGATGGGGTTTGCTATCTTAGAGAATCCTTCCACAAACCTCCTATAGTAACCTACTAGCCCCATAAAGCTTCTTACCTCTGAAACATTTTTTAGGGATCAGCCATTCTACTATTGCCTTTATCTTATCTGGATCAACTGCTATTCCTTCCTTTGATATTATATGCCCAAGGTAGTAAACCTTTTCCTCAAAGAAGGCACATTTTGACAATTTCCCATATAACTTATGTTCTCTCAACCTTTACAAAACAATTTGTAGGTGTACTAAATGTTCCTTCTCATTCATAGAGTAAATCAATATGTCATCTAGAAATACCAAAACAAATTTGTCCAAGTAATCATGGAATACACTATTCATTAGGTTCATAAATGTGGTTGGGGCATTGGTTACACCAAAAGGAACCACTGTGAATTCATAATGCCCATATCTAGTCCTGAAATCTGTTTTTGGAATGTCCTCCTCCTTAATTCTGAGTTGATGGTATCCTGATCAGAGGTCTATCTTCGTGAAAACTGCTGCTCCTTTCATTTGGTCAAAGAGATCCTCTATTCAAGGTAAGGGATACCTATTCTTTATTGTGACCTTGTTCAACATCCTATAGTCGAAGCATAGTTTTAAGGTTCCATCCTTCTTCTTAACGAATAAGACTAGCGCTCCCCATGGTGATACACTTGGCCCTATTAATCCCTTAGCTAAGAGTTCCTCTAATTGCATTTTGATCTCTTGTAATTCAATTGTGTTCATTCGGTAAGGTGCCCTTGATACTGGTTCAGCTCCTGGTAGTACTTCGATAGAAAAGTCAAACTTCCTTTTAGGGGGTAAGCTAGGTAATTCTTCTGGAAAAACATCCTTGAATTCTTTTAAGAAAGGGGTATTTTCAAAGGTTGGGGTATTTTCCTCTTTTCCTTCATCAATTTCAACCATATAGATTAGGCCTCCTCTTCTTCTTTCCTTCTTTAATTGCATGGCTGATATGGTTTCTATACTAATGGGGTTAAACTTTCCTTGGATTTTGACCCTTTTTCCCCCATCATCCAAACATTCAACAACTTTATTATAGCAATCTACATTAGCTTCATGGTCTGTTAACCAACTCATTCCAATAATTACATCATACAATCCTAGGGGTGCCACATAGAGGTCTACCCTTGTTTCAAACTCAGGAAATTGTACCCTTGCCCTCGGCAAACACTTAGTTACTTCCCTAGTTGCCTTATCCCCATATTGAACCATCCATGATGACTCCATTTGATTAACTTTTAATGCATATTTTCTTCCTAATTCAGGTGAGATGAAACATTCAGATGACCTAGTGTCAATTAGAATTGAAATTGGTTGTTCAAATAGTGTACCTGTAGTTTCCACGGGAACATTCTGGTATCTTCCTCTTCGGTTCCTAACTGCTGCATGAATCCTTTGTTGGGGCCCTTGTTGGGGTTGATTGGCCCTAATCCGTCCTTGCATCCTGGGACACTCTCTAGCAAAATGGTTTCCCCCACACATGAAGCATCAACCTGGAGGACCCCTCCTACCTTGATTCCTAGGGGGATCATTCCTTGTTTCATTGGCCCTGGGTGGATAAGTTACCCTATTCTGTTGGTCATTCCTGTTATAGTTGCCTCTGTTATTATTTCCCCTATTATTATTATTTCCATTCCTTTGATATTGATTAGGAGGTGGCCTTCTTTCGGAAGAATTATTCCTTTGACCTTTGTTGAAGTTAGTGTTCCCATTGAATTCCTGCTTCCTTTTAAATGAGTGGTTCCCATTATAGTTCCGCCCTGCTAGTGTTTGAATCTTCCTCTCTTGCCTTAGGGACTTTTCAAGTACTTCATTCATGTTTTTGGGTCCATGCATGTCAACATCTACCCCTATGTTGGTATTTAGCCCCAAAATGAACTTCCTTGCTTGGCCTTCTTCATCTTTTTGGTACAGAGGTACATACTTAAGCAATTTGGCGAACTTATCCCAATATTGTTGGACTGATAGGGGCCCTTGATGTAGATTATGGAATTCTATCACCTTCTCATCAAAGAACAATTGAGGGAGCCACCTTTTTTGGAAGTGGTGAACAAATTGATCCCATGTGATCATATCCCTGCTATACCCATTTTGCTCCTTGGTGTTGGTCCACCAACTAGCTGCCTCCCCTGTGAGTTGATAGGAACCCCATAAGGCCTTGGTTGTTTCGCTAAAATCCCTTAGTTCAAAATACTTTTCTATTTCATTTAACCAATTCTCAGCTCCTTCACCAATTTTCCTCCCATCGAACTTAGGAGGGGTGATTTTCTTTAAGTCCTTGGAGAGTTCCAATATGTTATTTTCTTTTCTATTACCCACCATATTCCCTTGATTGCTACCAGGGTTTCCATTTTCGGTACCACTTCGATTTTCAAAGTCATTCTGCCTTTCCCTAAGGTCCTGCATTGATTGTTCCAAGAAGTTGATTTTATCTCTTTGTTCGGTTAAAAGGTTGATTATAGCCTCGACCCCATCTTCATTATTTCCTGGGTTATGTTGATCCCCTTCATGGTCTTCCTCAAGGTTTTCTTCCCTTTGACTCCTAGTGGTGGTACGCCTTCCATTACCCCTTCCTCTTCCTCTCCCTCTAGACATCTAGGTTTTTACCTGAAAGTTAAATTATGTAGTTAGTTTTTGATTTAGGATATTAAGATTTAATTTCTACCATTGCAAAACATTCCCTTAGTTGTATAAATTGAAGTGAGCACAAGGCCTAGATTTGAATCTTTGCTCTGATACCACATGTAATAACCCACCATACTTAACCCAACAAATTTGACCATTCTTTTTTTTTATTTAATTTAATCATTGTGTTTGATTCAATCGCATACTCTAGGCATCCATCCATCTGGATTAGGCATTCATCCATCCAGGATGAGCATCTAACCATACGGGTTAGGCATCTGTCCATACGGAACATAAGTTTTCATCTATCCAATATGGGATAGGCATCTACCCATACGGGGTAGGCATCTATCCAATCAGGATAGGAGGTGCTCTGGCCAGAGACTTAGACTCATCGAGGCCATTCGGGCCCTGAGCCACTCACTAAGTACTACACTCTTCTAATAGAAGTGCACTGAGGTTGCCGTTCTTAGGAGTAATTAAATAACATAATACAAGCTTGATTTCCGCCTCAAAATTTGGCTTAAAGCCTTGGGAAGTCAAGCGAATCCATACGAGATTCCTTCCGAGTATGCATTGAATTACTTTGTCCTTTTTATTATACTTATCTTTCAAATTAGGGTTCTTACTCAATCCTTCTTCTTACCAAGCCTAGACCCCACCCACGAATGCCTGAGTACTAGGGACAACTCTGTCCCAAGACTACCTACATACCCGTTTCAGCACGAGATCAAGGCATAAAATATGTAGTTCTATTGTCTACTCTATGGTTTGATGTAAACTAATTAGTGGGTACGCAACCCTTTCTAGGGTCAATGTCCCAGACAATTTCTTTGTGGTTGCTACCCACGGTGGTAGCACCTAAGAAAAGGCTCAAGATGGCCTATTGCTTGTGGCCTAAAACAACTAGATCCTAATTCTTATCATAAGCGTCACCCTTGACCAATTGTCAATCGACAATGATTCTTCGAGATTAAATCAATTTCATAAAAGTATCTCACTCATCATCCCTATAGGAGTTTACTATGGTTTAACTCAGCGAATGAAAGATCATTTTAGAATTATCTTATTAAATTATCGATCCAAGGGGGATTACCCACCACATGGATTTTGACTTCCAAGTGTCCCTTATTACTCCCTGATGATTTATAATGACAATGCCACAAACATCGTTGATGCAGATTTATTAGGCATTAAGTGCAGTAGTTCAACACGACGACATTACCCGTAAGTGTGACCCAGAGGCACTGTATATACCGAACGCTACTAGATTTTGGTTTTCCAACTCCCTTTATTTAATTTTCTAACTTATGATAAACATCATGCTTGGAAACTAATTATGAATTGAACATGTATAATTAGACATTGCAAAGCTCAATTAATTGAAATAACTACTTGATGAATTACATGTAATAAAAACCATAACTAACATTATTTATTATTCAAAACTTGAAATATAACTTTGCATAATAATGCCAATTAGGAAACTTGCATATTAATAATTAAACGTGAAACTTGCATGGAGATGGAAATGCCGATAAATGTAATCAATGTAAAGCAATTTGCATGAGGCGAAGGTAGTGTAAGTTACATGCGAGAATATAGCTTATAAAGCCACTAATCCCAAAATAGAATTTAGCTTCAAATCATTTAATATGGATTAATTGCTAAGTGGATCTAAAAAAAGATCTAATTATAAAATTTGGTATAATTTAATTTACAATTTATAAATTGCTAAAACTAATTATAAATCTAAAATTTTTTGTATCTAAGTTTAAAATTTTATTAAACTAAAATTATATATATAAAAAAAGAATTTAATTAAACTAAAACTTTATATATAAAAAAAAAACTAACAATTAACATTTGCCATAAATTAAAATTTGAATGGCATTAACAAAGGGGCCAAATTGGAGTGGGACCCCACGGGTCCCCTCCACTACCCTACGGCCACTGCCACAGCAGTGACCGCAGGCTAGTGGAGGGTACTGTTATGGTACCACTCCCCTGCGAAGTATTAACTCCACTCCCCACTTGCGAGCCCGATACATATGGATTACTATATGGTGCACCCAAACAATTAAAAAATTTACTTTGCATAACATTTATAAATACTATATATATATTTATATATATAGTTTCTAGTTTTAATTTATTTAAGCACATAGAGTAGAATTTAACCAGTATATGAGAGATAAAATGTTAATGTAAACAATAAGTATTTATTTATAGGAGTGAGTAACACAGAGGTTATTCACAGAGAGATTTATTCCTCAGTTTTCAACTATTATTCCCAGAGAGAAGTATATAACCAGACATAAAAATATTAATGAAACCAAATGAGAATAACACAAAGGATTATTCGTAGAGAAATCTATTCCTTCATTTCAACTAATATTCATAGAGAGAAATATATAACCAGATAAAAAAGTATTTATGAAATCAAATGACATCAGGGATTCATTCACAGGGATGAATAACACAGAGGTTTATTCACAGGGAGATATATTCTTCAATTTCAACTGATATTCACAGAGAGATTTTCTTTCAGATTTCTATTCGAAGAGCCAGAGAAAAGAATTCAAGAGAGAATAAATATTGAGATTCATATCATTTAATCTCAGAAAAATAATTTTAAATAAGGGAAAAAATGATTTTTGGATAGATCTAAAATCTTTGGAAAAGCAAAAAGCAAGATCATGTGCATATTTCCTAAATAAAATAAATAATAGAGCTGCATTTTATTCCTAAATAAGAAGAAGAGATTTATTTATTCATTCATAGAGAGAGAGATTTATTTATTTTTATATTCAATATCATCTCTAGTTTTCAAGAGAAAATAGAAAAGCAAAAATCTATTTTTCTACCTTTTAAATAGATTAAATAAAATATGCAAGAGAAGTCTGCATTTGTATTTAAAAAGAGAAATAATTATATAACTGCATTTCTTTAAGAAAACAAAGTAGATTTTCTTCCTATCTAGCAATTAAAAAAAATGATTTCTTTCAGAAAACTATATTCAACTAAAGAATCTAGAACTGTATTTTTTTTTTGATAAATACAAATTCCTCATATGACAAAAGGAGAGAACCTGATTTACTGAAGCTTGATGTTGAATCCTCTAGCTATCCTTTGATCCTTCCTTGCAACTTGAGAGAGATCCTTCAAACAACAACTTAAAAATCCTGCAACAAAAATGAGACTACCAAAGAAAAACTTGGGAAATTTCCTTCAAAACATAATCAACTCCCTTCTTTGAAACTTGCATATCATTTTATAAGAAAAATCCCTCCCTTCCACTATCTAGAAAATTTAATTAAAAAGGAGATTCTTTTCCAATATTGGACTCATGCAAATTGATTAAACTTAGTGGGGGAGTTACATGCAAAGTTTTGGAGATTCCTCTGGAAGCTTCTTATTCTTCCTACAACATGTGCCATAATTGGGAGTGGAAAATAAATAAATAAATAAAAATAGTTATACTCTCCAAGTGTGTGTGTGTGTATTCATTTTATTCTTTTATAACATTTATTCAATCATTTAAATAGCTTAACCACAAATATAATAGAATTGTATTTACATCAAAAAGTGATAAAGGAGGGTTGTGACACCTATGAGATATGTTTCTCTAAATTTCAGACCTATAAATCTCTTTCCTCAATGACCTTTTCAAACATAGTTGATACATGGGTTACAATGAACCTAATATTTACCTTTGAGACCTCTTTAGGTTTCCTTGTGTTATTAAAATCTTCCACTCTTCTTCAATTTATTGTCTAGGATAATGAGAGATGAACTAATTACCTTGGTTCCTCCTAGAGGAATTTAGCCCTATCTTCTGTATATGCATCCTTTATGCTTATGTTTAATTCCTCCACCTAAAATTGTGTGGGTTGTATTTGTCCTTTAGGTTTGTCCACTAGAGAAGTCAAATAAGTGAAGTGGAGAAATTCCTTCACCAGATCATATAATTTGATTACTCTTCTAAGTGTTAGGGTAACATATTGTCTACCATTTCTTTTTGTCACCCTCTAGTAAGACATATTCTAAATTTAAACCATTTATTATTGGTATAAAGTAATATACTACATTAATTCAATCAATTGAGAAGTTTGGATAGACCCCCAAGAAGGTGTTACAATAGATAGGACAATCAACTATGTAGTTGTGTATGGAAGTTTGGGAGGTGGGGTCCTGCATAGATTGAGATAAAGGGACTACTAAATCAAAGGTTTTCTCATAAGGGAGGGCACATGAATGGAGGGTGAAGAGGTCGTCACTTTCAAAGTAGTGGTGGGAATTATCTAGTAGGAGAAGGGTCTTAGGGTACAAATATGGATTATATGTCAATATTGTTGTATTTATGAAGCAAATGTAGTGGAAATATGAGGAGATAAAAATATAATAGCTAGGAGAATTGAGTATATAATGATGGAGGAAAAGGAGGGACAAGTAAGGAAGCTATACCTACTATACCTACTCCAGGAGGTGAGGAGGGAGTAATTAATGTGAGGTTGAAGGGAAATATATTTCAATAACAATCAATACAATAGGGGAAAAATGGGGGAGAATAGAGGAAAGAAGAGGTGAAGAGTGATTACTTTCCACGGGAGCTTGTTATTGATTTGCACCAGATGTTATTTATTCCATGGTTTCTTTTTTCTTCTGATTTTTTCTTTTTCCTCATGAGTGTCTAGTCCATCTTCTCTATCTTTTTCTTCTTGTTCTCGTTAAGTGCATCATCTCTTCTTATGATATACTACAATAGTTTTTTTTTATATTATTTTTTCTTTAAGATGATTGACACATTCCCTTGACCTTTCCTTATGTCCTAGGAGAAATCCTTGATGTTTGTTTGATCACTTGTCCTATGGTTATATAGTTATTAGTTTAGGATCCTACTACTTGCATTGATACTATTGGGACCTACATGTAGAAGTTGGTATGCATATGCATCCCTTTACATGTATAGTTGTTTTTGACAATTCTACACTATATGTAAATATCACTTCTTGGTATATAGCGTTAAATGTTTCAACTATCCCAAAATTAGGTGCAACTATTTCCATTAATTTTCTTCTCATACATTTAGCCATTTGGCATTGTTAGCTTTCATTTCTATTGTTTGAAGAGGTTTGGCTTTCATGTATCAATCACATCATAAGTGTGGTAATATCTTGCATCCTTAGGTATGCTAACATGACTCTCCATTGTTTGGCCTATCTCTTGGAAAAGCTTCCACCAAGACTATATTTTCTCCATGCTTGAGGGTATAGACATAATCATTGAGCATCTTAGGATGGTATTTTTATCTTTGGATAAAATAGGTCACATGGATGTAGCTATTGGGTTTTATAATCCATTGTATAATACTCCTTGACACACTTGTCAACATTTTATTTGGCAAGATTTCTCTTAGTCTCAATCTTTAATTAGGGCTAGTGTATAAACATAGTAACCATTATACTCTTTAGCTTCTTAAATTATGGTATGAAAAACTAAAGAGATTCAAATCCTAATGATTTTTAATCCTATCAAGCTACATATCCCTCAATTTTACATCTAAAACATTTATAGTTCTCTTCTTGGTGATTGTGACACCATAGCAAGTTTATAGTAGGGTGTAGAAAGTAGTTTTTGTACCTTTTGTTATGAAATTGTAGGTTTATTCTATCTACCTACCTTAAACACTCAAGTGTAAATATTCTAGATGATCATGGGCTTGAAAACATATATGTAGATCTACTATACCTATAAAACCTAATGATAGTATGTTTAACACCATATAAGAAGTCTCCCAAACTTATAGAGACTATAGAATGATCATACAAGCCTTATTGAGCCAAGGAATTTATTCATTCACTATAACAGGGAGGGTATGCATGATAAATTTTTCCATAAAACTATAATAGTTATTATTTTGGTGGTGGATAGAGGTTCAAATAGTGATAGGATCACTTCCTTTAGGGGAATTGGAAATCTTGGGCTTGATGTTTGGGTAGATCTAGTAGTACTAGTGGAGTAGCTTATCAGAGAGCATAGTGGAGCATTTAAAAGTCTAGGTACATTCTAGGTTTTATAACTAGGTGGTTATTTGGTCCTGAAGATTACAAAAATGTTAGTTCAAAAATTAAATAAATAAATAGAGGAATCATAAAATGGTGAGAAGAATGATCTATGAACATGTCTTTTAGTATGGAGAATATAATATCTTAGCTTATGTGTCACAAACATGAGATTAATATATTTCTTTTCTAGCAAAGAATATGAAGTTTTGTAACCAATTATAGTATGAATGGTGTAATATACATCACATTCTAGACCCTCATCATCATGTTAAGAGAATAAGGGTAAATAAAGCATGAGACGATGTAGTTATGTAAAGAAAAAATTGATGTCCTTGTATAATAGGTATTAGAATAGGAGGATTAGCCAAATAACTCTTTATATTATCAAAATCCTTTTGACAATATTCATTTTAATGAAATGAATATCCTTTTTGAGAAGGTCTGTAAAGGGGATGATCCAATATGTTAATTGTAATTTGAATTTGCAAATAGTCAGAGTCTTCCCCTAGAGACTACAAAGTTTTAAACTATTTTGATTAGGTGGCATGTTAATCATAGCATATATCTTCTTTGTGTCCACATTGATACCATGATGTGACATGAACATCCTAAAAAAATTCCACTATCTATGCCAAAGATTGACTTAATAGTTTTTAGTCACATGTATAATTGAAGATATTCAAAGATAAGATGGATATTATGGACATGATCTTGGTGCAAAATAGAATTGGCCAAGATATCATCAATATAATATTCTATAATGTTTTTGATATATTAAGCAACACAACAAGGATGTTGAACCTATACAAAGATGGGACAAAAGGGTCACTTAAAACTGGTTAGGAATAGACCTTTGACAACAAAGGCCAAAATAGACCACTTACAACACACTAGCAAAACAACTAGTAACCTACATTAAAGTTGGGTAGAAAAATCACCCACAACTCAGGGAAGAGTTTGGGGAGAGGGGGAAGAACGATCTTTCCTCCGTCGATTAACAATGGTCCATGCAATACAATCATTTGGAACACCAACACAAGGGGGAGAAAACCCCTTAGTGAGACTGTTAGCACTAGAAGCCAAAATCTAACAAGGCAATAAATTCTCTAGTAACAGCTAAAAAAGAACATGAGCAATAGATGAAGAAGGTTTGACGGGTCTAAAGGGGACTACAACAGTAGCAAGAGGTGGAGGAGGGTCCATAGGGCTCGAGGGGCCCACACTAGTAGAAGGAGGCAAACCATCATCCTAAGAGGAATCATCAACAACCTATGAAGAGTCATAAGAGGAAGAAGTAGAAGCCAAGATAGTTAGGTGATCACCATTAACTTCCTTCCCCCAAGTAGAAGTGCCTTTGCGTTGGAAGAGAGAACAATCCATGGCCAAGCGACTAGTAGAGAAGCAACAATGACAATGAAAGGGGAGGTCCTCATAATCCAACGATTGATTCCATGGTCTATTCTATAATATTATGTATGAAATTGTAAAAAATATAAGGGTCATAACATATTGGTAAGTTCAATTGCATCCTCTAAATCAAATGAGATGGCCACTTAACAAAAGGTACTTGAAGGGGTAGTGAAAGTGGTTTTGAATTTATCATTAGAAGTAATAAGGATATTATTGTAACTCAAGATTTCATACATAAAATAAAACAAGATATGCTTGTTTTCAAGGCTATAATCATATTTATATTTAGAAGAGAAAATTCATCTTTAAGAGATTTTTTTAAATCCTAAAAAATCAACACATACTCAAATACAATCGTAATATTTAGTGACAATTTAATGTCATTTGATATATAACATGAATGGTCTATTAGGTGGATAAATATAACTTTTAAAGGATTATTTATCTCAACATCCATTAAAGTGACCTTCGGGTGAATTTTTTGAATCTATAATTTTATAGAATTTGCATTAGAATATAGCAATATATTATGAACCACTACTTTAGGGTCAATACAAAGTATACCATCATATAACTGGGCAAAAATACCAAGAAATGTATGTAATATTTTAGAATGGTAAGGTTTGTCTTTAGGAGAGAGGCATTATCCAATTTGAATAAACTTCTTAACATCATTAGAATCTATAGGGACATTGATAGTATCATCCACAACAAGTGTAATATGGTTTTGAGGATCTAGAATGTGCAGAAAGTATTGAGATACATTTGAAAGTGAAGTAGAATAATCAAACATCATGATGAATTCCAAATTGTGTGCTTTACCATTTAAACAATAAGTAAATCTATGTTCATGATGATAGTAAAGAATATTAGGATATACCACAAGAAATATAGCTAGAGCCTCTTGAAGAAAAAATATCTAAAGGTGGTATAGATGAATCTATTGTATTTGTAATAAGTTCAAGATATACTAGAAGGGAATAAAAATTGAGAGATGCTAAAAGAATATTTACATTCATAAAATTAGTGTCTTTAGCTTTGGAAGGGTTAGGATAGTATTCAAGACTCATATTAGAGTTATGTGGATTAATCCCTAATGGGATCTTGATATCTAATCCTTATGACCACAACCAAAGTTATTATACCCAATTTTAGATAGAAAATTGAAAACACAATAATAATTGAATTACAATTCTACTCAAGGTGAAGGATCATCATCAATAGAATAGTCAATATAAGATGTATAGTCATAGTTATCATTAAGAGAAACGTAAGAAAAATTAATCATTTTACATTGAGAAGTTATAAAAGAGATTCTTGAAATGTTGGAGTTAGATGGGTTTATTTTATGATAACAAATAAAGGAGGGCATACATGGTAAATAACCCTAATCATCATTCATACACACATGAAGTAGAGAAAGAAAATAAGTTATAATAATATCATTAATACAAGTTGATGATATGATGAAATTATCTTTAGAAATGAAGAAGGAATTAAATTATGAAGTGTTGTGTTGGAATTTTTGATGATGATGTTGTGATTGTCATTGATGGACACACACTTGCTTTGAGATCACTTTTTGTATGTATGAGTTATGCTCAACCGGTATTTGTTCCAACTGGTATTATGTATTATAGTCTTTAGACTATCAGTGTTTTGTAGAAAGTGTTTTCCAATCTCAAGTGGTATGAAGACCTCAAGCAATTCGAGGATCCCAAAGCGGTACGAAGGAACAAATCAGTTGTTATCATTTTTCCCAGTCTTCATTTTGACAAACTGGTAATTGGTAAAATGCGTGAATCGGTAATCGATAAATGTATGAACTGATATTACTCTGTGATGAGTTACCAACCGGTATTTTTGTGGTGAGTTATCATCCACTGACTCTTTGGTGGTGATTTTGTGTCGTGTTACCAAATGTGTCCAGATGCACTGAACCTAAGAACTTGCAATGTAATCCTATTGGACGGACATGAAATCAGATTCCTTTATAAGGACATCATGTCTAGGGTTTTAGGAGTTAGGGTTTTAGGTGGTTGATGAGGTTTTTGTATGTGCGATCACAGAAGAAGATTAGGTCTGTGTGAAGAAACAGAGTTTGGAGATATTGAAGACTGAAGTAATGCTAAAATGCATTAACAATGAGCTATCAAGGATCTAACCAAGCATACTGTGCTAGTATTTAGATCACTCACTTGTTGATTACTCACATCTTCGACAAGTCTGAAACCCTTAACCGGGTAGGCCTTGCAAAGCCTTTGTAAATCCTCCAACAAGGTGGTTCACAAATGTAGATCTGAAATCCTCTCACAAGGTAGTCTTTAACAGGACTTATCTCCTAACAGAGATCTAGATTCCTAACAGGATCTGTTCTGGTGAAGAACATTGTATGACCTTAACCGATCTGGTTACTATTTTGCAGATAGTTACTTGTGAGTTTCATCTCACCATGGTTTTTCCTATTTGGGTTTCAACGTCAAAATCTCTTGTGTTATGGTGATTGTGCTCATGTGGGTGAATGCATTATTTGCTATTTGGTTTGCATTTGTTTTAACCTGTTTGTTAGTAAATCTGTTATACCGGTTTACTGCTAAACTGTTTAAGTGTTTGAGTTCAGTAATTTTTGGTATACTAATTCACCCCCCCTCTTAGTATTCATCAATCGGTATCAGAGCCAACCTTTCTATAAGTTTAACCACTTGAAAGGAGATATGGGGGAATACACTGTGAAGGAGCTTACTCATCGTCTCACTCAGATTGAGAAAGCCTTTGATGAACTCAAGGTCAAATATAAAGCCTCTCTAGCAAAGAGAAGAGAGCATGCTGAGAAACGGATGGAGGTTACTAAAAATAGTTCTTCTGATGAAGAAGACATGGAAGCCCTAGTTGAAGAAGTTGAAAAACTGAATGAATCTAATGCTAACCTAAGAAGGGAACTGGAAGGACTGACTATCAGAATGTGTCAAGAGCTTGAGAACTGGAGGAAAGTTGAAGATTTGGTAAAAGACAAAGATCATGAGATCTCCAAGCTGAAGCAAGAAATTAGTGCACTTACCGCTCATCTCCAAGAGAGTAAAGTGGAAAAAGAAGAAATGCAAGGTGAACTAAACATGGCTATCTCTGAGAATGCAACCTTGAAGGAATCCAATGTTGCTATTTCCAAAGAACTCATTGGGTCAAAGGAAATACTTGCCAAATTCAATAAGAGTACTGTTAAGCTAGAACAAAAGCTTGAATCAGCAAAACCGGTAAAGTATACCACTGGACTTGGTTTTTCTGGTTATGTGGAAGGTGAGACCTTTGGAACAAAAGATGGAGCATCAAAGAAGCAACCGACACCAAAGGATAAAGGTAAACAAAAGTTTAAACCTGTTTGTTTTAATTGTCTCAAGGAAGGACATACTGCTAATGTATGTAAAAATAAGGCTTACAATAATTTTCCTTATTTCCTAAACAATAAGCCTAGATCCAATAGATTCAATGGTAACTATTATGCATGCAACAAGTTTGGGCATAGAGCATTTGAATGCAGGTCTGTTATACACAACACTGGAAGATATCCTCAAAGGAGTCAAGGAGTTTTTCCTGAATCCTCTATGAACCAGAATCCAAACCGGTATAATGCCTATGACCATTAGCCAGGTGGTGGTGGCTATCAAGCGGCAACCGGTTGGAGAGCAAGCTGTTTGATTTGCCATGGTAGCGGTCACACTGCTGTAACATGCAAGAGGAAGAGTGAACAATGGACCATGGAGAACACCTAGAATGGTATGCTATCATTGCAACAAACCGGGACACCCTGCCAGAACCTCTAGAATGAGAAAGAACATATCAGATGATATATTGGTCACTCCGGAAGGAAAGATTGATGTTGAAATTGTTCAAGCAGATATGAAGACAACATGGAAGAAGAAACCTGAAGAAGTGTCACAAGAACAACCAGTTTCTGTACCTAGTGTGGAAGTCACTGAACTAACAAACTAAGCTTCAGAAAAGCTTAGGGGGAACAAATCGGTGAAATGTTTCGAACCCCCGGTTTACACTGGTAAAAGACCTTAACCAGTATGTGTTACCTGTCAATCGACAGAAGACCAGAAATGATAAAAGGAAAAATTAGGGTTTATAACCTAATGGTGGAGCATTTATTATGGTAGGTGAAGAATTTGTTTAAAAGGGATTTTCAAGTCATTTTCACTTATCAATTTGAGAGCGAAGAAATTCTCAAGTGCAGAGCGACCAAAGACGATTTGTTTTGTGATTTAGAGAGATTTCAAAAACTTTGAAGTAGAATCCAGAGATAGTATCAATCAGTCAAGTGAAGAACACTAAGCAGTGTTCCAAGCGACTGAAGTGGTGTGTTGCTAGCTACAGTGTCAAAGCCCTAAATCTCGATTCGCGAAGGTATTTTTTGAGTTTCTTTGTTTTTCATGGCTTCTGCTTCGCACTCCAGTTCAAGTGCACCTATTGATTTAGTGGATTTCATACAAAGGAAGATGAAAGACAATGCCCTATCCCAGATACCTACTGGTGTTATAGTTGAGGAAGGTATTTTAGATTATATTGATTGCAAAATAGAAGACCTAGGATCCCTAGTGATCCATTCTCAGTTAGGTTTATTCTGTAGGGATGACAAGAAGATCAAACCGGAATACAATATCCTGGAAAGAAAGAAACTTCACAATGCGGTCTATTTTCTTGAATAATTCACAGAAGATCACATCCGCATCATCCTAAGCAGAGTGCAAGGTGACAAAATGTATCTTGAGCGGACACATAACATCACACCAGAAGCAATTCTTGCCATCACTGGTTTCTGTAATGTTGGAGAAGTGCCAGCCCTAAGGAAAGTCATTAAGATGTAAATGACCAAGCTCATCGGATCTATGAGTGACCAACAGGGAATGACCATCAACACCATCAAGGATGATTTGGTCAAGTATGCCTGCATGGTGATCATATACCAGACATTCTATGCTACCAGAATAAACTCTATCTCTATAGCTGCGGTGAATGCTGCCTATAGAATGATCATGGAAGATGCATCATTTGATCTATGCACCTGTATGCAGAGGCAACTTCTGGTAAACCTGAAGTCTATCAAACAAGACAATGCCTTAAGATTTAAATTTGGACAACTGTTGGTAGGTTTGTTTTTCTATTTTCAAGGCTATTTTCTTGGAGTCGGTGATATTCAATGGTCTGCTGACCAACTGGTTACCAAGCAAATCAGAGAAAGTCTTCAAGCGGTGGGAACCGGTTATCCTGAAGTCTTGAACAAATACTTTGATGAATTCAGATGCAAGATGAGCTAGAGGATGAGAATATCTGGCGATATTGTCAAGAAGTATGAAGAGGACATTTGCTTTATCATCAGAGTAGATGAGTGCATAATGGAGGTGGTTGAGCCCAGAAAGGAAGAAGTGGAGCCCATGGGATATGAGGTGATGTATGACATACTCGATGGGTATGCGTCTACCCAACTTGCCTCGCCTCTTGATCCAAAGAAGAAGAGAACCGACACCTACTTGGAAAGGGTAACACCGGTTGAAGAACCATAAGTGAAGAAGGGAAAGGCAGTGCCATCGGTATCAACACCGGTTACTTCAGCAAGTCCTAAAGTGACCAAGCGGTCACCGACCAAGAAGAAGCCAGAAGTTGCACCCGCCAAGGTCTTTGAAAGAAACTGGAAAACTAAGAACACCTCACCAGATTCTGAGGATGCATAACTTGAAGTGCAGCCTAAAAAGACTAGGCAAATGAGGAAGAAGACAAAGACAACCAACAATGAACCGACATCATCAACACCGATAAATATAGACATTTCCTCTTACAAACCATTGACACATTATCAAAGAACTATCAAGAATATTAGGAGAAAAGTGCTAAGTGACTTAATAGATCATTTTGATGATTTTAATGATAATGAAAATGAGGAAGTCGAACAGGAAGTTATTCAATATCTATGAATTAATGATCGATCACCATCAGAAATTAGATCCGTGACACCAGATTCTTTATACAATTCTTTAGATAACAAATGGCGCATTGCCATAGAAAAGGAACAGGAAATAAGAGAAGAAAATTTTGCACAATATTTTCCTGATATGTCAAATTCAGAAATCTATGAAGTTATGGATAAATACAAAGGTCTCTTCTTCATGAGAAGAAGAAGACTCCTATTACTGGAAGGGAAAGTTCTTGAATTGGTGAAAGATACACACTCACATGCCAAAGCTGCTCTAAGGTTGCACCAAGTTTCTGAAGCCAACAAGAAGGCTGAGCAAGAATCAGAAACCGGAAAACCAGATGAGGTATACGACAGTGAAGGAGAACCGGTTACTGAACAGATGAACATAATTGATGTTGATGCTTTGGATGGTGAAAATGTCACTCCGGATGCAGCAAAGGAAAAGGTTGATAAAGTGCAAGCAAAGAAAGAGAAAAAGAATCAAGAGGAAGAGAAGAGGAAACAAGCAGAAAGGGAGAAAAAGAAACAGGAAGAGGAGAAGAGGAAACATGAAGAGGATGAGAGGAAATAAGAAGAGGAGAAAAGGAAACAGGAAGAGGAGAAGAGGAAATAGGAAGAGGAGAAGAAGAAAAAGGAAGAGGAGAAGAGGAAACAGGAAGAGGAGAAAAGGAAACAGGAAGAGGAGAAGAAGAAATAGGAAGAGGAGAAAAGGAAACAGGAAGAGGAGAAGAGGAAACAGGAAGAGGAGAAGAAGAAAAAGGAAGAGGAGAAGAGGAAATAGGAAGAGGAGAAGATGAAAGAAGAAGAGAAGTAGAAGGAAGAAGAAAGGAAGAAGGATGAAGAGAAGAAAAAGAAAGAAGTAGAAGAACAAAAGAAGGCCAAAGAGGAAAAGCAAAGAGCTGAAGCGAAGAAGGAAGCGGCAAAGAGCACACATGTGGAGACACCAAAGGTAACCGGTAGTCAAGCCAAACCGACTAACATTACTAGTCCCATTGACCTCCAATCTGCAAATGAATTGGAGCCGCTCCAAAGCATTAAGCTTGCACAGGAGCGACTGAAAGAATTAAGGAGGAAAAAGGAGCAAGATGTTATTCAAATTGCGGTTGAAACTCTTACCATTTTGATTCTCGGTACAAACCTCCCCAGTACCGATTCCTCTTTGGCCCAACTACAACTTCTATGTATAGTTGTGGAGGACCAGGTACAATGCCTGGAAGAGGTGGCTGAAGCTAATGCACAGAAGAAGCATCAAAAGGCACTAAACACTGCCTTAGTGAAGAAACTGAATGAGCTCCAGTCTGAACTTCAGAAAGAACAAAAAGACATAAGAGATGCTATGGATGAGGGAAAACTGCTGCTCAGTAAGATAAGCCAACCCCATCTCTTTTGTGATGATGTGCTTGCACAGAAAGAAAAATTGCAATCTGATTTGCAGTGATTTATAAGCACCTTCAAGACACCCTATGATTCCTTTACTACATATGGGCAAACTGTTCACTGGTTTCAGCTCTAGTCTGCCATAATAGAGTTGGAGATCAGCAACTGGACCAGAGATTTGTAGAAACTTCAACTGGTTCTACTACCCAAACTGCAAATACTTTAGAAATGCTATCTCAATCTAGATGCCTTAACGGTCACTCAAGAGATGAGCACCATTGATGCCATGGAAGAACATGTATCCCAGATGCAAACAGAAAGTGAGGTGGCTACCTCATTACTTGAATCATGGTCTTTATCCATGAAGACCTTTATGTAGGATTTTAAATCGGTTTTTGATAAGTTTCACTCATTATTGTCATAAACATTTATTATATTAATGATAATGAGAAATAGGGGTTATTCTGCAATACTTTGTCATTGTTGGCAAAGGGGGAGTAGTATTTTGTATTTAAAATTTTGGTGAATGCTATGTATGCTATGTATACTTTCATGTTATCTCATTAAGGGAGTAGTATACATTGTATTTTCTACAAAAGGGATAGTGTATATGCTTAGGGGGAGTAATTTTGATTATGGCATATTTTTGTTGTAAAATACTTAGATGTCAAAATTTTCCTAAGTGTTGCCATCAATGCCAAAGGGGGAGATTGTTGGCATTTTTGATGATGATGTTGTGATTGTCATTGATGGACACACACTTGCTTTGAGATCACTTTTTGTATGTATGAGTTATGCTCAACCAGTATTTGTTCCAACCGGTATTATGTATTATAGTCTTTAGACTATCTGTGTTTTGCAGAAAGTGTTTTTCGATCTCAAGCGGTATGAAGACTCAAGCGGTATGAAGACCCAAGTGGTATGAAGACCTCAAGCGGTTCGAGGATCCCAAAGTAGTATCATTTTTCCCAGTCTTCATTTTGACAAACTGGTAATTGGTAAAATGTGTGAACCGGTAATCGGTAAATGTATGAACGGGTATTACTTTGTGATGAGTTACCAACTGATATTTTTGTGATGAGTTATCATCCATCGACACTTTGGCGGTGATTTTGTGCCATGTTACCAAATGTGTCTAGATGCACTAAACCTAAGAACTTGCAATGTAATCCTATTGGACCAACATGAAATCAGATTCCTTTATAAGGACATCATGTCTAGGGTTTTAGGAGTTGTTAGGGTTTTAGGTGGTTGATGAGGTTTTTGTATGTGCGATCACATAAGAAGATTAGGTCTGTGTGAAGAAACAAAGTGAGGAGATATTGAAGACTGAAGTAATGCTGAAATGCATTAACAATGAGCTATCAAGGATCTAACCAAGCATACTATGCTAGTATTTAGATCACTCACTTGTTGATTACTCACATCTTCGACAAGTCTGAAACCTTTAACCGGGTAGGCGTGGCAAAGCCTTTGTAAATCCTCCAACAAGGTGGTTCACAACTATGGATCTGAAATCCTCTCACAAGGTAGTCTTTAACAGGACTTATCTCCTAACAGAGATCTAGATTCCTAACAGGATCTATTCTGGTGAAGAACATTGTATGACCTTAACCGGTCTGGTTACTATTCTGCAGATAGTAACTTGTGAGTTTCATCTCACCGTGGTTTTTCCCATTTGGGTTTCCACATCAAAATATCTTGTGTTATGGTGATTGTGCTCCTATGGGTGAATGCATTATTTTCTATTTGGTTTGCATTTGTTTTAACCGGTTTGTTAGTAAATCTGTTATACCGGTTTACTGCTAAACTGTTTAAGTGTTTGAGTTCAGTAATTTTTGGTATACTAATTCACTCCCCCTCTTAGTATTCATCAGTGTTGAAGATGAATTATATTGATAATTAATTTCCACTTGTGGACAATATTAAAATTGATGGTGTTCTTTGTTTTTTTTAAAGGTGCTGGGCACTATAATTATTTTAATATATAAAGTTTGCATACATATGAAAAGTTCCTGAAAGCACAAAGTTGAACCAAAATAGTACCCAAATCAAAACAAAATAGAGGAGTGGAGGAGTTACAATTACTATTGTTGTGAGGCGCTTGTAAAGAAGAAGCTTCCTCATGATGGAATCTTTTTCAAGAGACGATAAGTGTGCTTTTCTTTCTAAGTGGAGCATTTGAGGATGAGTTGCATAAAACACAATAATGATGATATGGGCCTTCAAAATCAAGAAAGCTACATCATTCAACCTAGTAGAATATGACACAAGGATATTCTATTGAGTATTCCACGATAAGTAGGAGAATTTTGAACAACATCTAATTAAGGATATTGGTAAGAATAGTGTAGAGTTGCTCAAGTAGATTCCTTTGACTGGGACAAGGGATTGATGGTTTGAAAAAGAAATATGAGTACAAATAGTTTCTTTGAGTAGGATAATGTGCTATATGCATAGAAGTACTAGATTTAAAAAATTAAAGATAATAGCTTAGAGATCAAGGTACATTAATAACATCTCAAATAGTTATTACTAGTTCACAAATTTTTAGCTTTACACTAAGATAAACAATGATTTTTGGGTTTCATAGACTCTTTAGCAAAGTCAAATCTAAAATTGTAAAAATTAGATTTTTGAGAAAGAGAATTAGAAGAAGAGTAATGAAGTAGAAGGATAACTAGAAAAAGATAAGAATTAGAATTTGGATTAGAAGTAAAAATAAAAAAAATATCAAGAACATTGTCTAATATATTGAAATCTCATGTTAGAAAATAATTATCAAACACTCTAAAATTTTGGAGAAAGAGACTCAACATGGTAAGATGATTTACATTCACCAAACAATGAAGATATGAGATTTGATTTGGTGGTTTCACCGAAAAGTAATGGTGGAATTTAAGTTTAGCTAAAAGAAGTTTATTTTATAATCAAATGATTTGATACTATTTATGTAAAAATGTAAACAACAATATTGAAAGACTAAATGAATTCAACCACAAAACCCTAGCCTAACAACAACAAAGATCGACCATAACATATGAAGATTACCTAAGACAATGCAAATCAAATGAAATCACCAAGATTATACCATCACATGTCCAATAGGGTTTGGATCTCCATTCTTCCTATCTTCATTGATCTTGCTTGATATATTTGCTCTCAGATTTTATGTGTGCACAAGAGCTCAATAAAGAATGGAAATGTGGTTGCAAGTAGGCTTGATCGCATATGAAAGTTCGAAAGCCTAGTTGGGGAGTTAGTAATGAAGGAAGCATCTCCTTATATAAAGACACTGTAAGAAATGGAGGGATAAGATTGAGAGGTGTAAAAGATAAATGGTCAGCTAAGATTAGAGGGTAGGTAGAGAAAATACAAAAATAATGAGAGGGTAGGTATTGTAGGAATTAAGAAATGAATGGCATGTGTCATGGGTAGAAAAGGTTAATGAATTAATTAAATAAATAAAGATTTATTTAATCAATAGAGGAAATGAGATCAATTGAATAAATGAAATATTTATTTAATTTAGGAAAAAGATAATTTAAATAAATAAAAGTATTTATTTAAATGAGAAATAAGGCTAGAAGAGGATAAATTAATTAATTAAATAAATAAAGATTTATTTAATTAATAGAAGAATTAGGCTAAAATAATTAAATAAATAAAGATATTTATTTAATTAGACAGGACAATTTTAGGTGTCTACATATATATTACTTCAATTAAATATATAACATGTAAATGAAAGATATTTAGATATTATTCAAGAATAAAAAGAGTAAATAGCTGATATTCTAAAAGTATTTTATAAAAACATTATATATATATATATAAGAAAGAAAATAAGAAAATTCTATATTCAAAAAACTAAAAAATGAGTTTATTAATTTTAATTTTAGAAAGAAAAAAATAGGCGATAGAGTGGAATCTAGCATCAAAAGTTGAAGTTCACTAGCCAAGATGCAAGTGCATCATGCAAATATCAATGCATCACATTACTGTTTGTATGACCCATGCTACAAAATGCTTCTACAAATCCAAAATTCTAGTTTACCAAGTTATTCACCTTATAAATACAAAAAATAAAAAAAACATTTAAGGGCTATTTAGGGGATTGAATTTAGGTAAAATCCTTATATTGGTGTTTTGACCTCCATGGATAGTCAAATAGGAAAAACATTAAATCTTTATGTGCTCTTATCCTAAATGCATTTATAAAATAAGAGAAATAAATAAAACAAAATGAAATAAATGGTATCAACCTTGGTCTATGGGGAGGACTATCATTGTGAGTGTATTTAACAAGGGGTGATTTACACCCAAAGAGTTTTCCCAAATAGGTAATAGAGAAATAAAATCCAATAAAAGAATTATCATCCAAATGAAAAGAACAATACTACCTAGAACAACAAGCTCTTGGAGGGGTTTAAATATGTACAAAATTAGTTGTGCTTTGTTATCTACAATTTGCTGCAAGAGAATAATGTGAGAGTGTAACTTTGATAGATTTTGTTGAGAGCCAAGAGAGAGAAGTCTATTAAATATTATGTATCTAAAAAAGAGGATGCATGTTTTCTTAATAAGATATGTCAATTTCTCAATTGGATGTTGCAATAGATGTCATGGAGTAGCCAAGAAAAAAACTTATATTTCAAGCTTACTTTTTTAGGATACTAGTGTATCATATTGGAGTCCACATGCGACCCCCATTGAGAGAAATTCTTGGAATTCTATGTGTCTCTAGAATGTAGGTTAGAATGATATTGCAATCTAAAAATTATGAAAACATTGGGTTTTAAGAGAAAAGGTGAAGTTTAATCTCATGGACCTAGAATATGGTACTAAAATGAGCATTAAAGTAAGTTCAAAAACCAATGTGAAATTACAATGCAAGAGCATCCAAGAAGAGGAATCCTTAATCCCGTGCACAAAAAATTTCAAATCATTAGTTTGCAATTTAATATCTTATTTTATTACGAAATTGTAGATACAAAGGACATTTTAATAAAAGATCAAGGTGCTAAAAAGATTGGCATTCCCTTCTAGCACAAGAGAGGCAACATAAAAAACAAAAGAGAGAACATTGTAAAATCCCTATAATATGCTGAAGAAAAGAATGTGAAAATATTTGAGAGCCGAAGGCACATGGATATGTTCAGAGGTCTAACCGGATCACACCTACGGGAGGGGTTTTGGTGAGAATAAGGGTTGTGGCGATCTACTTAGGATATCTAGACCAACTTATCATCATGCATTTTGGGAAAATGTGCTACAATGCTATAGGCATCTTGAGTGAATTTGATGGAATTTTCTAAAATTAGGATCATACCAATAGTGGGCACAATGCATAAGTTATTTCTAAAGGAAAGATACCTAAGCATATTATCCCAAACCGTACAAAAGGATTTGGATTTATATTTGAATGAGCATAAAAGTATACACAAAAATTTCCTTATTCTCATGGAGGAAAAACATTTAAAATAGTTGGATTGACCCTTTACTTTAATGGTGCTAAAGATAACATGAAACATTTTGGAATACAATATAATAATCTATGGGCATAGGTGGACAATAGTGGCCATTTACTTTACAAGATGGGATGTCCATATCTAGTCACTATATTTTTTTTAGCATACTAGAGTTCTTTTCTAATCCAAGGGATGTCCATATCTAGTCACTATATTTTTTTTAGCATACTAGAGTTCTTTTCTATTCCAAGGGATGTCCATATCTAGTCACTATATTTTTTTTAGAATACTAGAGTTCTTTTCTAATCCAAATTCTCAATGAAGGAATGTTCTTTTTCATAAATAAGGTTGTTTAGGTGGAAAGATGTGGCCCAAGATAAATTCAACATCATTTAGAATCCCACTAGATGTGGCGGGTTGGGAACATGACATGCAAGCATCGGATTTGACGAGATCATTGGAATAATGCATGACATTGAAATAATGCCTATAAATGAAACATCTAGGATAAGTTGAGTTTTGGGAAGAACGTACACCCCTTTATGAATTGGATGAACTTTTCAATAGTCAATATCACACCAATAGTGGGCATAATGCATAAGTCAATTCTAAAGAAAAGCTAGCTTGGGATGTTATCTCAAACCACACAAAGGGATTCCGTATTGCATTTGAATGAGCCTAAAGGGATACACAAGATTTTGCTTATTACATTATAGAGAAAAAACATCTAAAATAGTTGGATTGACTATTTCCTTTACACTTCCTTTAATGGTGCTAAAGATAACATGAAACATATTAGAATAGGATATAATAATCTATAGGCATGGGTGGACAATGGGGATCATGTATTTTACAAGATTGTATGTCCATATTTAGTCAATGTATTTTTTTAGCATACTAGAGTTCTTTTTTTAATCCAAATTCTTAATGAAGGAATGCTCTTTTCATAAGTAAGGTTGTTTAGGTGGAAAGATGTGGCCCAAGATAAAGTTGACATCATCTTAAACTACACTAGATGTGGTGGGTTGGGAATATGAGGTGCAAACATCAGATTTGACAAGCTCATTGGCATAATATCTCTCATTGAAATAATGCCTATAAATGAAACATATGATAAGTTGAGTTTTGGGAAGAACCTACCCCTTTTTGAAGGTGAAACCAAAATGACAACCTTCTACTTCTTCTTTTCTTCCTTTTTTCACCATTATGTCATGTTATTCGTTTCTTACATTTTTCTTTAGAATGTCAACAACTTGATCGTTATGCAGGAATATTTAGTTTCTTCTTAATGAACACTACTAAAAGCTCTTAACGCTTTCAAATACACAAGCCAAATAATTTAACTATCCATAATACCCTATTTATATTAATTTTTTAATTTAAATTGTTGATTTATTGTGATGTGACCATGAAAGTAGTTGGATCATACAAATTACTTGAGTGGGTGTGTCAACTTGATTTGACCTCTTAAAACATTACTCCAAGTTGCCCTTTTGCTATGGATGGTTCAAATTTGCAGCGACTTTTTTCAGTGGCATGCGTATAAATTGTGAGAAGAATATAATAGCAAAAGCTCTCGTGGTGGACCATAGTTTTTATTCAGCAAAAGGATTTATTCAAAGGTTTGAGCATAAATAAAAATTGTTTTGAGGGGGAGAAATCGTATATGCATGGGTTGAGATGAATCTGGTCTCTATTCTCTATTCTCTATTCTTATTTGATAAAGTCCTACATTTGTCCAACCACGTCGTTGTCTCTATTCTTGGCATTACTCTCCATTTGACACCAGTGTAAGTTATTACGCCGAAGGCGTCTCCTACCATGAAATATGAAATAGACGAGCTCCTTTTTGTCCATCAATGGTTCAAAATTCACGACAGCCGATGCAAGACGATTGCAGCTATTTAGTCCGTCGATTTTTCCTCATTGGCTTTACGGTTTTCGAGACGAATGAACCATTTTTTACTCCATAACGGGTAGGCGTGCAGCTTTCCCTCACCCTGACAGTACCATTCATAGCGGACTTTATTTTTACCTGGCATTTCACCTCATCGTTTCCACCTGTCAAAGGAAAGAGATTAACCTGTCAGAGCACATCCACCTGCAATTTGTACACAACAAGAGGACCAAAAACATCGTATCTGTTAGATTTTTGTTGTTACTTTTTACTTTACGGATTTTTGCTTTTAATTTCTCCGTTCACCGTCATTTTTGTCATTCCATGTGTAATATAGAAACGGTAGTATCTTTTTGGAGAGCTTAACATTCACTTATATGATAGTAGTAGCTTTTTCGAGAGCTTAACATTACTTATTGGTACAGATAGAATCGCATGCATTTATGTCTAGAAATGGGAGTTTTTTAATTTTCCCTTTTTCATTTTGTGCTCGTGAGATTTTATTCATAGATGGGCACAATCAAATTAGTGCTCACCAATCACATCCTTGCGCATGATAAACACCATTCCCTATGGAGGATACAACACAGGCCCAAAATATCTTATTTACAAATTGGGTTTGGCAAATACATGGGCATTACCTGGACTTGAAAACAAATACACCAGTCCCTTGCAAACTGAAATACAAAGGAAACTTGGATCTGCTAGAGGTTATTAGTTTAGGAATATGATGGCTAGAATAAGCACCATTTCATATCAATTATATAATGAAATTGGTAAATAAAGTTATATAAAAATTAAATTAAAAAAATATTATGAAATATAATTTAAATTAAAGATAAAATGAAAAATTATAATTATAATAAATATTAAATTTAATTATATAAAGATTTAATAATTATTATATATCAATAGTAAACTTAATTATATAAATAGTATAAGTATAAATTAGTATTTAATTGTTATTTAGAAGTTTGAGATAATTGAAATTCGAAAATATAGGTTAAATTATCACTATGGTACGTATTGTGTTTAGGGATTTAATATATTATATAATTTTTTGAATAATGATTCAATTTTTATATTTATTTAAGTTCATCTCTATCTCCATCTCCATCTTCTTCTCTATCTCTCTTATCTCTATCATTGTATCCCTCCTTGCACTTCACTCTCTCTCTTCTACCTCTATCTTTCCTACAAGATATAATTACTATATTATATATGTATATATAAATTTTCATATTATTATATATAAATAAATGATAATAAGTTTTTAAGTTTTTAAAAGTAATTAATAAAATATTAATTATATCTCATACACTTGTAATGTTCAACATAAAACTAAAATATCCAATCTCTTAACCAATTGATCTAGATGCAGCCTATTTACCTTGTTTCAGTGCCATCCCCGATGAACTACCATGGCCGTTAAATTTTAATATGGTTTACTTTATTTTTAATATTTTAATTAGAAGGACAATTTTATTTTTAAAAATTTGATTATATTTATGTTCAATTTTTAAATAATTTAATATTATCTAATTTATTTAAGAAGTAAACTATAATTATTCTAAATATTATTATTTTTATTTTTATTTTCAATTAATTAATAAATATGGTCAAAATGTGCATCCAATGTTGTTCAATTTTGTGCATATACCTATTTTTTTTGTCTAATCCATTGGAGGGCATGAGTATTCCACATAAATACAAATAGTATTGAATAAGGTAAACTAAAGCCTAACGAAACACATTCAATAAATTTTCTAATATTAACCTTGAAATTTGGAAGGGCTCTTGAAGTAAAAGATAATTATATCTGGTGCCTTTTAACTATTCACATTAAGATAATTATCTCTTTAAATCTACCCACACTAGGGCCTATATTTTTTCTAAATATTAAGGCATATTAAATTATTTTTAAATTCATATGTATACAAATTGAAATAATATAAATTATCTTTCTTTTTTTTATATAAGCACTACCATAAGAGGTAGCTCCCTGTATTGATCAAAAATAGATTACAAAAGATGTTCAGTTACAAATAATTGTGTAGGAGAAAGCCTATTCTTGCACCACTCTCTATCATCCTATCTACTTTGGCTAGATTAAGAAGATCTTTGTTGTTGCCCATGAAATTCTTAAATTCCTCCAAGTTGTTCTTCTTCTTTACTCGAGTCCTGAACAAATGTCATGCCTCTACATTTGTTTCATACTCTTCTCTTCCCTCAAGTATATAGTATTCAACATCATGCATGACTCGGGGACTTCTAGAAATAGATTGATCACTCCATCAATAGCACCCTAGCGCTCCTACGAGATAATGTGTTTTGCAATTTGTATCACCCAAAAGTTGCTAAGGACTTGAATCATGGGCTCAAACACAACTCAAAAATCATCACATTGTGTTTGTGTCATTTTTGCCATTTTGCTACACCTACAATGCATATTACTTAGTATTGAATAAGGTAAACTAAAGCCTAACGAAACACATACAATCATTTTTCTAATATTAACATTGAAATTTGGAAGGGCTCTTGAAGTAAAATATAATTATATCTAGTGTCTTTTAATTGTTCACATTAAGATAATTATCTCTTTAAGCCCACCCACATTGTGGCCTATATTTTTTCTAAATATTAAGGCATATTAAATTATTTTAAAATTTATATCTATACAAATTAATTATTATAAGATTAATTTGATAGAATTTTGATAATTTTCTTAAATTATTTTTATATGATATTTTTTCAAATATTTTTATCATAGTATATAATCAATTTTGAATTTAATTTTATAATATAATTATATTTATTGCTATATACAATATTTGAAATAATATAAATTACCTTTCTTTTTTTTATATAAGCACTGCCATAAGAGGTAGCTCCCTGTATTGACTAAAAATAGATTACAAAAGATGTTCAGTTATAAATACTTGTGGAGGAGAAAGCCTATTCTTGTACCAATCTGTATCATCTTATCTACTTTGCCTAGATTAAGATGCTCTTTGTCGTTGCCCATGAAAGTCTTCAATTCCTCGAAGGTGTTCTTCTTCTCTACTCCAATCCTGAATAAATGTCACGCCTCTACATTCATTTCATACTCTTTTCTTCCCTCAAGTTTATAGTATTCAACATCATGCATGACTCAGGGGCTTCTAGAAATAGATTGATCGCTCCATCAATAGCACACTAGCGCTCATGCGAGATAATGTGTTTTGCAATTTGTATCACCCAAAAGTTGCTAAGGACTTGAACCATGGGCTCAAACACAACTCAAAAAATCATCTCCTTGTGTTTGTGTCATTGTTGCCACATTGCTACACCTACAATGCATATTACCATATCCCATGTCTCATTGTTTCTCAACTGAAATATGGCTTGGCCTTGTTCTTCCTTGGTCTCCTCTATGAATGGATAATGGGTGCCAAATTGTAAGCCATTTCAAATGAGATAATCCTTGCAAACCACCAAGTTGTCACTTCTATCACATGTCCAACTCAAAAAATAATCTCTCATTCAAGAAGAGTACAATCCTTTCCATTCTAACTTGTCACTTTCGAATCACCAATGTCAGTCAAGAAAGATCCACTACAATGCATCTTATGGCTATTTGAATGTGGCAAGACATCCCTGTAACCATGCATGGTTAAAGGATCATCCCACATTTGTGTCTTTGAAAATTACTTCGTTCAAACCATCCCATTTCTCAAGGAAAGAGTCCATGATCTCCTCCACATCACTATAATTTTGTATCTTCCAACTCTATCTATCCCTCTCTCCTCTTTATATCTTTATTTTTCCCTATCATCTCCACTTTTTTCTCCTCTAAATCCATCTCTATCTTCCTCTCTACGTTTATAGGATCATACTTGTAAGGGAGTCTAATTATCTTCCCGATTCAAAGGTTTTGCTTCAATCATGTTTGGATCCATTTAAGTAAAGGCATAACTGATTTGAAGCTATGAATTCTCAATTGAGACTTTTATTACACAAACAAAATTATTTGTTAAATGCTTACCTATTGACTTTCGTCCATTTGATTTTTGATTTTTTCACCGTGAAAGCAAGGAAAACTACTAAGCTCTTTTCCCACGTTAGTTTCATATGCTTCCCGTGTAGTTTCGTACGCAAATACACCGCCTCGCCATAGGTTTTCGCTTTTCTAATATTATATGCACGGTTTCACTGTCTTTTTATTTTCCTGTCATCGGGTTTACATTGGTAAGTGGGCATTAATATATGTTTCTTCTCAAGATTCGATTCCTGTTATTACTTTTTATTTTTTATTAAGTAGCGTTTCACCTTCAACTTGATTTTACATATCTTCAAAAAGTCATTGAAAAAATTCTATCAAACACGATAGAATTATACCTAGCTTATATGGACTGGATGTTTTGGGAAAGACCACTAAATTAACAATTTTTTAACTCCCCACTCCCAACATTTGATGCACATGGTTTATATTAGCATGGTTTTGTAGGTAGGTTAAAATATATATATCTTTAAATTAGCATCGAGTATAATTAATATTTTTGTGCAATATAGTTAGTTGTTAAATATGATATGTTTTTTTAAATAATTTAGATTATATATATTAAATAATAAAGATAATTATAATAGAAATTTTAGTATATAAAATAAATATAATAATATATAATTATATTATTTTATATAAATATTATTAAACAATAGAGAATAGATAATTTTAATATAATTTATATAATAAAATATAATTATGAATAATTAATAAATAAGTGTAAATATTAAATATCTATATATTTATTATTTTTCTTACATCATCTTAAAATATGTAACATTTTAAAAAAAAAGAATCTCATGTTGATAGTCATCGTTTAAATGTAACCCATCATTGACACATGACAGTTCACTTCACATGCGTAAAATTTGTAATTGTGGATCATATGTAAATGTATTGCATAATAGGCACAATGCAACTCACTTGACGTATTAAAGGTTTGTTAAATTGAACATGATCAAGCATAACCTACAATTTACCTCACATTCTTTAGAATTGTAAATATGGATCACAATCAAATGTAACCCATAATTGGCATGTGATAATTCACTGAACACATGCTTAAAATTTGTAATTGCGGATTGTAGTAAAATGTAATGCATAATAGGCATATTGCAATTCACTTGACATATTTGGGGGTTTTTAAAATAGAACATGGTCAAATATAACCCATCTTCGATACCATACAACTTTTGCCACGTTCTAAAGTTTTTAAATGTCAAATATAGTTAAACTGGTGCAATACACTATGCTCCATTGTCTTAAAATTTATTAGTGTAGATCATATGATAAAATACACTCCATAATTGATACACTACAACTCATCCCACGTTCCTAAGATCTGTAAGCACAACTTACACTCAAATGTAACCCATAATTGATATGAAAACCTACCCAAAATTTTCAATCAATAAGAGAGCCTATTAATTCTCATTAACTATTGCAAACATGTTTTTATATCTATTTTATCCATAGATTACACACATTAAGTAAGACATGGGAAGAAAGAACTTGAGATGCTCTCTACTTTCCATCAGAATTGTTTACTTAGTCATTAGATGAAGGAGATTTTAATAGGAAGGAACAGACTTACTTCCTTTTCGATTTAATACTATAGTGATTCATTTCACATTAACTAATAAATAGTGGTAATATATGAAAACAAATATAGATAGAACAAGAGTAAGAATATATAAGAGAAATAATAAATGTAAAAATACAAAGATTAAGAAGCTAGCCTTAACCAAAAATACATACCAAATGCTACAAGAATATTATATTAAGGAAATTGTCTTAGAATGAATCTAAAACTAAATAGAAGGTCACACCATTAAAACACACACATTGTGCTTCTCTCTCTCTCTCTCTCTCTCTCTCTCTCTCTCTCTCACTCATCTCTCCATTTATCTTCCCATATATCCATCTCTCTCTTTACCTTCCCATATATCTCTATCTGTCTTTCTCTTTACATACATCTCTATATCTCCCTCTCTCTATATTCCCCCTATTTCTCTCTTCCTCTTCCTCTCCCTCTCCTTCTTCCTCTATATCTCTATCTATCTCATCCTCTCTAAATCTCCCTTTTTATCTCTCCATCTCTATCTTTATCTCTCCCTCTCCCTCTCTCTATCTCCCTCTCTCTATTCCTCTCTATCTCCCCCCCCTCTCTCTATCTCAATATATTTATTCCTTCCAAATCTATCTATCCCTCTATCCCCCCCCTCTCTCTCCTCTCCCTATTCATATCCTTCTCCTTGTCCATCTCTATCATCCTCTCTATCTCTACCTCCTTACTCCTCTTTATCTCCCTTACTCTTCCCCCCTCTATTTATCCCTCTTTCTATCCCCTTCTCTCCCTTTCTCCCTATTGCAAACATATCAAAGACTATATTAGTAATGGAACCTTACTACACAAATATATGCAAAAATAGACCAACATATTTCCTAATTGTCATTTCACTCATTTTCGGCGTACCCATTGCACACCAAGGTGCAATTGCTAGTTTAGTCATATCATAAAGGTGTATGTGCCACTACCACTTCGATTTTTGCTTCTTTTTTTATTTTATTAGTTTCTACTTTCTTTATTGTTAAAATGATCCACATTATGTGTAGCTATCATGAACCTACATACAAAAGACATTTGTTAAAAAAAAAATTATATAAATGAAATAAAAGACTCTCAAAGATATATCAAAAGTAATATTTTTTCAAAAAATTTTACAAAACATAAAATGAGTAGAAAGATGCAATAGGTGAAATGTAAAGATAAGATTTTTGTGAATGTTTTTGTTGATGGAATTATTGGATTGTATAAAGAAGTGAAATGTTTGATAAAATTTCAAAGAAAATGAAGGTCGTGGTATGTGTGATTGAAAATAGTGAAGTTATTAGAGGCTTCTTTAATGGTCTAAGATTCAAATGGTTATTTGTTTGAACTTATCCCACTTTAGAATTATTGTGTCAATTCATGCTTTGTATTGGAGATGTCAATCAATCTAATGCATGAAACTCTTGAAAAAAAGAGTCATTAGTATAAAATAATGAAATTGTGCCAAAAGAAAAAGATTATTCTATTGGAGTTAACATATAATATTGTGTGGTCTATTGAACACATTTATACAAACTTAAATTTGTAAAATACTTAAGGAAAGTTTAATATTTTAAAATAGAATTTTAATGCAATGCATTTAAATTTATATTTGATTAATTTTGATATTAGTTTTATTATTTTGTTTTGCAAAATGCAAGCAAAGAATATGAATAGTTGTGGCAATTTTATCCATTGGTAGGTCATGTGAACCGGGCTTGGATTTTGATGGTCACCCTGCCTTCATATGGATTTTCTATGATGGTTTGGTCATTTTAGTACCTTTCATTTGACATTTTAAGAAAAATGTTATTTGTGAAAAAAATATTTTAAACATAAATATTTTGATAAATCGGTAATATATGCAAAAATCTTAAATTTAGTATGCAAGTTTCCAAATTCACACCCAAAAATCTTGTTTATAGTTAAAATAGAAACTATTCTAAAAAATCATATTTAAATATCATTTCAATTATGACAAGTTTCTAAATTGATATTCACGACAATCTTATTAAAAATATTTAAAAAAATAAATTGACTAAGTCTCTAAATTCATATAAGATAGATACTAAAAATTAGAAACAAGTGTCCTACTATTTCAAAATATTCTAATATATTTTTTAATAAACATTTTAAAATCTTGTTTATAGTTAAAATAAAAACTATTCTAAAAAATCATATTAAAATATCATTTCAATTATGACAAGTTTCTAAATTGATATTTACGACAATCTTATTAAAAATATTTAAAAAAGTAAATTGACTAAGTTTCTAAATTCATATAAGATAGATACTAAAAATTAGAAACAAGTGTCCTACTATTTCAAAATATTCTAACGTATTTTTTAATAAACATTTTAAAATCTTGTTTATAGTTAAAATAGAAACTATTCTAAAAAATCATATTAAAATATCATTTCAATTATGACAAGTTTCTAAATTGATATTTACAACAATCTTATTAAAAATATTTTAAAAAATAAATTGACTAAGTTTCTAAATTCATATAAGATAGATACTAAAAACTTAGAAAAAGTGTCCTACTATTTCAAAATATTCTAACTAAATTTGTATTTTTTAATAAACATTTTAAAATAATGTATATCAATATTATTAATTATAACATTATATAATATATTACCTACTATTTTTTTTATGGTCTATAAATAATTTGAAAATGTAATATATATGGTTTTAGAAAAAAATAGCAAGTCAATGGATATGGTCTAATAATTTTTTAGGTTGTCATATACGGTCTAAAAGTGAAAAACGACCATATAGACCATACGATGACTAGAATCTTTGAAGGAAATATACAAAATGGATCTTTCAAAAAGACTTTAATAACACTTAAGTGAATGTAAAGACAAACTCTGACAAGGGTATTTGCATGGGAATTCTTGTAAAAAAGCTGCGCCTGGAAAAGATGGACAAACTTTTATAATTTATAATTTATATAGATTAGTACCTAAAATCCTTTGCCGCACGCATAAAAGTATTTATATAGCTAAATAAATGAATATCAAAGTATAAATGTGGCACAACTGTAAAGAAGTTTTAATATATAGGTTGCAGCATAGGAAAGGAAATTGCTACTGAAATTAAGAAGTTGGTTTGACTAAAAATAATGGTTTTTCAAAAGACTTTACAAAGAATGAAAATAGTAAAAATATGCAAAGAGGGAAATGTTAAATGGTAAGGTCTTTGGAAAGGTTTTAAATAATTAAATCAAGAAGTGAAATGTTTGTTTTAAAATGGAGTCATTAAGTTCATCCAACAGTGTAGGAGTGTAGGATCCATATGGTTATTTGTTGGAATTTAAGAATTATTGTTTAATTCATGCTTTATATTAAATATTTTGATTGGTCTATTGCATGAAACTTTTGAGAAAAAGAGGTAATATTAATTTAAGTATACATCAATAAAATTGTTTCTTGTTCCTAAAGGAGGAGATGATTGAATTGGAGCTAACAGATAATGATTACATCAATGGTAATGCATATGCATAAATCTAACTTATCTTATGAAAGTGTGCAAGTATAAAAAATATATGCACTTTATTTAAATTAAGTGAATGTGATAATGGTTTCAAAGGGAATTTTGGAGGACGCAAACAAAGGAAAGAGAAAAAGAGGGAAATTGTCTTTGAAAAGGAAAGTGTAGAATGCAAAAGGTTAATTTATTATTGTTCATTTTTTAAGAATAATTTGATATTTTGTGTCAATTTGAAGGGAACATTTGTTTATATGTTCCCATAAAATTGTTTTATTTAAACTAGTGTATTGTGTATTTGTACTCACTAGAAAACCTATTGAATTTTTGCAATTTCTCTTATTGCTCTAATTTTACGAGTGTTCTTGTTTTATCCCATAAAAAATCTCAAGCACTAATCCATTTTCTCTCCATTCAAACTTGTAATTTTAAATCACTTGATGTTGATGAATGATGACTCATGCTTATACCAGTAGCACTCAACTAATGGTGTGGTGTTTTGTGTGGTTAACTAAACATGTTTATGTAAGTTCAAATTCACCAAATACTCAGGCGCATTACCTTTGAAGATTGCATTGACTCACGTTGGGATTGCAGCAATGGGTTTAACAGGGTTTGGTTTTTATATCTATTCATCAAATGAAAAATGTAAGGTGGACTGGATGCAAGTTTGGGTTTTCTTTTCTTTTTTTACCTTTCCCTTTCTTTCCACTTTCCACTTTCCACCTAACTCTTTTTCATTTTATTACACCCCAGTACTATACTAGAATTATTTTGGCTTGAATGATAAATTTTAGTCATGTAGGATGAGCATTCAAGTACTTTTAAAAACTTTTGACATCAAAATTTTCACAAAGTCTATTATATTTTATAGTTGTCCTAATATTTTATAATTTAATTCTTCTAAAATTAATAACTTCTAATGCATGAATATCTCGATGCTTTGTAACTTAATTCTTGTTTTATAGTAAATACATATTGTTACAACTTCTCTTCCACAACTCTATCAATTTCAAGTTAAGAAATTGTTAAAATAAGCAAACTTCAATAGTGCAATTTTTTTTGTAATGGATAAATTATTATTTTAACTCAATTTTCCAATTTAGAAAAAATCAAATAAAGATAAATTAATACAAATATATAGCTATTCTAAACTCTTATAATCATTTCAAAACAAACCAATATCAAAAAATAATTTGTATAAAGTAAAAAAATGATTAATTTAAAAATGAAATTCATTATTCTAATCTAAAATTGGAATAAGTTGTTCATGTGCTTAATTAGTGATATAAATCACTAATTGAACTCCTATCTCAAATTATCAACTCTTAACCACTTCATGGAGCCCCTTATGAAGGGACCAACCAAAGTGCTATATGAGTGAGAGTTCTAGTAAACAAAATACTTTTGAGGTTTGCCTCCTTTCAAGTAGGGGAAATTTTTTCATTTCACACTTTAGATTTCACAACTTACAATTCTATTGGTGTGTCAAAACCTATATCAACAAGACAACATTTGACATGGTTCTTAGTAAGTTCCTCATTTTACCTAACTTTAAATGGGTTGATAGCTCAGTAATATATTTTTCCAATTTCAAGGATTAGAAGGAATGATGTTTATGGGTGGAGGAGGTATAGGTTTCTCAATGGGTGTCGATTGGTATGATGGTATTATATTAGGGAAAAATAGTATTGGAGGATGAGGGCCCAACCTCACAAATTGTATTTGGTCATTCCCTATAGCCAAATAAATATTATATGCATTTCAAAGATTGTTTCCTCCTCCATTCTTCATTATCATCATTTATTTAGAATTATTAACCTTTACATAGAAAAGACAAGTGATGCTTGATGGAGGGTAGACCTCAACTAAGATGTGTTTCAATGTTGTTTTAAATCTAATGTTGTTGGCAGTGGGTTAACGTCCCTCATGAGGATTCATGACATGGTTTAACAACCTCTTGTGGATTCTATAAGTCTAGTGGTTGTATCGGGCATTGACAAGTCGATCTTTTGGTGCAACGACAACCCTAGCTTGTAACAAGTGCTATCAAAGCTTGGTCACAGGTTCGAATCACACAACCCATGACGAGTGACGTTGGGAGGGGGATTGTTGGCAGTGGGGCAACATCCCTAGTGGGGATTTGTGACATGGTTTAACAACCTCCTCTGGATTCTATAAGTCTAGTGGTTGTATTAGGCATTGACATGTCGATCTTTTGGTGCAATGATAACCCTAGCTTGTAACAAATGTATCATGGAGCATCTCTATAAGTACTCTTTCGATGGTTTTTAATTGCACTAGCAATAATCAAACATCACATTTTTTATTTAATCTATTGATGAAGATTTAGATAACTAGTTTGAATCAATAATATACATTTGTGTGCATGACTAGCACCCTTCTAGTGATTTTCCCTTGAATTAGGTATCAATTTTAGTATAGTATTTTATTGATCAATATTATACAAAATGTATTGGTTCACAACATCATGAAGATGTTCCATTAGCATAACATTGCCCTTTGTTGTGAAGTGGAAAAGAGATCTTAGGGTTGCATCTAGATGGCTTCCTTTATTATGAGTGGAATATGAGGTATTAGAGGTCCCTTGTGTTATAAGCAAGATGTGCTCTAGGAGGTTGTTGTGCAACCATGCTAGGTATTGTTGGCAAATGCACCACTCCAATGAGAAATTGTAGGTGATTGAAGGTTTTGTCATTGATGGCAACCTTGCAATCATAGGACACCGACAAGACAAAGATACTGACACCGGCACCGACAGACTCTACATCGACATACAAAACACCGACAGTGAAAGGAAGGATACCAACACCTTGGTCGACTTCAATTTTGTTTAAAATGTATTTTGTAATTAATTAATCATTGTAAGCTGACATGACGAGTTGTAATATGACTCATATATGTATGAGATCATTTTGTAATAGGAAGTGTGTGAAATAGGATGCGAAATAAGCAGACCTAATATGCAAAATATTGGTTAAGGGTTTATGTTGTAGCAGAGCTTAAACCGATACTAAATCTGGCATAACAGATGCTGATCTGAAGCAGTACAAGACATTGGATTAGTATAATCCATTTTTGTAAGTCAGTGTGACTTCTTTTGTAATTGAGCAGCGAGCTCGAGGCACTTGGCCTTCCTGCATGTGCAGGCCCCTATTGTAAGAGTAATATTCCCTTATTGGCCAGTAAGCAAATATTGTGGGTCACAAATCCCACCGAGGTTTTTCCCACACCGGGTTTCCTCGTTAAAATACTGTGTTATGGTGTGCTTCTCATTTTTTGTTATTATTCTTAGTTACTGCATTATTTTTGGTTTACCGGTACACAGTTTTAATATGCTTTTCATGTTTTAAGTCAAGTAAATTTATGTACCGCTTAGATATTGATTCACCCCCCTCTCAGTATCTTTGGGAATCCTAACAATTGGTATCAGAGCCTGGTCCTCTATTTTCAGAATCCTAACAACTTGAGGAAGATCTTGTCACCGGTAGAGATGGAAAAATTGAGAAAGCAATTGGAAACAACTCTTATAGACTATGATGCAGAAAAAGTGAAGAATATCAAACTTGAGGATGATCTGAAAGTTGCTCAGGATATTATTCAAGCACTTCAAGAGAATTTTACTATTGCAAGGAACAAGAGGAGAGAACTTTGTGAAAAGATGCAGAATGAGGAAAATGAAAAGGAAACTCTTAATGATTTGGTAAACAAGCTAAGACAAATAATCAGTACAACAAAGAATGAGATGCAAGATATGACTATGAGATTCTGTAAAGAAATTGAAGACAGAAAGAAGAATGAAGAAGACCTAGTTAGAAGACTAAATGATGCTGGAAATGAAAACACAAGACTCGGTCATGAAAATTATATGTTGAAGACAGATCTTATGCACACACAAAATGACAGAACTAAACTCATGAGATAGAAAGGAATCTTGGAGAATGAACTGACTACTGCAAATCAACACAAGGAGAAATTTAAGAAAAGTTTAGAAGAACTTGGTGACATTCTAAAGAATCAGAAACCTAATGGCGATACAAATGGCCTTGGCTTTGAAGTTGGTGAAAGCTCTGGTACTGCAAACAATCATGATCATAGCAAACCGGTAAGACAACCTACTGCTTACAAATTTAATGGAAAATGCTTTAATTATAACAAGTATGGTCATAGAGCAAATCGGTGTAGATCTAGAAATTATCAAAATACTAATACACCCACCAGTCAATGTTCTAAATGCAACAAAGTTGGTCATAATTTAGAGAATTGCAGAATGAATGTAAGATGTTATATTTGTGAAGGATTTGGACACTTATCTAATCAATGCAGAACACATACCATCATAGGATATGGGAAATCTATTTAGAAGAACAATGTGACTTGTTATGCCTGTAACAAAATTGGACATATTGCAAAATTTTGTAGAAGTAAGGCATCACCGACAAATAACAAAGGTCCTAGTTTGAAAGGTAAAGAAAATGTTGAAGAGGTAAAGTAATAATTCTCAAAACAATGGATCAGAAAGTTAGATCTGAATGTTGATGGGAATACTCCTCCATCGATAGAACATAGTAACACTCCACCAGTAGGAGACTCTTCATCTAACTGAAGAAAAATCCTTTGGGGGTTTAGCAACAAAATGAAAAACTTGCTATTATTCCCTCGGTTGATGGTGAGAAGTTGAAATTGCTTCTATACCGGTAGATGACTTAAGTTGTGACTTAACCGACAAGCATTAAATATGGTAGTCGGAGAAAATAACATTATAAAGCAAGTGTTTTGGCTCCTTTTTCATTCACCAAGCATTCAAATCTTCGAGAGCGCGAAAATTCCTGAGTGAAGGCATTCTAAGCGAAGAAGTGAAGCAATCCATCAAAGCATTCATCCCTAAGGAAAATTGAGGTATTTATAGCTATGGCATCTTCATCCACTCCTGAATTTATTGCAAACCCTACTGTTGTTGAGGTTATTAAGCACCCTAGACCCGGTTTCAAACTGGTTCCCGAAATTGCAAAGAAAGATGATAGCATAGGTGCATTTTCTCAAATTCCTAAGGGATTAGTATATGCTGAAGACCCTAGGATGTATATACATTGTCATATTGAGGAACTAGGTGATGATGAGATTAAGAATATGTATAAGTCTAGGGAAAGGGTTAAGAAAGTTGAAGCAACTGTGAGAAAAAGAATCCAGGCAGGACTCCACTAACACCGAATAACAAGCTTTGTCATTGATGTCAAAGGGGGAGTAGTGGGATGAGAAAAATGGTCAGAAGAAAAGACATCATCTACTCAGGGGGAGCATACATTTTTTTTGGTACACAGTTTTGGTAAGACAATTTTGGCAGACTATTTTTGGATATCACTTTGGACACTTTTGATTTTTCTCATGAGTGTTGCCATCAATGCCAAAGGGGGAGATTGTTGGCAAATGCACACTCCAATGAGAAATTGTAGGTGATTGAAGGTTTTGTCATTGATGGCAACCTTGCAATCATAGGACACCGACAAGACAAAGATACCGACACCGGCACCGACATACTGTACACCGACATACAAAACACCGACAGTGAAAGGAAGGATACCGACACCTTGGCCGACTTCAATTTTGTTTAAAATATATTTTGTAATTAATTAATCATTGTAAGCTGACATGGTGAGTTGTAATATGACTCATATACGTATGAGATCATTTTGTAATAGGAAGTGTGTGAAATAGGATGCGAAATAAGCAAACCTAATATGCGAAATATTGGTTAAGGGTTTATGTTGTAGCAGAGCTTAAACCGGTACTGAATTTGGCATAGCAGATGTTGATCTAAAGCAATACATGATATTGGATTAGTACAATCCATTTTTGTAAGTCAGTGTGACTTCTTTTGTAATTGAGCAGTGAGCTCTAGGCACTTGGCCTTGGCCCCTATTGTAAGAGTAATATTCCCTTATTGGCCAACAAGCGAATATTGTGGGTCGCAAATCCCACTAAGGTTTTTCCCACACTGGGTTTCCTCATTAAAATACTGTGTTATGGTGTGCTTCTCATGTTTTTGTTATTATTATTTGTTACTGCATTATTTCTGGTTTACTGGTACACAGTTTTAATATGCTTTTCATGTTTTAAGTCAAGTAAATTTATATACCGCTTAGATACTGATTCGCCCCCCCCCCCCCTCTCAGTATCTTTGGGAATCCTAATAGGTATTTCTTGAGGGATTTGTAGTTATGGTTTTATGGTATTGTGAGCTCCTCTTCTTGGAATTAACATAAGAGACTATACAACAATGTGATGACTAGATCTACTTCAAAATCTTGCGATGATTCTAGGAGTCATAGGATTTTTAGATAAATGATTAGTATTAAGTCACAAGTTAAAATACCAAATTTCAAAAACTAAGTCCATTGGGACCTAACCAAAGGTGTGTGTGATCTATGAAATTAGTCTAAAACACAAGTGTGAGCTTGTAGAATCATTTCCTACCATGGTCAGTAAAAAATACTGATGATTTTCCATTATCTTCAAGGTTTCACCTACCATGCTAGTGGATGTAGTCATTTTAAGTGGAAGATTTTTCTAGGCTCCTCCTTTAAAAGTAAAGTGCACCACACATTGAATACCAACAGAGGAAAGGAGTACATGACATGAAATGACCAATAAGACAATCTCTACGATTGAAAGGCCAGATCTCCTAATCTATCCTATGTTAGTCCTCGAGCTATTGTATTGGGGCAAAAAGTGGTTAGAGATTTATAGAAAACAAACAATATAATGAAATAGATCACACTGAATAAGAAATTATCTCAACAAGCAAGATGAAACTGAATATCTCATGTTATAATAATTAATGCAATGAATCATACATTCATAAAATAAAATATGAATAAAGAAAAACATAAACTCTTTGATAATATATTTCTTATTAAGTTCATGGATAGGTCATTGTTACAAACATGTACTAAAAACCATAAAATAAGACTTCCCTATACAATAGAATAAAGAGACTAGAATCAACTTACCATGTTAAGATAAAAAAGTTCAGCCATGTAAGTATAATTCCCAAAAAAACCCAATATATCAGGTTCTATGAGTCAGTTGTAAAAATGTATTTTAAAAAATGAATGGGTGCATACACCAATATTTATAGATTAATTTACCTGAACCATAGTGTTACTTCCACCCTTTTACATTTTAAATATTTATATATTTTTTTTCAATGGTTGAGTGTGGTTTTGAGGCGTCTTTGCATTGCATGGAGTCTATTGGATGTATTGGCTACTAGCAAATTAGGTAGCACATGCTAAATTAGAGAATTTATGATATAACTTTTTTGGAATCCTTGAGAATGCATCATGTGGTATTGGTCATAACAAAGGTTATTCTACATCCTTTGAAAATTCTCACAAGTCTTTATTTTAGATCTAACCTAGAGAACCAAATGGTATAGGTGAGGACTTATAACTTCTCTCCAAACTCAAAATTGGTGAAACCAAAAGAGATCAATGAGGTGAAAGAGTGTTGTAGGGAATCCTTATTAGTCAAAACCAAAGGAAAGATGGATCCCTCAACTATAGTCTAGGATTCACTATAATTAAAAATAGCTATGGAGATAATGCTGATTTTTTTCTTTAGATTTGTCCATCTTTTGTATCACTCATGTTTGGTTGCAATCTTTGGAGATAACCAAAGTGGAGGTAACTTTTATTGTGGATTTCCCAATCCTTTATGCCCCTTGTCACTGTCTGCTAGCATTTCTATTTTTAGTATTGGGTTATGTCCACTTCTTTTACACCCATCTTGGGTTCCTTTTCTGCCTCTAATTAATCATTTGTGTGTTCACTTGGCACCATGGGTCTCAAAGTGGAATGATGTCTACATCTTGGCATTTTGTTACCCTTGTTGATTTTTTTATGGGCAGTAGCACTCTTCTAATCAACCTCCCTCAACCTATGAAATCTAGGGATACTCAATATTGAAATAATAATTTTATGAGTTCCTTATGGTGCTCATATGTTTAGAATTTGGTCACCACTGAAATTTTTTTGTGCAAGAAAAAATTGAACATCTACACCTCCAAGTCACCTCATCCATTCAAGATTTGATAGCTTTGGCTATTCTCTATGCAAAAATGACATGGTAAGATACCTTAACATATATATGGCATCCATCATAGCATACATGACACGAATAAAAAAGATCTCTGAATTTTTTCAATGGCATCAACATACTTAGTAGGAATCCTAAACAGACTGATGGTATAGAGAGGGATACTTTGAAGAGTGTTTTTTAGCAATTGAACCTTACCTGCTTGACTAAGAAGAGCTCCCTTCCATCCAAACAAATTTGTGTGGAATTTATCCACCAAAGCATCCCAAAAGGTATCTGGAGGATCTTGGCCTAAGGGGAGCCCCAAATAAGAAGCAGGCAGACTACCAATTTGGCCGCCCAGAATGTTACTAATTTTAATCCTTCTCTCCGAGGTATTGATAAAATAAACAAAGCTTTTAGACCAGTTTATAAGCTGACCAGTAGCCTCTCCATAGTTATCCAAAGCCTTTTTTAGTCTTCTAGAATCCTTCACAGTGGCTTTTCCCATTATTATAGAATCATCAACAAATTGCTGATGAGAACATATTTGATTTGCCAAAGAAGAATTCAAACCACAAAACTCCCTTTTCTCAACTAGCTTTCCAATACATCTCCCCAAACATTCCGCCATGATGATAAAGATCACTGGAGATAAAGGGCCCCCCCTGCCTAAGACCTCTTGAGGCTTTAAATAAAGGAGAGGGGGAACCATTCATTAAAACAGAGAAAGAAGTCGAAGAGACAAGTTGCCTGATAAGGCTAACACTTCTGGGACTAAAACCAAAAGCAAAGAGAACATCCATCATAAAATCCCAATCCACTCTATCATAGGCTTTAGAGAGATCAAGCTTTAGAAAAAAACCTTCTTTTTTAGAAAAAGCCAGAGAGTGGATATTTTCATGAACAGAGATGATAGAATCCAAAATTTGCCTTCCCGAGACAAAACCGCGTTGCTGAGGCGAGATGATGGAGGGAAGCAACTTTAGAATTCTAGAGGTAAGGACCTTAGAGATTATCTTATAGAGAGAGTTGCATAAACTTATAGGTCTGAAAAGATCCATTGAATCTGCCCCCATCTTTTTGGGTATAAGAGAAATAAAAGTACCATTAACTTCTTTCAAAAGTTTTCTAGCACCAAAAAACTCTTTCACAGCTCTGGTAACATCATCTCCAATAATATGCCAGTACATTTGGAAGAAGAACATGGGAAAGCTATCTGGGCCTGGGGCCTTGTTTCCCTCAAAGGAATTAACAGTTATCTGAATTTCATCATGGGAAGGGATGACCATCAAATGATCATTCTGATCATCCCCCAAAATGGTTGGTATACTGTCCAGTAGTTCCCTTTGGGCCTGTATATTCAAATTCTGATCCTTAGCAAGTAAATTAGAGAAAAAATCCATAGCAACCTTGCTCATGGAATCATCATCTACAACACATCTGCCATTCACTTTAATATGAACAATTCTATTTATGGCCTTATGTCTTAAGGTGGACATATGGAAGTATTTAGTGTTCCTATCCCCCTCCTTTAACTAGACATTTCTCGATCTTTGTTTCCAGTAGGTTTCCTCTTTAGCTATTATATCATGATATCTCATAAGAATAGCATCTTCAGTATCTCTAGACATATTAGTGTAACCATTGTTCTGTATCTCATCCTGGATTTCCTTGAGCTCTAAGAGGGTTGTAGCTTTTGAGGTAAAGATGTTCCCAAAGCAATCCTTATTCCACTTCTTAACATTATCTTTAACATTCTTCATCTTTTTGACCACTTTATACATGGCATTACCTTCAATACTGACCTGCCACCATTCCTTAATCTTACTTTCCAGATCCGGGTGTCTAGTCCACATTTTTTCAAATCTATAAGGGAAATGTCTCCTTCTATTCTTTACTTCAGCCATGAAGGTTATAGGGTAATGATATGATCCTGCCCTTATGTGAGAAGATAAAGAACATTCATGAAGATTAAACCAATCTAAGGAAAGAAGAGCTCTATCAAGTCTAACCTGAATCAAATTCTCACCACTTCTTCTATTAGTCCAAGTGTATTTGACTCCTTGCAGCTCCAGATCATGAATGGCATTATTGTTTATGAAGTCCTTTAGGTCCAGTCTGCTATCTAGATTAGCTTGACCCCCTCCCTTTTTCTCATTTTCCTTCAAGGGAGTGTTGAAATCTCCCATAATTATCCAGCTGTCCTCAACAAACCTACTTCTCAACCCAGTAAGATATCTCCACATCTCACTTCTACCAGTCTTAGTGTTGGGAGCATAAACATTAGTTAGGACCCAAGTAGTGCAATTCTTAATGTGCTTAAATCTTATACAAGCCAGATTGTTGTCCTGAATCAACACCTCTCCTTCTACATTGTTTTTGTTCCAAAAGGTAACAATTAGAATGGTACAAGATGCTAGAATTAGAATGGTACAAGTAATTGATTTAATGCACATATATTTTTTCTATTATGATTATATTCATTATTATTTATTACAAAAATTTGAATAACAAAATTAAATTTTGTCATTAATACTTTTCAAACAACAATTATTGGATGTGAATCTCTAATATTTTTAAAAATTACAAATCATTTTTTGCTATTCAATTCACTATCTTGTCTAAAAGCCTTATAAAATTTAATAGTTAGTGAATATTATTCTCATATTGTTTTTGTATGCCCATCACACACCTACAATGGTTTATCCTATATTAGAGGTGATAGTTTCAAACATTCTTAAAAAGTGATTGATTTGTCATCAAAATGTATGTATATATCCTTTGCGTATTTTCCTTATTCAATAGTTAAAGATAACAGTCTTGTGGATTTGCATTTAATTGGGCAACACAAAATATATTATTAGTTTATCCTTTTAAATTTAATTCTTTCTTGTTTATATATCTATAGTGTGAAGATATTTTTATGTTATCAAGATTTAATGTTTAAATCCTTGTTGTATATGAAGTTTTAAAGACATGTTAGCATACTCAAATTCTATATACTATAACACTCAAGAGATCCATGTTACTAAGTATATCCATTACAAGCATTCAAGACTCATAATTTCTTAAATGATTTGTGAGATTATTTTTATAATAGATATACCATTAAGATCGACCATGCCTCAAGACAATAATTTTTTTCATAAAGGAGACATCAAGATATAAAGATAGCATTCTTGCATTACATTACTAGAGAAATCATGTTTTAAGATGATATAGTAACATATAGACATTCAAGATTAATTTAGGCTTCACTTGGTATATGGAGTTCTTGACACTATACATTTAGACTTGCAATGCATTGTGAGAATTTTTTTACTAAAGTGGAAGGGTTTTAAGGGATCTAAAAGGTAAAACTCTTTGAATTTGAATAAAAGATATTAAGCAAATTTTATTTTAATAATAAATGAATTTCATCCTTTATTCGTACTATATAATTATTTAGAAGGATTAAAATCATTAATTAATTAATTTTTTTTAGGCTTATGGTTTTTTAAATGAGTCAATATTAAAGTACTTTATTTAGTTCTAAAATAAAATCTAGTTGAATCTCATCTGCAGTCTAGCATGATAAGGACACACATGAACACATTTGGTGATGATTGGTAGAACATAGTTCTCTAGTGAATCCATATCATCATCTAAGGCTACTATGACTTCATGTCACACTTTCAGTATGTCTTAATTGAAGAGTTTGGACATCGTGGAAATTAATCAAACATAATTATGCATATTAATTATATATGTGTACATTGAGTTATATCAAGAACTTAGAGATCATAATTTTAGAATATCGATAGGAAAAATATGTTGAATTTAGATTTATTTGTCACTAAGCTAGAGATGCGTAGATATTATAGTGGATTTTCTTTTTTTTGATAAAAGTGGCAGAGCCACTAAACATTTATTTATTAAATAAAATAAAAGTGTTTACAATCCTAGTTAAAAAAAAGGGCATACTAGAAGGAAAGAATTGGGAGAAGAAAAACTTCGGTTGTAGCCCTTAAAAAACCTAAACAATAACTACCCATACCAAAATAGAGAATCCAATACAATTGATATCAGGAAGAAAATACACAACCCAAACCCAACCAACCACCACCCAAAAAAAATCCCAATACATATGCAGATCTGTGCAAAAAGAGTCAACCCAAGCGAAGAAACAAACAACTCATGAGCCTCAAAACCAATTGCTAGAACTCTCATCTGGAGGATCTACAAGAGAAGGAGGCACCACATCATCCAAAGGAGGAGGAACCACCTGTAAAGGTTCAACAACCTATGGAGTAGCTAATAGAGATGCCCGAAGATCAAGAAGAAAATGAATTCCCGTCAAAGTCTCAAGTGCAGGAGCCATAATAGAAGGAGGTGCATAATCAATCAACCTTTCCATAGCTAGGAAAGTATCATCATAATTACCACTAATAAGTCCACATCTGATCACAAAAACAAGTTATCCACACCAACCATTAGCCAATAACTTATTAAGAGGCAGGAAACCACCATAAGGGAAGTCACCATAATCAAAATGGTAAGAAGACAAATTATTAACCAGATCATCCAAAATAAAACATGAGGGAATGAGCAACATATCTACAATGATACACACCATAGAAGAGTCCAAAAAAAAATCCATACAAATATTGAGAAAATGAGAAACTACCTCATGCATGCAAGAATTTGCATTTTCCATAAGCCAAACTCTACCCACGACCTTTCTAACTGCATAAGATACCTCAGGAGAACAAAGATTATACATTTTACCAATTTTTTCATCATCATAAAAATGATCGTCCTAAAAATCACCAAGAATAGAAGGAGCAAAGACTCTATATCAACATGAAAGAATTGGAAATGACATGAGATATCCAAATAACTCCCAAAACAACAAAAGAGAAGAAATAAAGCATGCTTGAAATGAGAAGAGAAAGCAAATAAATATAGCCAGGAACAAAAGTGTAATAAACGCTCACACAAGTTGACATATGCAGTCGTCATATCAGCTACAAAATCGTATGTGCAAAAGATATCATTTATAGTCAAAACAACCTCAACAAGCCACCACAGTACCATAACAGAAAATGAAAAACATTCAGATCAATGATCAAAGCATAACTTTACACATACCAAATCCCATGTCAAACCTTATATCTTTCCAATTAAGATGGCAACTATAGAGAAGAGTCAAATGAAATATGAAGCCAACAACATATTAAGAGGAGAGCAAAAAGACAATAATTGCCAAGTATCCCATCTATACCAAAATGCAAGACCCAAGAAAGTACAAAGCAATGAACAAGGAAAATTAACCGCCTCCAGAATGCCACGAAAGATAATGATGATGACAACCATGTAAAAATACGTCATTACCCAACCAAAATCCACGACAGAGATGCAAGCGGCCAAATAACCGCAGACTAGAATGAATGATTCACCAAAAAGGAGTACGCATCCCTCTACATAAGACTTATACCCATGTCAAATCTAAAGGGGATGAGACATGAGACTCATGCCTCACCTAGAAGGATGCAATACTGCAAGTAAGCCACATAAGATTAATTACATGTTAAAGTGTAATGCTGCTGAATAATCATCATGTAAAATAATGAAGATGGCAAGCAATATCCATAAGGCCGGAGCAAGCAGAAGAAGTAAAAGTTAACCATGAGGCCATAAACAACTTAAGGATACAAAAAATCCATCCCACACTCTACTTGATGAAATAAAATAGCATACATACCATATAATAGGAGTGCAGACACACCTCTAAATATGGAACATATCCCAAAGGAGTCATCAAAGAAAAGTGCGAAACTGACATCCAGATCCTTAAAGTAATCAAGAGGAATTTGGAACCCTTCCATCAACCAAATAAGGGATATCAAGTGGCCCAACATCGAATTGATTAGCATGGAGATCAATCACCAAATTTGCTAAAAAATCTGCAGTAACATTAATCTCTCTATAGCAATGAGAAATCAAGTAAGAATCAAAGCTAGAAAGCTTAATTAAAATGTGATCAAGAAGATACTAAAGATGCCAACAATGAATTTTCTTATTAGATAAACTATGAAAGGTCACCATAGAATCACCCTTTAAAACAACATTCGTAATGCCAAGGGAGACAACCAGATCCAAGCCAAGAGATAAAGCATGAAATTATGCATAATTATTAGTTTTGACACCAATATAATGCCATCTAGCAGCTACTAACTTGAAATTATGATCAAAGATAGCCACCCCAATACCGGCCTCACCAGGATTCCCTCTAGAGGCACCATCATAATTCACCTTGAAAAAAGGAGGACACCATTTAGCTAATTTTCTTCTATTAACCCGATCAAAACTTCTAGCAATCAAACCTTGAGAAGGAAGGGACTTCAAAGAACTCCAAACTCTAGTTATCCTATTGTCCTAATGAGAAAAGCAAGTGAGATGATCAAGATTCTTATAAATACAGGAAAGAGAAACGTCAGAGATAGAAGCCTCAATTCTAGACAAAACATTCGACAAATGAGATTGCTTCTTATGAAAAATTCTATTGTTTCGCTCCAACCAATTATTTTATATAACAATTGAAGGGTCAATTATCCATAAATGGGAATAAGAAGAAGAAGAAAACATGATAGGACATGATCTAAACTGAGAAAGAAGATTTGAATATAAAGCAAAAGACCAACCCAATTTCTCAAAGAGCCAATACCAACAGCTAGATGAAAATTGAGAGTGCAGAAATAAATGAGATGCAGATTCCAAATGAGAATTGCATAACACACAAGGAAAAGCAATTGTTATACCAAGCCTATCCAATCTCATACCTATAATCACCCTATTCTGAACTGCAAGCCAAGCAAAGGCTCCAGCCTTAGAAAGACATGTAGAATGCCAAAAAATATTATGAGGCCAAGAGGAATCCTCTAAGCAAGAAATAAGGGAGCAATAAGCATCCTTAATAGTATAAGAGCCTGAAACATTTTTAGTACAAATTAATTCATCCACAGAGTCAAGAAAGACAATTGGTCTATCACTCAATACCTTAACATAATAATCCTTTAAGGATTGGTCAACCTATAAAAAGTCTATGGATTTCCATTTAACCTCTTTAAAAGGACCAGAATCATCCACATAGAAAATAATCAGCAACATGCACTCCCCAATGAGAAGAAAGAATATTCATAATAGGAGACCAATCTCTAAGGTTAAGCAGAGCATCATATCCATTCCAAACCTCATCCCAAAATATGGCCTTCTTACCATCATGAATAATCCATGAAAGGTAAGGGAGAATGACCTTTTTGTACTGAACCAAAAAATTCCAAATGGAGGAACCTTTTGGTAACACAAGAATAGTAAAAATGCTCTCTTTAGGACCATTTCCTAAATATTTAGCATACATGAGCTCTGCCCAAAAGGAATGAGGGTTTTTATATAATTTCCACACACCTACATTATAATGGAAAGTAATCAAACATAATTCTACACATGAATTATATATATGTGTACTTTGAGTTCTATCAAGAACTTAGAGATCATAATTTTAGAATATAGGTAGGAAAAATATATTGAATCTAGGTTTATTTGTCACTCAGGTAGAAATGAAAGCATTTGTCTTAGTGAATTACAATGCTTTGATCAGGGTTTGTAAGGACCTCAAGATTGTAATATTTTTGGACTAAAATCATGAATAAAACAACTCGATGATAAAGAGCTATCTCATATTGGTGTTTTATAAGTTGCTTTATTTTGTGTTATGTTTTGTCTTGACCATTTGAACTCTTCCTTTAGTCTAGAGTTGGTCTCACTTAGTCTTTAAAAGTATTCCATTTACATCCCATATTATTTTGTTAATATTGTACTATTATAATTTTAATTAAAAAAATATATAGGCTTATTTATAAAAAAAAGGAATGAAATGGATGGAGGTAAGAAAAATCTTAGTGATGACAAAGATTAGGTCTAGTGATAGACAAAATATTATAGATATAAGAGAATCATTAGAATATGTGAAACGTTTTCTAAAGAATATACTAGTTAAAGTTTGAAATTATTTAGAGTGATCTACATTTAGGACAAGAGTACCATAGAAAATAAGAGATTCACTCCATGCCAATTCCTAGATAACTTAAGTTTAAAAAAAGGAATAAAGGAAATATAATTTCTTGGAATGCGTTAGAAGGATAATATGGAAACATATATGTTAGGTTAGACATAACACCATGAAGATGACTAGGAGATACTTCTAAAAAAAAAAGTTACAACACATACTACTAAAAAATAAATACACGCTAAAAAAATCTAGGTTAAATGAGAAACAACCATGAGAGATACAAAGGGCTCATGGACTTCAACACTAAATTTAACATGATTCTAATCATAAACACCTAGATGAAATACAAATGTAATTAAATTTAAAAGGGCTAAACAAATAAAATAAAAACAAACAAAAGCTTCACAATTTTATTTTCTAAAGTTATCTCAAATGAATGATTGGAGACTACTATATTCCTCTTTAAGTAACAAAGGAATGCGCACCCAAAAAAGTGTTGGTTGGAGACTACTATCTTTCTCTCCATGTTTTCTTGACCCTATCATCTATTACCTTCCAATACTATTATGATCTACCATATGAGAAATATCATTCATCAAATGAATGGTTGGAGACTACTATCTTCCTCTTTATCTCAAAGGAATGGTTGGAGACTACTATATTTATCTTCTTGGATTTTTTATTTAAGTTTCTCTTCCCTAAGACAAAGCCCATAGCCACTTTTCTCAATATCCCATCTCTAATCCACAAAGCGATCTTATAGCTCTACCCATCTTGGTTTTATTTTTACAAAACTCCCCAGATTTGGTTTTTAGGTCCTTCACATGAACCTATAAGTTGGTAATGAGACCCTTCAAATCAAAAATTATGTTCTCATTCTTCATGGGGAAAATTACGTGAGCCTTTAACCCCATAACATCTTCCCCAGGTATTGATTGGAGAATGGGTTCTTTGGTCTAGGATTTCGATTTTAATTTTAGGTTAATTAGTAGCAACCATATGTTCTTCAATATCATCCTCCAACTCCTCATCTTTAGCCAAATAGTCTTCATCTTCCCATTTCTCTGAGGATTTATCCTCTTCTTGGGCATACTCCTCATCAAAAATATGTTCTTTTTCCTTCATAACATTTTTCCTTTTTCTATCCTTCTCAATAAAATGTGTAGAGCATTGTTCTCTCAAGCTTATTTCCTATTTATTAACTTCTTTCTTAACATCTTCTTCATCATCTGATCCTCGCTCATCAAGATTTATAGTGATACTTTTGTTGGTAGGTCCTTTGTCGTCAATTTTCTTGATTTTTAGGAACTGAGCTTAGGAATAGGGGTTGTTTTAAGGAGGGCTACCTCCATAGCCTCATTAATAGGAGGTTTTTTTTATCATTTGACCTTTCTTTTTTGGGACATGGTTTATCTTGTCAAATGGAAAAAGGGTTGGTTTTAATAAGTTATATATGCACCGACCTACAAGGGGCTTCAACATTGTCACTATGGTTACCAGGGTAGGTAATAAAATGATTATGATGAGGAGAGTGGTCAAAATAATAATGATAAAGTGCAAAAATTAACCCCTAGTGAAGGGGAGGGGAAGCCCCATTACTAATGCTGGCATTCAAAGGAGTAAACAAGTAAAAAGGAAGATCAATCTTTTCTCCATGGTGGATATGATTCAAGATGGGGAAGTGGTATCCATGGATAGTGAAATAGCTCCCTTCAATAGTAAATTATTTCATAATATGAAAGCCTACCATGGCATACAAAGGTGGCAAGATAGAGTGATCCTAAACTTCTGCAACACTATCACCCTTTCAACCTCTCCAATTTTTTTTTTAAATCCTTTGTAAATCTCTGATATTTTTTTCTCAACTTTCCACCCTTCACATTTCAGGCTTGTAACAACCACAATGAGCTTTGGAGTAACAGTGCTACCAATAGTAATTGCACCCCTTTTCCAAGAATTACAAAATTTGGTTGACAACAAGTTGTTATAATTATTCATGGCTTGGAAATAGGGAGTCAATCTTGCTCCATGAAATAGATTCCACAAGTCTTCATTTCACCTTAGCTCATTGTGATCCTTCAGCTTATAATATTTCAAAGGACCCCCTATAGCTTTCTTAAACACAAAAATATCATAAGAAAGTAGCAGATAGAAAAATGAATAGGCCCACAAAGATTTCTTGGACATAAAAGGAAAATAATGAAAATGCACTTAAGGTTAGATAGGACAAAAAAAAATGACCAAAATGATCATCTTCACACTTGTGAAATGACCATTCCATAAATAACAATCCTTTTGATAATCCAATTTCCAAGAGCCACCATCACCACAAATCATATTTACAACCAGTGGCAATGATGGTAAATTCATAAAGAGGCCAATTTAAAGTTTTTGTACCTTTTATGGTAATAAATTCTCCTGTGCTGAGAAAGGAAATTAATAACATCTATCTTTGATTTTAATTAAAATACCATATCATCATAAGACACTTCATACATATTTGAATTTCAAATTTGGAATGGATAAAACATTTTCAAACCCAATTTTTCTTGTTCTTAAACAAATTGGTGAACATTATCATGGAGTCATGGTAAGAATAATATTTCTCTATTGGAACGACTTTCCCCTTTCTAGAGAAAGAATTTTGTTAGACTAGGGGAGCATTGAGGAAAATATAAAGGAGTCCAATCCTCATGCTTGAGGCTAAAATTGGCCATCACACTAGCCACCATGTTTCCTTCCCTAAAAATGTATTGGACTTTGGATTGAAGGGAACTAATGTAATTCCTTGCTTTCATCCATTAGGCTTCTTATTTATCAGGGACAACTAGCTTAATCATTAACTAAATCCACAATCAATTTTGAATCCCATTCAAGAATGATGTTCTAATACTTCTTTTCCTTAAGCCTCTTTAGACTTGGCCAAGCTGCATAGGCTTCCACTCAATTATTAGAGTCTATGCCTAAATTTTTGTTGTACCCTTCTATTCGAGAACCTTTGCTATCTCTTAACACACTCCCAGCTCCAATAATCCCCAAAATTCCCTTTGAAAATCCATTAAAATTAGATTTTTTCCACCCTTCCTCCCGTGGTATCCATTTTCTCCCCCTTCTTAAAATCAACTTGATCCAATTAATTTTCAATAGATTTTGGTTTATTTAATTTTGAGATTTTGAAGATTAGGAATAGTTTTTGAATAGATAAAAGAAGAAGCATTCATGTTTTCCTTGATTTTCTATTTAATCACCTAGAAGATCATATTGCTACTTCTTGATTCTTCCCTATTTTTATTTTAATTTCTTTCCTTCCAAATATTCCACTCCACAAAATGAGGAATCCGAAACCAAAGATGTTAAATTATAGGGTGTTTAAACGGGAAAAAGTTCCATAGCTCCATAAAACCTCTCATGTTCTCAAGAAAGGGCTAGGATATCATAAGATAAGACAAAACAACAGACCAAACTTCCTCGGGAAAAGGACAATGCAAAAAAATATAGTATATGCTCTCAAAATTAACAAGGCAAAGGGAACATTTATTCACAAACATGAACCCCCGTTTATTTAGGTTATCAATGGTAAGGATGTTTCTATGGGCAGTGACCCACCAAAAAATAATTAATTTTTGGAATAAGATTTTCAAACTAGACATGATTCTAATGGAAAGTCTCCTGCCCATAATTCTCAAGCGAACAATAAGATAATTTAACTGAGAAGACCCTAGAAGGTTGGTGTCTCCAAGTCCACACATCATTTCTATTCAGGGAGAATAAAGAACACTCAACAAGATAATTTTGTAGAAGTATGCCTTCATCTTCCATTGTTTTATGATCAGAGACACTAACACTCTTGACGTCTTTTAGTTTTTCATTGAATTAATTCTAGCTCGATAGATCTCCTTGCCAGTTGAGAAAGCTATGTAGTAGAATCCCATTTTTTGAATCAAAAAGTCTCTAATAGACTTAAAATAGTTGATGTCATAAAGAGCCACATCCTTATACCAAACATCATCCCAAAATCTTGTATCTCTTCCATAACCAACAATTTTTTTGCCCCCTTTTTTAAAAATATTTCTGATTTTTAAAATATTGTTCCAAATAGGGGATCTAGAAGGTTGAGTAGTTTCATAAATGAGGTGAACTGATGAGGCATTATTAAGATAATTATCCCTAATAATTCTGACCCAATCTTTTTCTCCTTCAATAATCTACAACCCAATTTCAGACAAGAGAGCTCTATTAAACAATTTAATTATGTAGATCCCCGATCCACCATGTTTTTTAGTAATACACACTCTTTCCCAGCCTACCAAAGAAATTCAAGACTTTTCTTTAGTTCAAGTCCCTAAAAATTTCCTTTGAACCTTCTCATTCTATTTTCTATAGCTCTATTCATTTTAAAGAGATAAATAATACATAGGGTTATTCTGTAAATAATACATTTTTATTCTTATGTTGCTCTCTTTCATCTTGATGATGGATCACAGAGTGTGATCTGAAACACTGATGAAAAAAAAAAACATACACAATCACACCTAGAAAGAACACAACTAACAAGCTTTCAAAAGCTGAACTTTTCCTGCTTGAATTAATAATTTACCTTTCTAACCAACATGTGTTTTTTGAAAATGCTCAATGAGGTTGTTCAAAAATTTGTTAAAGGGGAATTTAGTAGAAGGGGGAGTCCTAGGCAAGAATGACGGAGAAAAGAAATGTTTCATCCAAGAATATTGATTATTTTATCTTGTAAAGAGGGAAGGACATTAAAGAAATAGATTTTTATTTTTCATAATTAATGTGCTGGCTAGATATCTAGGTATAGTTGTCCAGGATATCCTTCCATCCTTTGGGTTTAAAAACATAGGCTTTCCCAAGGATAATAGTGTTATCCACAAACTACTGGTGAGTAAGACGAAGCATGTGGGTAGTAGCTTTGAATCCCTTGAGAATTCTCAGATCTTTGTAATTTTGAATATTTCTTCCAAGAACTTCAACCATAATTTTGAGCAAGGAAGGAAAAAGAGGATCACATTGTCTAAGTCCTCTTCCACAAGAGTGATAGCCTTTTAGTGAACCATTAATCAAAACAAAACACTTAGGAGAAGTAGCACATCCAATAATCATCTTCAATATTTTACCTTTGAACCCAAAACCTCTAAAAGGAAATTCTAAGAAACTCTATAATAGGCTTTGGATATATCAATCTTGGGAGCCATACATACCTTCTTAGTAGTCTCCATACAGTGAGTAAACTCATGAGTAGTTATGACAACATCCAACATAAGTCTACCTTATCTAATTCGAATTTTATCCTGTAACCAAGATCTTAGATATAATCTTATAAAGGGCGTTACATAGGCTAATCTGCTTGAAGGATTTAATATAAATAACATTCTCATATTTGGGTATCAAAGCTATAAATGTAGAATTAACTTGTTTAAGTAGTTTACCTATTCTGAAGAAATCCCTTCCTGCATTGTAAATATCGTCCCCACCAAATCCTATAAGTCCTAAAAAACCGTAGGGGGGAATCTGTCAGGTCCAAGGGTTTTAAAGGTTCCAAATGAGAAAACCGCTTCTCTCACTTCCAAAAAAGAGACATTTTTTGTGATTTGTTTGATGTCCTAATCCGTAATCACCTCCAGGATAACCTCCACAAGCCCATTAGGGTTTATGAGTCTATTTTGAGCAATTGCTGTAAATTAGCCAACAAGGAAACAACAATAGAGAAATCTCATCATCATCTTCAGTGTAGGATCCATCACACCTTTGTAGTCTTGTTTTTATATTTCTACTTCTATGTTTCATGGCTGATTGATGGAAAAAAAATTTGTTCCTATCCTCTTCAATAAGCCATTGGACTCTTGATTTCTATTACCAAAAAATTTCTTCTTGTTTATTAAGTCTGATCCATTGATATCTTAGGGATTTTTCTTCAATGCAAACTTCCAAATCATTATGTCCTATCTCCATTTTATCTTGGATAGTCTTCAACTCCAATACAATTTGTTTCTTAGAATTGAAAATATTACAAAAAGAGATCATATTCCACCCTTTCACCATATCCTTAATCATCTTCAATTTTTGGGCCACTTGATACATGGGAGTACTTGCAATAGGAGTGCTCCACCAATTCTCCACAAGCTTCCTGAAATCTAGATGACAAGTCCACATGATCTCATATATAAAAGGGAAGGGGCCTTTATTTAACCCTTCATCCTAAGATATAATAATGACATTATGATCTGACCCCATTTTTGGGAGGGCAAATAGGGAAAGGAAGTCAGCCTTATCCTAGTTGCAAGAGACTAGGAACGTATCTAGTTTGACTTGGATTAGGTGATGTCCTTGTGTTTTGTTTGACCAGGTTAGTAAGGAACCTTGCAATCATATATCCATAAGACTAAAAACAGATATAAAATCAGCCAAATCACAAATACTATTAGAGAAGTCTTCAGATTCACCCTATTTTTTAGAAGGATATAAGGGGAAGTTAAAATATCCTCCAAACATCCACTTTCCAATCAAACCATTCAAGATAAGAGATTCTAGGGAGTTACAAAGAGTAGCTATGGGGGATCAAACATTTAGGGCATAAACATTAATAAGATTCTAAACTTAACCAGACTTAAAATTTTGCATTGTAATTGCTAGAGAATTCTTGGAAAAATGGCACATTGTCCCTAAAAAGGATACTAGGTTCCAAAGAGTAGCTAAGCCTCCTAAGGTACCTTCAACATCACTAACAAAAAATCAGCACAAAGCCAAAAAATTTTAACAATTTTTTTGATTAAAATGCGGCATTAACTAGGGCACCAACCCTTTAACATAGTCATAGACTATCCACAACACTTCAACAACAAGAAAATAAGATGAAAGTTTAGTAGGAAAAAAATAAATAAGAGTTTTAGCAATAAATAAATGGTAGGGGCATACCATGAATCTAAAAATAGCAGAAAAACCTAAGAACTAAGGGGCCGATTCACACGCCCCTATCATGTCTATGATCTTCTCCTAGTTATCAAAAAGGAACTTGTAAAGTTCCTTGGAAACTTTTTTGTCATCTTCATCTTTAGTAGTTCAATTGCAGAGGAGGGAAAGTGTCAGTGCCAAACTGGGCAGGACCCAGATGCATAATTTATTAATGTTGACCCGTTGCTTGTCTTTGGCATTCAACATATTATTAATTGCCTAAATTTCCTCTTTCAATTTCTGAATTTCATCTTCTATCCTAGAGCTAAGAATGCATGGGTTCTATAACACACCCACATTAGGGTCAGTGGGTTCAATTTTCTCATCTTCCTTGGGATCCCTGCCCTTATCCTTTTTCTTTTTCTTGCCATTTTTGTCAATCTAGCTTTCTTTACCAATGCCTTCTAAGGTACCCACATCTTTCTTCTGGGCTTCTAGGTTAAAAGCCAGAATAGTACATGTCTCCAGCCCCTCAATAATATTATTTAGGGTCTCCTTTATCTGAGTCTTAGTGGGTTGATAAGCCTCAGGCCCCACAAAGAGGCCGAGGTCCTCCAAATCAGCACCATCAATGTTGGTGGTAATATTCTCTTCCCTTTTGGGGTCTTTTTCATTATTCCCCTCAGCACTCTCATCAGGATCTTCTTCAATAACAATATTGGTGCAAGTTTCATTTTTATTTTCTATGGAACCATTGGAAGCCAACCTACGAGACCTATGTCTACCAACAATTTCATCAATAGGGTCATCCTCTTATGACCCTTCAGAACTAGAATTATCGATGTTAATTCTCTTATGTTTTCCTGTTTTTCCTTTACCTTTTGAGCTAAAGGGTTTATTGTCCACCCCTGAGGAGGGAGGAGGAAAAGAGGGAGTTGTCAATTCAGTGATGGTAATAGAGAAGGACAACACAAGGGATGCAAATGCCTCATTAGAAAGTTGAAATAAACTTGATGAGGTAAATCCAGTAGCAAACACTGCCAAAGGATGGGAGGTGAGAAAACAAGATTTAAATAGCATGATGTTCCTAGGTGGGTAGAGGCCCAAATGGTAGTCATAAAACTTATAGATTAAGTCCTGATGGAGGGGAGTTGGAGGTTTACCTTCATTCTTAAGGTTAAGGGCATCTTTAATAGAACTCTCCATAAAATGGAGTAGGTAGAAGGGCAAACAAAGCAAGTCATAGTTCCTTAAATGATTTAGTAGAGGCAAGTGATAATAATAAAAAATCTTATGTTGACCCTCCAAAGTAAAATATTTCATGATTAAGAGACATACCACATCCTAGGAATACTTGAGCTCCTCTCTAGCAAATGCACCTTGAAGTTTAACCGGGGTCTCCTTCCCTCTAAAAAATCTATTCATATCTTCCCTATTAGTGGTGCGGTTGCTGCATTTGCATCTTTTTCCTTCCAAGGAAAGGTTGTTACCTAAGCAATGAATTCATCCGTCACCTCAAAAGAGATTTTGCCCACCACAACACGTATGTTATTCCATGAGGTCAGAAACTATAAGGAGAGTTTTTCGTCATGGCCTTTGAGGCATTCCATGAATTCTACCACTCCTCCCTCAGTGCAGTAATTCCATACTACAACATCCTTCTTGAAATCCTCCAGACTATTCGACTCATAGAAAACTCTATCCCCTCCTACCATAGACTCACTAGTGTAGGTAGCATGATTTTTTTCTTTAAATCTAGACATATACACATAAGCAATAAAATATGCCTTAAGAAAAGAAAGTTTTCGTTTCCATAAAAGATTAAGGTGTCAAGCAATCATTCTGCAAAATAATTTCTGCAGTAATTCATTGGAAAAGGAGAAGCATGTGAAGAGTACCTTAGATATCCATTGGTTCCAATAGGCAAGCGGTTATTCTTTTTTAAATTTAAAAATTCCCTCCTCTCCATCTCTCTGGTAGTTAGAGGGAAGAGAGGGATATGGTCAGTAGAGTTTGCTTCATTTGGAAATTGCATTGTTTATCTCTCCTTCAATAAGGAGTTTGACACTGGGAGGTAGGGAGTTGTAGTTTCTCCAACATCTCAGATGCTCCCCATTGAGTCTAAAGGCCGCCATGGCATCCGTCACCTGATTCCCCTCTCTGTAAATACAATTCAATAGAATGAGTCAAAGGCAGATAACAGGCTAAAGATATCTTTGATGATACCATCAATGGACCAATTTATTCTGTTTAGCCCTTTAACAACATCAATAATTAATTTGGAGTCACCTTCTATGGAAATAACCCTAACACCAATGGAGAGTGCAATACAAAGGCCCTAGACCAAAGCCATAGATTCAACTTGATTATTTGAGTAGCCATTCAAGTTACTTGCATAAGCTCCCCAGTAGGAGACCTAATGTTGGATATTATTGATCATTGCAGCTGCTAGGATATGTTGTCATAATTTATGTCAACATGTTCCTATGATTTTCTTTGGTGATTGTAGATTGGGAAGATCTTATGATTAGGTTTGTAGTGTTGGTTTGCTGATCACTGTTTTGCAGAGTCCGGTATATCCTTCAGTATATTTCGGTGTGATTAGATCTTGTGCTAATATTTTGGGATATTGTTTGGGATGATCTCGTGTATCTTCATTTCAGATGGTTCATGATTTGGTGCTCCACAAGATATCTTTCTTTGTGACAATTACTGATTGGTTGTGTTCTTGAGCTTTCAGACATTGACCGATGAAGATTTGAAAAGTGGTGTTGGTGCAATTGTTCCAGATGATTCTAGCGTGCTTGTTGGTGTCTCTTATTCATGTCCTATTTTTTTTGGCAATCTGCATTGATCATTGTGTGAGTTTTTAGTGGTTTCTATAAACCGGTGATGATTTTCATGTTATCCAGTTTTTCCTAGTGGTGTAGCGTGTTGCGGTTGATATTGGTATGATTTTTGATGGAGTTGTGCATATGGGAATTTGGTTTAGGACCATGTTATGATATGTAAACCATTATATTTGTTTGGTGGTTGATCTTTATATGATGTGATGTAATTTTTGTAATTGAGGGTTGAAGGTTTAGCTGACCTTGTTGTCAAGGTTGATGAATTGTATATATAGTTGATATAATCATGTAATCTAGGTGTTGATGTTGTGTCTACATTATCAAAGAGAGGTTTGTGTATGAAAAAGTGATTTATCCTTTTGTGTTGAGTTTGTGGTGAGATTGGTGTTGCAGGGTAGACATTTGTGCTTAATCAGAACTATAATCAGGCATTTGGAGATGTTATTCTTTCAGTTCACTTCTTTTGGATTGTAGCCCACATCTTATTGTAAGTCAGTGAGACTTCCCTGAGGGTTGTAGCCTTTTAGGCCATTATATTGAGCAGTGAGCTCTAGGCAGTGTATCTTAATGCATGTACATTCCCCATTATAACATTTTCACATACTACTGCAAATTATCATCTTACTATGGGTAGGTTCCCACCCTGGTTTTTCCCTTAACTGGGTTTTCCACGTCAAAAACTTGGTGTTGTGTGTTTTGATTATTTGTCTTATTATTGTAGTTTATCAGATTTGTTTTTTCGTGGTTAAGTTTTTGTATCCAGTGAAGATTTATTCAACCCCCCTCTTAGTCTTCCTTCTTGGCTGCTGCTAACAATTGGTATTAGAGATAGATCCTCTGGTAGAAGCTTAACCGCTTGAGGAGATCTGGGATGATAGCTCAAGGTGTTATCTTTAAGAAGGACAATCCAATATTTGATGGAAGTGACTATGCTATATGGAAGGAATAGATGGAAGTGCACTTGAAATGTCTTGGTGAAGATTATTGGAAGATTACAAAGAATGCCTATGTTGTTCCTCAGAATGGACCATCTACTCCTGATGAGGTTGAGGAAGCAAAACATAATATTAGAGTGAAGGAAGCATTGCTTAGTGCCCTGACTGATTTTGAGATGACAAATGTAATGGGACTTCAAACTGCATATGAGATTTGGGTGAAGTTTGAGGTGCTGTATGAAGGTGATAAATAGGTGAAGGTCGCTAAGTTGCAGTGTTTGAAAGGAAAGTATGAGACATTGAAGATGAGAGATGATGAGAACATACACTCTTTTATGGCTAAAGTGAATGATTTTGTCCTAGGTATCAGATGTGCTTGTGGAACCATGAAGGAAGATGAATTTTTTGTTAAGGTGTTGAGATCTTTGCCTTTTTCCTATAAACATAAGGTTATTGTTATTGATGAGATCCAGAGTGTGACTACTATGACAAGAGATATTCTAGTTGGAAATATTGTTGCATTTGAGTTGAACAAATTTGGAGAATCACATGGAAAGTCTGAGACTACATTTAGAGCATCTACATCTGCATTTGATAAACAAAAATATGATCCCGATGAGTGCAGAATATATAGATATGAAAGAGAGAGGAGAGAGATGGAAGAGAAAGAAAGGGAGCTAGATGAACTTGAAGAATTGATTGCCCAAAGATTGCCTAAGGTGCCGGTAAGTATGATGGAAAGTTTCAGTTGAAATTTTGCTCTTGTAACAAGATAGGACATTTTTCTTCTAGATGCGTGAAGAGAATGGCTAAGTATGACAGACATGATAACTTTGATAAGCATGATAGGAATGATAGATATGACAAGAATGAGAAGTATGATAAGCCTTACAAGCCTAACCGGATGTATAGGAATCAAAACAACTGTTATTATGCTGCTGATTAAGGTATTACTCATGAAGAATCTGAAGGAGATGAAGTTGTATTCCTTGCCATTAAGGAAGATGAACCTATACCTGGCGATTCCAGTAGTTCTACTATTGAGGAGAAAGATTTAGCTGCTAAAGTTGAAGAGAAAGATGAATGGGTGATTGATAGTGGTTGTTCACATCATATGACCGGTGATAAAAGAAAATTTGTGAGTATGAAAAGATATAATGGTGGAATAGTTAGATTTGGAGATGACAAATCCTGTGTGATCCGTGGGAAAGGTTCTATTTCCTTTGATGGTAAGAATAAAACTGATGATATCTTGTATGTTGAAGGTTTGCAACATAATCTTTTGAGTGTTGGATAGATTGTTGATAAAGGTTATGATTTACAATTCAAGGATGGTAAATGCAAGATCTTAAATACCTCCAGTATAGATATTGCATCTAGAACTAAGATTGAAGGTAACATTATTTTAATGCTAGCGAGAAAATCTATTTGATTGCTAAGATTGATTAGAGTTAGTTATGGCATATGAGAATATGTCATGTGAACTTTGATTCAATGATTAAGATCAGTTCTACACATGATGTTAGAGATCTGCCTAAGATTGTTAAACTTGCTAATCCGGTGTGTAAGGAATGTAAATTGGGTAAGAAAACAAGAAATTCTTTCAAGAGAAAATAGTATACATTTGATGGAATACTAGATCTTGTGCATACTGACCTATGTGGATGTACAAATGTTAGAAGTATGCAGGGTGATAGATATTTTATGCTGCTAATTGTTGATTATTCTAGGATGATGTGGGTTGTCTTTTTGAAGGAGAAATCATAAGCATTTAATAAATTCAAGATATTCAAAGCTAAGGTTGAGACTGAGTCTAGATTGAAGGTGAAGTGTCTGATATTTGATAGAGGTGGAGAATTCTGTTATGGTGAGTTCAACTCATTTTGTGAGAAGCATGGGATTAGAAGATAATTATCTTCTCCTAGAACCCCTCAACAGAATGGAGTTGTTGAGAGGAAGAATTATTTTGGATGCTGCAAGGACTATGCTGATTGAAGGAAATGTTTTGAAGATCTACTGGAGAGAAACCATTAGCACTACTATTTGTTGGCATTCTACACTCTTATGAGAATAGTTGATGTTGTCATTGATGGCAACCAAATGGAAACCAACCAGAAATAGGTTTCTACATGCCTGACATCACATACTTCATACACTGGCAAACATCGACACCGACAGGCACTTACACCGGCATTTAGATTACATCGACAACAAAGTATATTGGCACTCCGGTCGACATGGGATGAACTTTTATTTATTGTAATATAATTATCTTTTGTAAGCTGACATGATATATTGTAAAAGATGTTAGGATTAATGATAGTCCCAAAGATACTGAGAGAGGGGGGTGAATCAGTATCTAACCAGTTAGCAGAATATTTAACCTTATTAAGAACTTTGCATTCCAAAATAGTGTACTGGTAAATAAGAATTAATGCAGTAAACATGAACAATAAAGACAACATAGAAAACACACCATAACACAAGATGTTTAATGAGGAAAACTAGTGTGGGAAAAACCTCGGTGGGATTTGTGACCCACAATATTCACTCACTCGACAATGAATAAATATTACTTACAATGAGGGGCCTGCACATGCAGGAAGGCCAACTGCCTAGAGATCACTCCTCAAATAAGAGTCACACTGACTACAAAAGTGGATTATGAAATCCAATACAATGTACTTCTTCAAATCAGCATCAACTATGCCAGGTTTAGTACTGGTTTAAGCTCATCCTATAACCAAAACCTTCATTGTCAACTATATCACCTTACACAAATTATACAACTCTCTTCTTACTTAATACACAAAATGACCTATAAGATCTCATACATATATATGAGTCTTTTACAATAGGCCATGTTGGATTTACAAAAGATAATTACAATTAAATACAATAAATAAAAGTTTATTCCTTGTCGGCTGGGTTGCCGGTATGCATTGTTGCCATTGTCAGTGTATGTAGATGTCTATGCCGGTGCCAGTGCCTTCCAGTGGCTTTACCAGATGAATGCCAGAAGGTTGCCAGATGGTTGCCAGAAGGTTGCCATTAATGACAACACCAACCATTCTCATAATAGTGTAGAATGCCAACAAAAGACTCATATATGTATGAGATCTTATAGGCCATTTTGAGAGTAGAAGATATGATATGTATGGTAGAAAATAATTGTTTAGTGACAGTGAAGGTTTTTGGATAAGGTATCTATCTGAGCTTAAACCGGTACTAAACCTAGCATTAGAGATGTTGTTTTGAGCAGTACATTGTATTGGATTTAATTATTCATTTTGTAGTCAGTATGACTCTTCATTGAGCAGTGAGCTCTAGGTTGTTGGCCTCCCTACATGTGCAGACCCCTTATTGTAACTAGTATTTATTCATTGGCTAGTGAGTAAATATTGTGGGTCACGAATCCCACTGAGGTTTTTCCCACACCGGGTTTCCTCGTTAAATATCTTATGTTATGGTGTGTTTCTATGTTGTCTCTATTATTTCTATTTACTGCATTAATTCTTATTTACCGGTACACTGTTTTGGGTTGCAAGGTTATAAATAAGTTTAAATATTCTGTAAACCCGTTAGACACTAATTCACCCCCCCTCTCAGTGTCTTTGGGATAGTCATTGAATCTAACAATTAGTATCAGAGCCTGGTCCTCTATTTGCAAAAGCCTAACAACTTGAGGAAGACTCTGACACCATTACAGATGGAGAACTTAAGAAAATAGTTGCAAGGAGCTCTTGAAGATTTTAATGCAGAAAATTGAAGAATATCAAACTTGAAGATGATCTGAGGACTGTTAAGGAATTCATTAAAGGACTTTAGGAGAACCTTGTTATAGCACAAAATAAGAGAAAGGAACTTCATGAGAAAATGTAGAATGATGATGATGATGAAAAGGAAACTCTTAGAGATATTGAAAATAAGTTGAGACAAGAGAACACTAATATGAAGAATGAAATGCAAGATATGACTACGAGGTTATGTAAGGATATTGAAGATAGGAAGAAGAATGAAGAAGACTTGACTAGGAGACTTAATGATTCAGGAAATAAAAATTTGAGACTTGGTCATGAAAATGATATGCTAAAGACAGATTTGATTCACATGCAACATGATAAATATGAGCTTGTGAGACAAGTTGGAATTCTAGAAAATGAGTTGGTCACTGCAAATGAACTCAAAGACAAATTCAAGAAAAGTTCAGAAAAACTTGATGACATGCTTAAACGACAGAAACCTGATGGAGATACAAATGGACTTGGATTTGAAATTGGAGAAAGTTATGGTACTGCAAATAATCAAGATCAAAACAAACCGGTAAGACAACCTAATGCTTATAAATTTAATGGGAAATGTTTTAATTGCAACAAATATGGTCATAGAGAAAATCAGTGTAGATTTAGAAATAATCAAAATACAAACTCACCCACCGGTCAATGTTCCAAATGCAACAAAGTTGGTCATAATTCATAAAATTGCAGAATGAATGTGAAATGCTATGTTTGTGGAAGATTTGGGCATTTATCTAATCAATGTAGATCACAAACTAGTCAAGGATATGGAAAGGCTATTCAGAGGAATAATATAACTTGTTATGCATGTAACAAGATTTGACATATTGCAAACTTCTGTAGAAGCAAGAATACATCGGCGAACAATAAAGGATCTAGTGTGAAGGGAAAAGAAAAAGTAAATGAAGTAAAGCAAAATTTTTAAAAATAATGGATTAAGAAGAGTGATCAGAGAACTGATGAAACTATCTCTGCATCAGTAGAATAGAGTAATCCTCCACCGATAGGAGATTCTTCATCTAACTGAGGAATAATCCTTAGGGGGTATTACAACACATTGAAAATCATGCATTCTACCCTCGGTTGATGGTGAGAAGATACATTTATTCTTTACCGGTAGGTGTGTTAAGTTTTCACCTAACCGATGAACATTTAATGTAGTTTTAAAGAACCTTTTTGGCTATAAAGCACCAGAAAACCCTCATTTTGAACTCACCGAGCATTCAAACAATCAGAGAGCGCGAAACTGAGCAAGGGCATTCTAAGCTGAAGCTGCGAAGTGATTTTCATGCATTTAGAATTTTGGTTAAGAGGTATTTATCTTTTGAAATGGCATCCTCATCTTCTATTCCTAAGTTTATTGCAAAACCTATCATTGTGGAAAATGTCAAATGCCCTAGACCCGTGTTTAAGATTATCCCTGAGATTGCAAAGCAAGATGATTCTGTCGGAGCTTTTTTGAAAATTTTGAAGGGTGTAGCATTTGTTGAAGACCCTCAAATCTACATACCTTGCAACATAGAAAACCTAGGGGCTGAGGATTTGAAGAAAATATTTATTGAGGTTATTACCGATGGAAATCATGTGATTAAACTTGAACATAAGATTGTGGAAGACTTAGGTTTTGTAGAGATTCTGAACATTCCTGAATTTCCAAAGGAAGTTGTAAGACTTGTTTTGAGCAGAGTCCATGGAGAGTTCATGTGGTTAGAGTTATTCTGCAAGATAACCAAGAAAGCAATTAAGGCAGTTACTGGTTTACCTTCAATTGGTAGTAGGCCTGATAAAACTAAGAAAATACTTAATAAAGGAGTTATGGAGTTAACCAGAGCCACATCTGATAACAGATCACTTAGAGTGAATGACATTAAGGATATAAATGTGAAATATGTAAGTATGGTACTAGGATACAAAGCAACTCATGTAAATAGACTGAATTTTGTTTCTAGCCTTTGTATTCATAGTGCATATGATATGGTGAACAATAATGCTAAGATTGGTGTGTGTGAATGGCTTAAAGATGAACTGATTGATAACTTAAGGAAGATTAGGGGAGATAATAAAGGTACTTTCCATTTTAGAAACCTGCTAGTATGCCTGATGCTATACTTTACCAAAGAGATACCTGACATAGGTCACAAAGATTTTGGTTATGACATCTCGATAGGAAAACAAATACAGGAAGCTTTCACCAGTATGGGCACTGACTGTGATAAGAATATTACAGACTACTTCAAAATATTTCAAGCTAAGATGAGAGCAAGAGAGAGACTACCGCAGAGTATAATTGATAAGTATGACAAGCAAATCTGTTTTTTCATTAAGCGAGATGAAACTTGGATGGAAGCAGCAAGCCCTAGAACTATTTGGGTTATTGAGCTGGGTTATGAGGTAGACCTATCTGTCCTGGAGACATATGCTAAAGCTCTACTTGATGCACCAATGGAGCCATCTGAGAAATTCTTTGGTAATGCAGAAACCATTGAGAGTAGAGTATCTATGCAGAAGAGGACAAAAAGAAGAGAAAATTTTATCTGAGATGCCTCTAAGAAGGTCAAAGAAATCAAAGAAAATGTCATGAATATTAGTGGTATATCAACAAGTGAGCTCGAAGGAATACAACCTAAAGCACATGTTTCATCGGTTGTAACATCTTTTGAAACTAACAGTGTCAAGGCTGCTGAGTTTAAGAGAGTGGAAAGGAAAAGGAAAACCTCAGCGGTACCTTCTCCTACTCCTAAGAAAACCAGAATACCAAGGAAGAAGTAGCAAGAAGTTAGGAAACCGCAGAAGAAGCTTACACCAAAGAAGAAACAGACACCGGTTACCCCTACTCTGGATGATCTACTGAATGAGATTACACAGGAAGGTAATCTGGAAAATGTAAATAAATGGTATAATTCTTGCAATGATTCTGACAAAAACACCATTGAAGAAAGCATTATTCTGCATTTAGATATTTACAAGAAAGTTTTGATATAAGTGATTGATGAGTTACCCAATGATTTATACATGAGATTGGAAGCTAAAAGGCTATCTATGATGGAACTAGACAAGAAGTTGAAAGTTGAAGCACTCTTGGCTGTGTTAGCACATATTTTTACAAAATATTTTATGCTATATGGAGGCCTCTTTCTTTTATCATATGAGCATTTATTGCTGGTTTGTATTTGCAGGAACTTTATTAGCATAGGTAAAGTTCTCTAAAAAGATCAGTTGTTTCAGGAGTATCAAGGTATCACTTGGGCACACTAAGGGCACACACTAAGTATAGATTGCACAAGGAATCCATTATGGAAATGTTTGTTAGCAGAGAAGTCATTATGGTATGATCTAGGATTGTCTTCTAGTATGTATCAAACCCTATGGGAAAAGTTGGGATCACCAATATTCAGGATGTATGGCTCATTTGTGTTGGATTGCAAAATGTCAATTATCGGCATAAGTAATCCCGATGAAACAACATTGGCAAGCAAAAGAAGTATTATCGGCATGACTTATACTGATAAAGCAGAAGGTAGATGCATTGGAGCACTTAAAAAATACTCAGCACGGTGCGTGCTCTTGAAAAAGTCATACCATCAGGATAGCTTGTTCCGATGAAGAAAAAGGCGGTTGTTTTCTATTGACATATATTGACTTATCGGAAAAATGTAGAAATTGTTATATCGATAACCTATGAAGCCATCAATGTAACTTGTGACAATAAGGCAAAGCAGATCATGGACTTATAGTATCGGGAGATCGGAAGTAATGAGAAAAGTCTATCCCGATACCTGATGACTAAAGGGAACTGAAGGCGGGCCCATCGGAAAAAGGGGCCATATCGGAGTAGTCCAAAAAAGGTTAGGTCGATCCCCGATGACTTGAAGAATTAGAGGGCAGAACTATCAGTATTACCTATACCGATAAAATAGACTTGGAGGTATAAAGCATAAAGGTGTATCAGAGACTTATCGGGACTTCGGGAAGAATAGAAAAAGGCTATTCTGACCCCCGATGAAGATAGAAGCGCCTGCGGGGATATCGGTGTAGACTATACCAATAAAGTAAACATTAAGTGAGGACTCATCGGGACATCGAAAGAATAAATTTTATGCTATGTCGAGTCCCAATAGGACTGTTAAGGTAGATAGTTAGTTGCTAGGAGTTCTTCAGGGTAAGTTATGCCGATAACATGGGGGACTTAGTCAGAATGTAGATTGGTATATTGAGATCATCGGGGCATTGGAGGGACAAAAAGTGAAATATGCCGATACTCGATGGGTTAAGCAAAAGAAAACCAAAGGTGAAGGTATCAAGGAGAGTTATACCGATGGAGTATTAAAACAAAAAGCATAGCCAAAACTGAAAGAGTGCTCATTGGGATAAAGTGAACCATCAGGATAGGAGAAAAATTGCTATCCCGAGACCCGATAAGTTGGTCAGGATAGCTTGTGCTGAATCAGAAGGTGAAAAGTGGTAAATTCATAACAAACGATGCCAAACAATTGAATCATCGGGAAAAGTCTCACTGATTAGCCGTTGGAGGTCCTGATGTGAAAAACTGACATAATGGCTTCAATTAAATGCATCTATTGAGTAGGTTCATCACCACATGAATCAAATCCATCAAGATTGTGGTAATTAAGTACAAGATTGGACTCCTTGGGATATATAACCAGTGTTGCATAACAACATTTCACATAGAGCTATTGCAAAAAGATATCAGGTGTTTATTGAGAAATATTCTGAGCTGCTGAGCATAGAGTAAAGAAATTTATAGAGATGGAAGGGTCAAGTTCAAAAGGGAAGTGAAAGGTTGTTGAAGTATCTAGTACCACGATGAAAAAATCGAAGGGTGAAGTCAGTGAGGCTCAAAGAAAATTAAACCAAGATATGATAGATCAGATGGGTTCTCCAGGAGCTAGGTCATGCAGAGCTAAGGTGAATTTTCCTATTTGTGACTAGCTAGAGGATAGATACAGAGAGATTGGAGATATACTCACAATAGTGCATGGGCATGAGCTGTTTCTTTTTCATTACCATCGCAGGGATGAGCCTATGCCAATTTCAAACCCATGGAACACCAATTTAGGTAAACTCATGGTACCTAATGTCTTTGTAAATATTGACTTATTGAAGCTCCTAGTAAGACATTATGATGCAAACAAACGATGCATTTTGTTGCCCGATGGGACTTCTTTTGTTCACTTTGTAGTAGCTACAATTCAAGAAGTTTTTGCAGTGGATCTGGAGGCAAATGTGCCTTTATCATTTGTCGATTTGGAAGAAGAATATAGAAAAATGGATACTACATATCAGGGTTGGAACCTTGCAATCCACAAAGCGGAGAAGGGGAGCCTAACAGAGGAAGATGGTCCTCCTTATGATATGACTATTTTTCAAGAAGTATCTACAATATACATATATGGGTTGTGGCCAGGTAGGAGGAGTTGAAGCTTCTGATGTGGAAAACATAGGACCGTTGGTTTTAGCAGCAGATATCTAGAGAAATGAGCCTAGAGATTTTGATTTTGCTTCATACCTGGTGGACAGACTGCATGAAGGCTTCATGAACTTGAAAGATAATCTAGACTAGCATTTCAAGCATTATTTGCTATTAATGCAAATTATTTTATTTTATGGGAGATTCAGGGGATTATGGTTAGAGGGTTTGCATGTAAATACAATAGGGAAGAATGGATAGGATCAACCAGTGCAGTTATGGGTTTCTTTCTGGGATTACAGATATGTGAATTCTCATTAACTCAAGTTTGAGGAATTCTTTGTTAAACCAATTTTCTTGCTCTTTGGTGAGCATCTGCAGGGATCATTTTATGAGGATGTCAAGAAGTTTCTTAGGCCTCACGAGCACAAAAATCCAAAGGTTAATCACAATTGGGGTGATTGGTATTCATTCCAAAACTTTACTTTTGTTTGATGCTACGGATTTGAGGGTCATCCCTATGTGTTACCAAAGCCTGCACCAGACATGATTGCTTTTTTGGAAATTGTAAGGTAATTAAGTGTCTCTAATGCCAAGCATTTTGGAGGTGCACACAAGCAAGCCTTCCTCCCTGGTACACTTCATTTCTAAGATTTTAAAGTTGTATCTACCAGAGCATATGAAGTTACTGACAGGAAGCTAGAGGATGAATACAACCTGTTCCAGCACATGTCTAGAATGCATTATATCCTGAGCGTTACATCAATACAAGAAGGAAGAGGCAAGAGTTGGGAGATTATTTTCATCAGGAGGTTGAATTTGAAGACATGTGTAGAAATAAGGAGGTGGAACAACTTATGGATGTTATGGAGACCTTGGAGAAGAAACTAGAGGAGAGAAGGCAGAGATTAGAAACAATGGAGGAAGAACTAGCCCGAAGTGATTCAGGGGAGAACGAAGTATTTTCCAAGCTCCGGGCACTTGAGAAAGAAAAGGATCCAGAAGCACAGGATAAGCTCATCATCGCACTGAAGGAAGAAATAGATGAAAGAATGATAGAGAATGTTTCTTTTGTATTAGATGATCAATTCATAAAGCCTAAGGAGTTCAAATCATTCCTGTACCATCATTGCTGTGGGCCTTATACCCTCCCCCAAAAAAGCCAAAAATCATAGATGTGGATAAAGGTTTTGGTCACATGATGACCTTGAAAGTTGGAGAGGTAGATCCTATGGTCATGACTGACATAGGTATTAATATTTCAAAATTCAACAAGGCCCAGATGAAACATGAGATAGCAGAGAAGAATAAATATAAGGCCTTATATGAGGAAACCCTTAAGAGGAGTGGGCACCTGATCCCTCAAATTACTGATTGAGGAGGTCAATGGAAGAAGAAATTTAAAAAATTAGCTTATGAGCATACTAAGTTGAAAAGGGAGATGAAGAGCATCAGGGTTGACCCTTCTTGTGTTTTACTGAGTAAAACATATGACAATATGGAGAAAGCATTGGACGAGTTCTGAGAAGTATATCAGAGGAACATGGACAATATGGTCTCAAACACTAGAATTCAAGATAGACTTAACTTGTTTCTACAAGATGCATCGACCAGGGAAAAAGTAAAGAAGAAGGTTCAAGGTTTGCTCATCACACATGATGAATTCACAAAGGAATTGAAATTTGAACTTGATGAGTGCTAGCAAATTGTTCAGCATGGGGTTCCCCATTTGGTAGACGATGTAGGGGTAATTAAAGATAAGACCATATGGCTTTCTGAGTGTAAGTCTTTACTTAGTGTAGCCCAAGCCATTGCCAAAATAGATATCCTTGATATAAATGACACGACCGACCAATTCAAGAACTTTTACATAATTGAGAATGCAACTAGGGATGCTATCTTCAATGCTACAACCTACAAGGATGTAGGCTATTTGTGGCATATTTAGAAGTGTGGACAACGGCTGGATCAAAAGTCTTAGTTCATTATTTTAGTTTTTGTAATGTAATTGATGATTTAGTTAAGTTGTTTAGTTGTTGTTCAGTTAGTTGTTAGGATAATGGAAGGGTGTGTCCTTCCATTCATATCTCTTATCATATATATTTATAATGAGTCATTTTGTATGTAAAGGCATCTCGTATTCAGAAAAAACATACTGCCTGGCAGGACTGCAAGTTATATGTATTAGGGAAGTCTATAGAACAAAGAGGTATCTTTTTATGCAAATAGACTATAATGGAGTATTTTCAATTGCAACTTGTGTATGCAATCATCTTTTAAGGATTAATATATGTATTGTCATTGTTTCTTTTCCTAAGTATTGTGCATACTTATGTGTTGATGAGTTATTTTGTCCTCTTGATAAATCTGTCATATGATTTGCTATGATGTTCCATCACATGGTGTTACATTAACGTGAGATTGGGTTCTTCATTGTTGTGTAGAACATACTGAAACCTTAATAGTTGATGATTAATATTGTCTCAGGAGTTGATAGGATTTTCTGTCCATAAAGTGTCATAAATACCCCTAGATAGAGGCACTGGTCTGCTATTTATCTTTTAAGGTTTTGGTTGGTCATGCGTTCAAGGTCCTTGATAGAGAAACATTCTCCCTCAATTCTATATGAACTGATCTTTACATATTTCTTTTAAGTCCTGAAAGCATTCTCATTCTCAAAATACAATTATAATCATTTTCATTTCTTTTCAAAGGCATTTACTTAAAGCACATAATAAAGCATAAATTGCAGAACAACAATTTGCCAGTTTTTGTAATTTGCTAAAAGGTTTAAATACACTTTAAACAATCTATTTTGTGCTTGAGAGGAAGAGGTATACCCACCTAGGTTCAGTGGAGCCTTAAGTACAAAGGGATTTGGTCTTCGACCATCCCTGTTTGTTGGCCAAGGCTGGTTGGATTAGTTAAGGATTTGGCAAACCCTTAAGTTTTCCAATTTGTGGTTTTGGGAACCAACAGGCTGTACATCTGGTAAATTATAAGGAAGAGATAGATGAGCTTATTTCTGAAGCTAACCAGATAATATTTGTTAGTGGACACCGGCAAGTGAGCCTGATGGCTGGAAGGGTTAAGGAAATTGCAGATGAGACTGCAGATAAATGGGACATATTCTTTGTAGAGAAGGAAAAGCAAGTGGAAAGAAGTAGACCAAAAGTAGAAAAGACATTCAAAGTATATCAGAAAGATAAGGGAAGAGGTAAAGTAGGTGGTGTACCTTCTATAAAAGTAATAGATAACATCCCTCCACCAACTTAGGAAACCCCTCCATTAGCACCTTCATCACCGGTTCATACAGCTAATCCACTGGATATAGCTACTGAAGGTATAACCCATGATGATACTAACCCAGAGTCTAAGATACTTTTTACAATGAATGTGGATACACATAATATAAACATTGTGGTGGACAAAGAGACTGTAGAGGTTAAGGCAGATAGTGTTGAGGACAACAAGATTTCAGAGAAACTGGCACGAACTATTGACTCTCAGGAAACTGAGATACGGACCCAAGAAGAGCAACGAGAGACTGAGAAACAAAAAAAAGGACAAGAAAACTAGCACAGGGCCACGAGAATCTGAGGAACCAACAGTGGTACTGATAGAGAAACAATCTGAGGTAGAGGTTCATATTGAGTCTATAACATCGACAATTGTAGAGGAGCTTAATTAGACTGAGAAACCATTAAAGGTAGAGGTACAGACATAGACATATCCACTAGAAGAAAATATAAGTCAAGTGGATGTATATGATGGAAGTAAAGAGGATATAGTGAAGGCAATTGGCCAAACATCTATTGAGAAGAAACCTACAGTAGAATCGAGCGCATTTACATGTGAATTCAGACCGAGTAACATTACAAACATTTTTTTGGATTCCATTAAGAGGATTATTGATTGCAATGCCTTAGCATTTAAGGAAATTGATAACACTTTACCTATTCTAAAGATGATTGCACCTAAGTGTAAGATAGATCACATTAATGATTTTTTAGGGAAATTGGACACATTGTCCAAATTCATTGCCGAGAATGTAATAACTATAGATAAGGTGAATGAGGATATCATCAAGGAGAGAGTTGACAAAGAGAAAAACACATTCTTTGAAAACACCATAAAGAAATGTACTGATCACTTGGATACACTTTTACTGGTACTTAATGTTGGCTTGATGATGATTATCATGTATTCATCACTTGTTGTCATTGATGAAACACTCTCTCACACACATATGATTTCTTTGACTACCGGTGTAAATCAATGAAGTTACACCGTTAACCGGTATGTTTAAGGTCTATCTCTAACCGGTACTCTATGTCAACTGGTATGTTCCTAAGAGATAACCCGTGGTTACATTAAGTCAGCATCAAAATGAAGATGAAGATCAAGTGGAAGTTTCCAGGATAATGGTTCACATATTTTGTTCCAACCGGCATTAACTGTTTTAACCGGTATCCATTTTTGTGATGAGTTACTAGCACCATTTGTTTGGCGGTCATTTTTGTGATGAGTTATGTTTAAATGTCTAGATACACTGCACTGAGGAAATTGTGTTCCTATGACTAACATAAGATTTGTATGTCTATTTAAAGACATCTTAGTGAATCATTTAAAGAGAGAGAACTGATATAGAAGAGGAGTTTTTTATGCAAATACTGATATGTATAAAGAGTGAAATCTTTTGTTGAAGAGCGATAAGTGTTTAGATGAAGAGCAGTGTTGAATGTACTTAGAATGATCTGATCAAGCAAGTCTTGTGCTACTTAGAACAGATCAAATCTTTCTTGTTGTTTTCTAATCATTACAACAAAATTAAATCCCCTAACCAGGTAAGCTCTAACAAGCTTCATTGTACAAATCCTCTAACAAGGTGATCCATTAGCTTGGATTCTAAAATCCTCCAACAAGGTTACTCTTAACAAGGTATAAGCTTCTAATCAAGCTTGGGATCTCTAACAAGATTCACTCCTAGAAGAGCACTTTGTAAGACCTTAACCGGTTAGTTTTCTATTACTGTAGATAGTTAACTTGTGAGTTCCATCTCACTGTGGTTTTTACCTATTTGGGTTTTCCACGTATAAACACTTGTGTTATGGTGGATGCTATTATTTCATTTTGGATAGCATGTATTTTGTTCAAATTCTTAGTTAAGTTCATCTACCGGTTAATGTTTAAAGTTGTGCTTGTTTTGGTGTCACTGATTCACCCCCCCTCTCAGTGGTTTTCAAGACCATCACTTAATTCTATAATTTTGGAGTATAAGGAGTTATATAGAGAAGCATATAAACCTCACTATTTGACAGAGGACATTGAAGAAGAGATAAAAAAGACACAAAAAGAAATTGATGACATTGTGGATAATATAATAGGTTCATTTGGACTTATATCAGTTTTTGAGCAAGAAATGGCAGTTTTTGAGGAGAAGTTGGAAAAACTTGAGAAAGAGAAGGCAATAATAAGGTCTAATTCTTGGGAACTAAAGGATAAACTTGGTCTGAGGTTGGATAGTCTTATTACTCAAAGAGTTGAATTATCTAAGGCAACAGTTCAAGGAGAGCGATCACCAGAGCAACAAATGCACTATCTCACCGGTACGATCTAGCAGATAGAGGCAACTCTAATTGACAAGAACAAGTTTTTGCAGAGTTTGAATCTAGTTTTGGTAGAAATCTTTCAGATTGTAAGCAACCAGTTACAGACCTTGACGTAGAATTTTTGCACTCTTTTGATTATTTATGACATCCTTTGTCATTGATGTCAAAGGGGGAGTAGTGGAGAGAAAAATGCATGTACAGAGGAGATCACTTGCTCAGGGGGAGCACATCTTTTTGGATTACAGTTTTGGGATAACAGTTTTGATTTTTCTCATGAGTGTTGCCATCAATGCCAAAGGGGGGGATTATTGGCATTCTACACTCTTATGAGAATAGTTGATGTTGTCATTGATGGGAACCAACTAGCAACCAACCGGCAATAGGTTTCTACATGCTCGGAATCACATACTTCATACGTCAACATACATTGGCACCAACAGGCACTTACACCGGCATTCAAATTACATCGACAACAAAGCATACCGACACTCCAATCGACATGGGATGAAATTTGTTTATTGTAATATAATTATCTTTTGTAAGCCAACATGGTATATTGTAAAAGACTCATATATGTATGAGATCTTATAGGTCATTTTGAGAGTAGAAGATATGATATGTATGGTAGAAAATAATTGTTTAGTGACAGCAAAGGTTTTTGGATAAGGTATCTATCTGAGCTTAAACCGGTACTAAACCTGGCATTAGAGATGTTGTTTTGAGCAGTACATTGTATTGAATTTAATTATCCATTTTGTAGTCAGTGTGAATCTTCATTGAGCAGTGAGCTCTAGGCTGTTGGCCTCCTTGCATGTGCATGCCCCTTATAGTAAGTAGTATTTATTCATTAGCCAGTGAGTAAATATTGTGAGTCACAAATCCCATCGAGGTTTTTCCCACACCGGGTTTGCTCGTTAAATATCTTGTGTTATGGTGTGTTTCTATGCTGTCTTTATTATTTATGTTTACTGCATTAATTCTTATTTACCGATACACTGTTTTGGGTTGCAAGGTTATAAATAAGTTTAAATATTCTGTAAACCGGTTAGACACTAATTCACCCCCCCTCTTAGTGTCTTTGGTACTCTCATTGAATCTAACACTGTTTACACATTCAATAGAGTTCACATCAAACGAGATACCGGTAAGACCCCTTATGAGATTTGGTTTGGTCATGTTCCTACTGTGAGATATTTCAGAGTATTTGGTATATCAAAAGAGATGAGGATATAGGAAAGTTTGATGCTAGAAGTGATGAAGGAATTTTCTTGGGATATTCAACAAAGAGCAAGGCCTACTGGTGCTACAATAAGAGACTAGGAAAGATAGTAGAAAGTGCAAATGTGAATGTGGATGATAACCTTAGGAAAGAGATTAGAGCATGTGGTTATGATGATGGATAACATATTGTTTTAGCCCCTATTCAACCTGAAGAGCCTAAGCGAAATGATCTAGTGGAGACAGTGAATCCGTATGTTGCTGGTGAAAGAGTGTAGGAACCTAAGAATCAGAACAATCAGAAGACTCTGAGGTATGTAAGACCAAATCATTCTGAAAAATCAGATTATTGATGATAAGAATAAAGGTGTGATGACTTGAAGAAGGCTAGCTGCTAAAGAAGTATGCTTGATTTCTAAAGTTGAACCTAAAGATATTGTTGAAGCCTGCAGAGATTAAAGTTGGATGAGAGCTATGGAATAAGAATTAGATCAGATTGTAAAGAATAACAGTTAGGAACTTATTTGTAGACCTAAGGATAAGAATATTATTGGTACTAAATGGGTATTCAGAAATAAATTGAATGAAGTCGGTGAAGTTGTCAGAAATAAAGCTAGACTGGTCTGCAGAGGATATTCATAACAAGAAGGGATTGATTATTTGGAGACTTTTTCTTCGGTTTCCAAACTTGAAGCTGTTAGATTGTTGCTTTCTTATGCAGTTTATGAAGATTTCAAGGTATATCACATGGATGTCAAATCTGTCTTTTTGAATGGTGATCTTGAGGAAGAAGATTACACTGAGCAACCTAATGGATTTTCATTATCAGATGATGGAGACATGGTTTGTAAGCTGAATAAAGCTCTTTATGGATTAAAACAAGCTCCTAGAGCTTGGTATGATAGACTAGATAAATATTTGTTGAAATTGGGATTTAGTAAAGGTGCTGCTGACAGTAATCTATACTTTAAGATAGAAAATGATAACATCCTGATTGTTGAAGTCTTTGTTGATGATATAATCTTTGGTGGTGATGATAACTTGAGCAGTAAGTTTTCCAGTGATATACAAAATAAATTTGAGATGTCTATGATTGATGAGATGAAATTTTTCTTAGGTTTGCAGATTACACAGATTGGAAAAGGCATATTAATATCTTAAACTATGTATGTGAAAGAATTATTGAAGAAGTTTGGATTAGATGACTCCAAACCGGTTGGAACTCCTATGGTGATTGGTTGTAAATTGTCTAAGAATGATGAATCTCCTAAAGCTAATTAGATTTTGTACAGATCTATGGTTGGTGGACTGTTGTATCTTACTCAGACTAGGCTAGACATTATGGATGTTGTATGCATGGCTGCTAGATATCAAGATAATCCGAAAGATTCATGTCACTGATGTGAAGAGGATATTCAAATACTTAAAGGGAACTGTGGATTATGGTTTATGATATCTGAGGAATGATGATTTCATGTTATGTGCCTACACTAATGCTGATTGGACTGGTGATGTTGATGACGGGAAGAGAACTACCGGTGGAGCATTATTTTTGGGTAAGAAGTTGGTTTCATGGGCTAGAAAGAAACAAGATTCAATGTCCTTATCTACTGCTGAAGTTGAGTATATTGCTGCTGCTAGTAATTGCACTCAGGTAGTTTGGATGAAGCAAATGTTGAAGGATATAAGAATTATCTATGATGAGCCTACTATTATATACTATGATAATTCCAATGCTATTAACATGTCAAAGAATCTAGTGCAACATTCAAAGACTAAGCATGTGTCAATCAAATCTCGTTACTTGAGAGAGAAAGTCAGTGAAGAGAAGGTGAACCTAGAGTAAATATCTACAAAGGAACAAATAGCTAATATTTTCACTAAGCCTTTGCCTACAGATACATTTGTCTACTTGAGAGACAAGTTAGGGGTATCTATCCCTCCTGATGAGAACTAGATGCATTGAGTTGCATCAATCTCAAAGCTTATCGTTTTATCTCGATTGGTGAGTTGGTGTTGCTCCTCTGGTGGAGTAGTTTGTTGATCTAGTTATGTATTTCTGGGGGAGAGAGATTCATGTTTCTATCTTTGGGGAGAGAGAGTTTGGTTATCTTTTTTAGAGCTTTGGTATTGCTGTCAAAGGGGAAGAGAGTTCATGTGAAAAACTTCTTTCTAAGTCTTGATCTTAGGGGGAGTTTGCTGGAGATATCTTCTTTTCTTTGCATTGATTATTTTTAACATTCATATGTTTCCATCAATGCCAAAGGAGGAGATTGTTGGATATTATTGGTCATTGCTACTGCTAGGATATGTTGTTGTCATTGATGTTAACATATTCCTATGATTTTCTCTGGTGATTGCAGATTGGGAAGATCTTATGATCCGATTTGTAGTGTTGGTTTACTGATCACTATTTTGCAGAGTTCGGTATATTCCGGTGTGATCAGATCTTGTGTTGAGATTTTGGGATATTGTTTGGGATGATCTTATGTATCTTCATTTGAGATAGCTCATGATTTGGTGCCTTGATTTTTATCTTTCTTCGTGACAGTTTCTGATTAGTTGTGTTCTTGAGCTTTCAGACGTTGACCAATGGAGATTTCAAAAGTGGTGGTGGTGCAATTGTTTTGGATGATTCTAATGTGCTTGTTGGTGTTTCTTAGCCATGCCATGTTTGTTTTGGTGATTTGTATTGATCGTTGTGCAAGTTTTTGGTGGTTTCTATCAACCAGTGATGATTTTCATGTTATGCAGTTTTTCCTAGTGGTGTAGCGTGTTACAGTTGATCTTGGCATGATTTTCGGTGGAGTTGTGCATTTGGGAATTTGGTTTAGAACCATGTTATGCTATGTAAACCATTATATTGGTCTAGTGGTTGATCTTTGTATCATGTGATGTAATTTTTGTAATTGAGGGTTGAGGGTGTAGCTGACCTTGTTGTCAAGGTTGATGAATTGTATATATAGGTGATATAGTCATGTAATTTAGGTGTTGATGTTGTGTCTAGATTATCAGAGAGAGGTTTGTGTGCGAACAAGTGATTTATCCTTCGATGTTAAGTTTGTGCCGAGATTGGTGTTGTAGGGAAGACATTTGTGCTTAAATGGAATTGTAAGAAGGCATTTGGAGATGCTATTCTTTCAGTTCACTACTTCCAAATTGTAGTCCAAATCTTATTGTAAGTCAGTGAGACTTCCCTGGGGGTTGTAGCCTTCTGGGCCATTATATTTGAGCAATGAGCTCTAGGGAATGTGCTTGAATGCATGTGCATTCCCCATTGTAACATTTTCACATACTACTGCAGAGTATCATCTTACTATGGGTAGGTTCCCACCATGGTTTTTCCCTTAGCCAGGTTTTCCATGACAAAATCTTGGTGTTGTGTGTTGTTCTTATCTGTCTTATTGCTGCAGTTTATTAGATCTATTTTTGGTTGTTAAGTTTCTGTATCCGGTGAAGACTGATTCACCCCCCCTCCCAGTCTTCCTTCTTGGTTGCTGCTAACACCTAAGAACTTCATCCACTACTACCAAAAAAAGTCTTGCAATATCGTCAAAGTTTAGCTTGATGTAAACCTGATCAAGAGGCTTTCATTTGATATTCAATCTTTATGTGCATTTGTAATTATCAAAGGTTGCAAAGGAGGGTGGGAGGTTCCTCCCGCGTGCAATATCATGATTAGAAGTGGATGGCGGGTTGAAGGGTAGTTTAACTGACGTAACAAAAATATTCTCTGAGAGGAGTTTGAGGAAACCATAGAAGATCGACTCAAGAGAAGCTTCGATTTCCTGAAAAATCTTGTTATTCCTTTCTTTCCAGATACACTAGGTAACTAGGGGATTCTAGTTTGAGATTCTCCATTACTACACAACTTGAATCAAATTTTCATTCATAGATCACTAGAGGTTAAATATCTAACAGACCATCCCCCAAAGAGTTCTAGGAAAGTCACAATGTAGAAAGAGATGTGAAGATTTTTCAACATCTGATTTACATAGGATGCATCTATTGGGAAACTAGAATCCTCTCTTGTGGAGGTTATCAAGTGTGAGTATTTTATAATGGAGAGCCACCCACCAAAAGAAATTGACTTTGGGGATAACATGAGGATTCGAAATTTGTTTCTAACATTCAAGGGGGTTGTTGATCCTTAGGAGACTGCGGTAGATAGACTTGACTGAAAAAAACCCACTTGTGTTCCATTTCCAAATAAATTTATCCTCTTTGGGGAATAAGGGTAGCCTGATTGTATTTAACATAGCTTATAATTCATGAGAAACATATAGAAGACATGGTTGATCTTTGTAGCAGGAAGCTATGTCCTTCTAGGAGTTACCAACAAAGAAGTCAAGGACCTGCAAAGAAAAGAACTTTGTAGTGGAGTGATAGATCCTCCTAAGGAAATGGGAGAAATAAAAAGGTTTGTCTCCCAACCAACAATCTTCCTAGAACCGAATATTTCTTCCATTGCCAATCAGCCACCTCATACCTTGATTGACAAAATCTCTATATTTGAGGATGTTATTCTAAATTTTAGATCCCCTAGGGATTCCATCCACCTCAGGGAACTTGTAGAAGCTATCTTGGGTGAGGTATTTACTTGCATCATGCAGCCCCATTCAGTTTTTTGACAGTTCAATATCCAAGCAGTTTTGGTTAAGAGAGATTTGTTAAAATGAGAGATTCTTCTAATCCCTAGTCTACCATAGAATTGTGGGACACAAACATCCCAACCAACCAGGGTGACCCTCCTTTTCTCCTCCATGCCCATCCAAAGCAAAGTCCATTGGATTTTTTCAAGTTTTTCTACCATTAATACTGAGATTTACAAAAGAGAGGAAGTGCAGCAGGATACCCTTGAGCAGAATACCATTGAAAAGTGTCATTATTTAATTCCTTTATGACTAGTGAAGCTTTTGAGAGCCTAAACCCCAAAACCAGCTAGAAGAGGCAAAATAGGGTCAGTAGGGTTTGACCATCTGTACTCAAAACCCATATGCAAAAGTTTGGAATCTTGTAGAATGCCCAAAAGGGTATCCAAATATAAATTTTATTCAAGGGGTTGTTCAGGTAGGTTGTGAGAAAAATCAAGAAAACTAAGAATGGAGGGCTAATTGCTTGTAGCCCTACTTCCTAGGTCTAAAAGGGGAAATGTTACTAAAGGATAATAAACACCCATCTGAGGGGTGAAGATCTATGAAAATTCCATATAATGCATGTGTAAATATTCACATAGGCCAAATTCCACCTTGTGAGTAAAGATCCTGTTGCTTGGGGTGTGGGGTTGTTAGGTGTCTTTGGTTGAAGGGTTGGAACCTAAGGGGTAGGAGAATCCTTGTCCATTGTGAGTTGTCATATGTGAAGGGATCCTTGGGAAGGATCTAGGGTAGACTCTAGTAACTTGGAGAAGGTTAAGGACATTGGTCCATTGGGTAGTACCAAGTGGAGACCCTTATTGAGCAAAAAACCAAAGAAAGTGATAGAACATCCCCATTCCTCTGCATCATATTGGTATCAGAGTTTATACCAAGGGTGGAATATGTTAGAATCAATGATAGTCCCAAAGACACTAAGAGCGGGGGGGGGGGGGGGTGAATCAGTGTCTAACCATTTAACATAATATTTATACTTATTTAAAACTTTGCATCTCAAAATAGTGTATTGGTAAATAAGAATTAATGCAGCAAAGAAGAATAACAGAGACAACATAGAGAACACACCATAACACAAGATATTTAATAAGGAAAGCTGGTGTGGGAAAAACCTTTGTGGGATTTGTGACCCACAATATTCACTCACTGGCCAATGAATAAATATTACTTACATGAGGAGTTGACACATGCAGGAAGGCTAGCAAACTAGAGCTCATTGCTCAACTACAAAATAGAAGTCCCACTGACTTACAAAATGGATGATTAAATCCAATACAATATACTGCTCAAATCAACATCAACTATGCCAGATTCACTACCTGTTTAAGCTCAGTCTATAACCAAAACCTTGCTGTCCTTATATAAAATTCTTCTATCAATTTCACATCATATCATTCCTCTTTCATTACACATACCCCTTTCCAAAATGACCTACAAGACTTCATACATATATGAGTCTTTTACAATATAGCAAGTCGGCTCACAAAAAGATAGTTATATTACAATAAAAGATAGCTCCATGTCATCTTGAGTGCCGGTATACTGTTGCCGATGTAATTTGAATGCCGGTGTAAGTGTATGTCGATGCTGGTTCTTGCCGGTGTATGTAGAAATCTTAATGCTGGTGAATGCCAGTCAGTTGCCTATTCGTTTGTCAATTAGTTTGCCATCAATGACAACACAACCATTCATAAACCATTCTCATAAGAGTGTAGAATGCCAACAATCTCCCCCTTTGGCATTGATGGCAACACTCATGAGAAAAATAAAAAACTGTTATCCAAAATTTGATATCCAAAAAGATGTGCTCCCCCTGAGCAAGTGATCTCCTATGAATAAGCATTTTTCTCCTCCACTACTCCCCCTTTGACATCAATGACAAAAATTGTCAAAAATAGTCAAACGAGTGTAATAATTTCACCTCAAGGTCTGTAACTGGTTGGTTACAATTTGAAAAATATCTGCCAAAATTATATTCAGACTTTGCATAAACCTTTTGCTATCATTGAAGGTTTCCTCAGTCCATTAGATCGTGCTAGTGAGATAGTGAATGTGTTCTTTCAGTGATCGCTCTCCTTGAACTAATGCCTTAGAGATTTGAATTCACTGAGAGATAAGATTGTCCAACTTAGGAACAAGTTTATCTTTAAGTTCTCGAGCATTTGACCTTATCCTTGCCTTCTCTTTCTCAAGTTTCTCTAATTTCTCCTCAAAACCTGCCATTTCCTGCTCAATAACTGATATATGTCCAGATGAACCAATTATATTATCAGCCATGTCATCAATTTCATTCTGTGTTTTACTGATCTCCTTATCTATATCCTTTGATAAAAGGTGAGGTTTGCATGTTTCCCTATATAGCTCCTTGTACTCCAAAATTGTAGAGTTAAGTACCGGTAATAATGTATTCAAGTGGTCTATACATTTCTTTATAGTGTCTTCAAAGAATTTGTTTTTCTCTTTTTCAACTCTCTCTTTAATTGTGTCCTCATTCACCTTGTCAATATTTATTACATTATCAGCAATAAATTTGGACAATGTGTCCAATTTACCTAAAGAATCCTTAATATGATCTATGTTACAATTTGGTACAATCAACTTAAGAACTGGTAAAGTGTTATCAATTGCCTTGTAGGCCAATGCATTGCAATCCGTTATCTTCTTGATTGAATCCAAAAGTACCTTTGTAACATTGGTAGGTTTGAAAAATAGAACTACTACCTTGCTATGGAGAATTGCTTTACCACACATGTGCTGGGGTATATGGAAAGAGAGAAATGACAGGATTTTCAGAGAAAAGTACACTAAGGCTAACATTGTGTTTGAAAAAATAAGAAGAAGCATAGTGGAAAATATGAATATTATAGGTGGTATTGATAATCCTAACACTAAGGAGGATCAACTTGTCTATAAAAAATGGAGATTAAAAGCTCAAGAGAATATCCAAAGTAACCCTAGAGAGGGAGTGATATGGACCAGCCCACCTAGGGGATGGATGAAAATCAATTTTGATGGGGCCTCTAAGGGAAACCCGGGGGTTGCAGGATGTGGAGTGGTCCTAAGGGATGAATGGGGAATATGTAAAATCATAAAATTTATTCCTATAGGAAAACAGACCAACCATGTTGCCGAAGCCATGGTGGCTTATCATGGGATTATCCTTGCCAAAGAAGCCAAATGCACTAAAGTTTGGTGTGAAGGAGACTCCTTAAACATTATCAACTGTTTAAATATGAAATTCCCGCCGTCATGGTCGATTAGTAATGCTATTAAAGCAACAAGGAAAATCAGCAAAGAGCTTGAAATGTGCATTTTTACACATGTTTATAGGGAGGCCAACTCTTGTGCTGATTGGGCAGCCAACCTGGCTTGCCAATTGGAAAACATCATCACTAGTTATGGTGAAAAGGAGATTGCAAGTGAAATGAAATCCTTACTCAATTAAGACCGAAGCTATACAAGGAAACATGGTACTTTTAATCATTATTTCTAATGACCTTTCTGTCTTTTTTGATGTAGGGCTTGCTTGAAGATAATGAGTTATTAAATAGGTTTCATATCATCACTATTTGGCATGGATTATGGGTGCTCTTACAGAATAACCACAAAAACCAGAGGAAAAGTTATCAAAACGAGAGAAGGGATTGCAAGGAAGGTGTTGGAAAAATGGGAGGAAACAAGAAGAGATTTGAACCTACTTCATGCGCTGAATGGAGAAAGAACGAAGAAGTCTGGAGTATCCTTCAGTAGGGGGGCTTAATGTTTTCATGGAACGACTGAATGGGAAGGACCCCACAATTACCAGCTACTTCATAAAGAATTGGAAAAATGGAAAAGTTTTGATTGGATCACATATGATGAATGTAGATGAAGAGGTTATCGTGGAGGCCACGGGGATGACTACCGAGGGTATGAAATTTTACAGGGACAGAGGGATATCAGATAAGGCTATAGACAAGTTTCCTGTTACGGATGGTGAGAGAAGAAAGATGATCAAAATTGACAACTCCTACCACTCCCCAAAGAGAATTTTCAGGCCATGGAGGTTTGTCTTATTTTCTTCTATTGAATATATTACCTTAGACAGTAGGTTTACCAGGGCTTATGGGCATCACTTCGTCCTTCTTAACCATTTCAATCATGGTGAAAGGGTTAGCCTTCCCTATTACCTAGCCTGTTCAATGGATCATACTATAAAGGAGATCCAGAAGGGCCCTAAAGGTGATCATGCCCTCCACCAGGGGCTCATGGTCCTGGTTTACAAAATGCTAAAGGGGAAGTGCATTGAAAAGCCTATTAAAGGCAAAAATGCTAGAGATGAGACTATGAAAAGTAAGGATAGTGGTTTCAACTTTGATTCTGAGACCGAGGGAGAGTCGGAAGAAACTAGCAAAAAAGGTAGGATTAGGGCTAAGAAGAGGAGGATTATTGTGGAATCTGAAATGTTGGACTCTGAAACTGATTCCCTTGAGGAAAAACCTGTTAAAAAGAGGAAAGGGAAAGCCTCTGGAAAGAAGGCTCAAAAAAAGAACACTAAAAAGGGTAGCAATTCTGATCTCAATTATGTTCTGGTTGAGTCTGAGGAGGAGGATGATGATAATAAGAGGATTGATAGTTAGGACAAAGAAGGGGAGGGTAACCCGGTTAAGGATAATTTGGAAACCGTGGAGACCGTGAATACCACTAGACTACATAACAAGGAAAAAGGGGGTCAAAGTGATAGTGGTGACAAAGATACCATTAAGGCCTTCTGTGAGACCATCACTACTCTGGTGAAGGATATTAATAGCTTGAAAATAGATACACAGGCCATGGCAAGAATTACAGTTGGTGACAAGCCCTTGGCAGAGCATGTTAAAGAGTTAGTGGCCGTTTTGCATAATGCGCAAGCTATTGAATGTATGGTTGGAAAAATCTTAGCCACAGAGAAAAAGGTTAATGAGATGGGAGATAGAAAGGAAATGGACAACAAATTGAAAGATTTTGGCTGTAGAATTGACAAGTTGGAGCACAATGTCAAGCAGATTGCTGATCAAAATTTCCAAATTCTTAAATCTTCGGTGGACAATATGAACATCTTTATCAACAGATACGAGAATAATGCAAAGAAGGAAGGTGATAAAGAGCAGGTGAACAAGAAGGGTCATGAAAGGAGGACCAGAGCCAACAAAAAGAATAAGGTTGACATCGAAGGTCATGAGCTGGAGGATATGAAGACCTCGGCAAACAACATGAAGCAAATGGTTGTTCACGCTGAGGAGATCCTGAATAGTATTTAGTTCCAGTAGCTGTCCTTGGTTTTGTCTCTTTGCTGTCTTTTGCTTTCCTGTTGCTGTCTATTCTGAGTTTTATGTAATTATGTATTGATGTTTTAAGCTGTGCCCATCTGGTGGGTTCATTTTGACTTTTTGAAGTGATCAGGCACTTTTTTATGCTTTTCTGTTCTGCTGCTTTGTAAAAGGTTCGGGTACCTTCCAAATACCTATTTTTACTTAATCAAAACATTGGTAGGTCTAAATTCACTTGTAGATGTGTCAGATGTCTGACCAATTATCTTTATTACCTCTTTTCTTCCATCAGGTGTATCTATTTTGCTTGCATTTTCCTCTGGTGGATCAGTCTAGGTTTGCATCTCAACTTGCAAAGGTTTCTCAGACTATTTTTATGTCTCTGTGATTGTCGGTTTCACTATTTCTGTGTGTACCTCTACCTCAGTTTGTTTCTCTGAAAGTTCAACTGTTGGTATCTCTATCTCCGATGGCTCTGTACAAGTACCTTTATCTTCAGTGAGTTTTTCAGTCTCTGACGGTTGCTTTGTTTGGGTTGGGATCTCAGCTTCCTGAGAGTCAACTATTTGTACCAGTTCCTCTGAAATCTTTTCATTATCAACAATGTCTACTTTAACCTCTAAATTATCTTTATCCACAACAATGTTTACCTTTTGAGTATCCACATTCATGGTAAAGAGTATCTCTAACTCATGATTAGTATCATCATGTGTAATACCTTCAGTGTTAATAACCGGTTGATCTTCTGAGTGTACCGGTGTAGTATCCAAAGATGGAGGTGGTAGATTGTTAGTAATCTTAATGTTTGGAACTCCACCAATTTTTCCTTTGCTCTTGTCCTTGTCTTTCTGATACACTTTGAATGTCTTTTTAGGTCTGTTCATTTCCTCTTTTTTTTCTTTCTCCATAAAAATTATATTCCAATTATCCGCAGTCTCATCTGCAATCACTTTCACTCTTCCTACCATCAAGCTCACTTGCCGGTGCCCATTGGAAAAAATGGACCAGTTTTTTTTTTAGATATCGATTCATCAATTACTTCTCTTGAATTAACAGGATGTACAGGTAGAAGTTTTTCAATTTCCAGTTTCTTATCCAACTCCATTACTGCTATCCTTTTTGCTTCCAATCTTCTATAAAGTTCATTCGGTAGATCATCCACAACTTCAATCCAAACCTTCTTATATATGTCCAAGTGTAAAATAATGCTATTCTCAATACTCTCCCTATCGGAATCATTAAATGTATTATACAATTTATGCACATTAGCCAAGTTACCATTTTTCAGTTATTTCATTCAACAAATCATTCAAAGAAGGGGTAACCAGTTGCTATTTCTTCTTTGGTGTTAGTTTCTTGGGCGGTACCCTTACTGCCTGCTATTTCTTTCTCAAAGTCCTTGTTCTCTTAGGTAAAGGAGAGGGTACCGGTGAAGGTTTTCTCTTCCTCCTTTCTACTCTTTTAAATTCTGTTGCCTTATCACTGTTGGTTCTAGAAGATGTCCTAACCGGTGACACATGTGCTTCCGGTTGTAATCCTTCAAGCTCACTTGCTATTATAATGCTTAAGTTCATGACATTTTCTTTTAACTCACTTACCTTCTTAGAAGCATCTATTATGTATTTTTCTCTCTTCTTTCTTTTTTTAAACATATTTACATCACTCTCAATGGTCTCAACACTACCAAAGAATTTTTCCTTTGGCTTTCTCGGTGCATCCTGTAAAGCTTTAGCATATGTCTCTAGAATAGTAAGATCTACTTTATATCCCATCTCAGTGACCCAAATAGTCCTAGGGAGTACTGCCTCCATCCGTGTCTCATCTCTTTTGATAACAAAACAAATTTCTTTGTCATATTTATCTACTATACTTTGTGGTAACCTTTCTCTAGCTCTCATCTTAGCTTTTAAAGTCTTGAAATACTCAGAAATATTATTCTCACAGTCTGAATCATATGATCCCATACTGATGAAAGCTTCCAGAATTTTCTTACCTACCGGGATGTCATATGCAAAGTCCTTGTGACCAATACTGGGTATTTCCTTAACAAAGTACAACATCAAACATACCAACAGATTTCCAAAATGGAATGTGCCTTTCTTGTCTCCTTTAATCTTTTTCAAGTTATCAATAAGCTCATCTTTCAACCATTCACAAACATCAATCATTGCATTGTTGTTTACCATATCATAAGCACTGTGTATACAGAGACTAGAAAAAAAATTTAACCTATTTGCATGAGTGGTCTTGTATCCTAGAACCATACTTACAAATCTCACATTTGCATCCTTAATATCATTTACTCTAAGTGATCTACTATTGGATGTTGCTCTGGTTAATCTTGTCACGATTTTGTTGGGAATCTTATTTGTCTTATCAGGTCTACTACTGGATGAGGGTAAACCTGTAACTGCCCTAATTGCTTCTTTGGTAATTTTGCAAATTGATTCCATCCATATGTACTCTCCATGAACTCTACTTAACACAAGTTTGACGACCTCCTTAGGGAATACAGGGAAGTTCAAAATATCAAAAAAACCTAAGGTTTCCACAATCTTGTGATCCGGTTTAATAACTCCTTTCTCATTAGTTATAACCTCATCATACATTTTCTTCAAATCCTTAGATCCTAGATCATCTATATTGCAATGTATGTAAATCCTAGGGTCCTCAGCAAATGCTACACCTTTAGGAATTTTTGAAAATGCCCCGATAGAGTCATCTTGTTTAACAATTTCGGGAATTATCTTAAACACGGGCCTAGGTCTCTTAATGTTCTCGACAATGGTAGGGTTTGCAATAAACTCAAGAACAAAAGAAGAGGCCATTGAAAAATACCTTTTACTGCCTGAAAATATTTTGAATATCTGAAGAAATCACTTCGCACCTTCGCCTTGAATGCCTTTGCTCAGTTTTCATGCTCTCTGATAATTTGAATGTTTGGTGAGTCAAAAATGAGGGAAATCAGATGATTTATAATGACATATCTTCCACCAACCACATTAAATGCTCATCATTAATTGAAAACTTAACACATCTTCCGGTAAAGAAGAAATCCATCTTCTCATCATCAACCGAGGGTAATCTGCATGATTTTCAACTTGCTGCAGTATCGCCAAAGGGTTACTTCTCAGTTTGATGAAGAATCTCCTACGGGTGGAGAATTACTCTGTTCTACCGGTGAAGATATAGTTTCATCAGTTCTCTGATCTCTTTTCTTAATCCATTGTTTTGAAAATTCTTGCTTTACTTCATCTACCTTTTCTTTGCCTTTCAAACTAGATCCTTTATTGTTAGCCAATGAAGTCTTGCTTCTATCAAATTTTGCAATATATCCTATCTTGTTACAAGCATAACAAGTTACATTATTCCTCTGAATAGCCTTTCCATATCCTATGCCAGTTTGTGTTATGAATTGATTAGATAAGTGCCCAAATCTTCCACAAACATAGCATTTCACATTTGTTTTGCAATTTTTTGAATTATGACCAATTTTGTTGCATTTGGAACATTGACCGGTGGGTGCATTAATATTCTGATTATTTCTAAGTCTACACTGATTTTCTCTATGACCATACTTGTTAAATTTAAAGCATTTCCCATTAAACTTATAAGCATTAGGTTGTCTTACCGCTTTACTGTGATCATGATTATTTGCAGTACCAGAACTTTCTCCAATCTCAAATCCAAGTCCATTAGTATCTCCATTAGGCTTCTGACTCTTCAGCATGACATCAAGCTCCTCTAAAATTTTCTTGAATTTGTCTCTGTGCTTGTTTGCTGTACCCAACTCATTTTCTAGAATTCCTATTTGTCTCATAAGCTCAGTTTTATCGTGTTGCATGTGAATCAGATCTGTCTTCAACATATCATTTTCATGACTAAGTCTCATATTTTTATTTCCAGCATCATTAAGTCTCCTAGTCAAGTCTTCTTCATTCTTCGTCCTCTCTTCAATATCTTTACATAACCTCATAGTCATATCTTGCATTTCATTCTTCATATTATTGTTTTCTTGTCTCGACTTTTTTGCAATTTCTCTAAGAGTTTCTTTTTCATCATCATCTTTCTGCATCTTCTCATGAAGTTCTTTTCTTTTATTTTGTGCTATAGCAAAGTTCTCCTGAAGTCCTTTAATGAATTCTTGTGCAATTCTTAGATCATCTTCAAGTTTGATATTCTTCAATTTCTCTGCATCAAAATCTTCAAGAGCTCCTTCCAATTGTTTTCTTAAGTTCTCCATCTGTACTGGTGTCAGAATCTTCCTCAAGCTGTTAGGCTTTTTCAAATAGAGGACCAAGCTCTGATACCAATTGTTAGAATCAATGACAGTCCCAAAGACATTGAGAGGGGGGGGGGGGGTGAATCAGTGTCTAACCGATTAACAAAATATTTATACTTATTTAAAACTTTGCATCTCAAAACAGTGTACCGGTAAATAAGAATTAATGCAACAAATAAGAAAAATAGAGACATCATAGAGAACACACCATAACACAATATATTTAATGAGGAAACCCGGTGTGGAAAAAACCTCGGTGGGATTTGTGACCCATAATATTTAATCACAGGCCAATGAATAAATATTACTTACATGAGGGGCTTGCACATGCAGAAAGGCTAGTAGCCTAGAGTTCACTGCTCAACTACAAAATATAAGTCTCACTGACTTACAAAATGGATGATTAAATCCAATTCAATGTACTGCTCAAATCAGCATGAACTATGCTAGGTTCAGTATTGGTTTAAGCTTAGTCTATAACCAAAACTTTGTTGTCCTTATACAAAATTCTTCTATCAATTTCACATCATATCATTCCTCTTTCATCACACGTACCCCTTTCCAAAATGACCTATGAGACTTCATACATATATGGGTCTTTTACAATATACCAAGTCAGCTTACAAAAAGATAGTTATATTACAATAAAAGATATTTCCATGTCGGCTTGAGTGCCAATATACTGTTGCTGATGTAATCTAAATGCTGGTGTAAGTGTCTGTCGGTGCCGGTGCTTGCTGGTGTATGTAGAAATCTTAATGCTGGTGAATGCCAATCGATTGCCTATTAGTTTGTCAATAAGTTTGCCATCAATGACAATACAACCATTCATAAACCATTCTCATAAGAGTGTAGAATGCCAACATAATAGTGTATGTCAGACTCAAAATTTGGAGAAGAGGCTGCTACAATGCCTCCTAAGGTAATAAACCCAAAGGCCATCAAGAAGATGGTAGAAGAGTTGCTATAAGAGAAATTCAAAGAGACCAGATAGTCTAAGGGAAAGGACATAATTGGTGATGATGAATTAGAAGAGAGTGAAGAGTAGGAGGCCATCCCTTAGAATATGGCACCTGATTAAAAGATGTTCTTGGATGCCCTGAAATCAGTAAACAGGGATAATGTGGAAAGTCTACCTATCTATAGTGGTAGTCTCAATGGAGAAGAGGTTCTTGAATGGATAGAGGCACTCAATAACCACTTTGAGTACAAAAGGTCCCAGAGGAGAAAAGAGTGAGTTTGGCAAAATCTAGACTCAAGGGGTTTGCATTGTTGTGGTGGATAGTGCTATAGGAAGAAAGGATGAACTTAGGGAAGAAGAAGATATCCTCTTGGGAGAGAATGAAGAACAAAATCAAACATCAATTCCTACCAATAGAGTATGATGTTCAGATGTATAAGAAGTTGCAAAACCTTAGATAGAGGGAGTTGGATGTGAATGAATATATTGAGGAATTTCACAAGCTAAGTCTTAGGTCCAAGAAGCATGAAGAAGAGGTGGAGAAGGTGGCTAGATACCTGAATGGGTTAAGGAAAAACATCCAAGATGAGATAAGCATCATGGCTCCAGACACTATGCACAAATACTTCCAATTGACATTGAGGGTGGAAGATAAGATAAGAAAGAGAGGAGAACAAAATAATAGAGGAAGAATTGGCAGAAATTTCAAAGGTAGAGGTGGCTTTGGAGGAAGGAATACTCCTTTTAAAAATGGTGACTCTAATCAGAAAGAGTCGAATGGAGAGTTTAATAATAAGAATGGAGGCTTTAGGGGAGGAATAAGACCTTTTGGTAGCGGTAGGCAAGGAAACCAAGGCAAAGGACCTGGTGTTTCACTGGTAAATGTTATAATTGCAACCAAGTGGGTAACATTATAAGTAGATGCTCAGAGAAAGATTCTAGCTCACATGGACCGGAAAGAAGAACTCAACTTGTGCATGAAGATGATGGACAAAGTGTCAACTCACCCATGGGAAGTGAAGGTCCTACCTTGGATGGAGAAAGCCTTATGCTAAGGAGAACATTGTTGAAGGTACCCCAAGGTAAAGAGCCCCCACAAAGAAAGTCACTCTTCAAAACTACTTGTAAGTCTCATGGTAAGGTTTGCAAAGTGATTGTTGATTCTGGATCGACAAAGAATATTGTTGCTTTTAAAATGGTAGAGAAGTTAAAGTTGAAAAGGTTACTACATGTGAGTCCTTGTAGGGTATCCTGGTTTAACAAAGGACATCATGTAGTAGTAGATGAGAAAACCTGGGTAGATTTTGAAATGGGGGAATATAAGGATAGGATCTTGTGTGATATCCTTCCTATGGATGCTTGTAACCTTTTGTTAGGTCTCCCTTGGCAGTATGATGTCAAAGCACAACATGATGGTGAGAAAAATGTGTATGTCATTACCAAGAATGGTAGACGGTTTAGGATGGATCCTTTACCTGATCAAAAGGAAGAGAAGATTGTTAGTCCACATGTCATGTTGCTTAGTGGAAAAGAGTTTTTGGAAGTCCTCAAACAAGAAGAGACCCAAGGCTATGCTTTAGTTTTACACCCAAAAGATGAGTCCAAGCAGGGAAACAGTGAGAAAGGAGAGATCCCTAGTGAAGTGCAAGCCATGTTGGATAGATACAAGGGATTTGTGGCCAAAGAAATGCCTGATAACTTACCTCTCATTAGAGAAATCAGTCATCAAATTGATTTGATTCCCGGTGTGACCTTGCTTAATAAAGCTTCCTACAAGATGACTCCCAGTCAGAATGAGGAGATAACAAGACAAGTGCAAGATATTATGGATAAGGGGTTGATTAGGAAGAGTTTGAGCCCATGTACTACACCTAATATGTTGGCACCAAAAAATTATGGAACATGGAGGATGTGCACTGATTCTAGAGCCATCAACAAGATCACAATTAGGTACCGATTTCTTATGCCTAGGATTGAAGACCTCATGGACTATCTTGGAGGGTCATGCTACTTTTCAAAGATTGACTTGAAGTCAAGTTATCATTAGATCAGAATCAAACTTGGAGATGAGTGGAAGACAACCTTTAAAACCAATGAGGGTTTATATGAATGGATGGTGATGTCATTTGGCCTCACAAATGCACCTAGTACCTTTATGCACCTCATGAATGAGGTATTGGAAAAATTTATTAGAAAATTTGTTATTATTTATCTTGATGAAATCTTTGTGTTTAGCAGGTCTAAGGAGGAGCATTTGAAGCATTTGGATCAGGTTTTGAGGAATCTTCATGAGGAGAATTTGGTAATCAATCTAGATAAGTGTGAATTCATGAAAGTTTAGTTGGTGTATCTTGGCTTTGTAGTTTCAAATGAGTGTTTGAAATGATAACTCAATGATGAAAAAATAGTACCAAACTGGAACTGAGAGGGGGGGTGAATCAGTACAGGCAAAAACACACTCTTAAATCGGTTTGTCAGCAGACACTGTGCATTGACAGACAAACAATAACAATGGTCTTAAAATAGAGTACAACTGGTAGAACTCAAAATAACTGAGACAAGCATAAACCGGTTGACACCTATCTTATCATATACCCTAACACTTCATTTCCATTTCACCCTCATGCATGAACAAGTAATCTACAATCAAAGATATACATATAAGAATCTAGATCAACATGGTTCACCGCTTGATAGAAAACAACAAAGCATCACATGAAGAAGACATCACATATGACACATATTTTTTCACATGGAAACCCAACTGGGAAAAACCACGGTGGGGATGAATACCCACAAGCTTGTTTTTGAACTCTTTAGAAGTCCACTCCGTTAGGAGCCTTGTTCGGTTAAAGACAGATACAATAGGTTATGTTAGGAACCGATCCTATTAGGGATCACCCGATTAAGGGATGGCTAGAATACCCGGTTAAGGGTTAAACCTTGTTAAAGGTTACCTTGTTAGAGGATTTCAAGAGCTCAATGGTTTTGAGTCACCCTGTTAAAGGATTTTTAGCAAGCCAGTTAAAGCTACCCTGTTAAGGGATTTCTCAACTGTTGAAGTGGTTAGAGATCAATAGGTATTACAATGATCTGGTAACAACACTCAATGCCAATGTAGATCTGCTTAAGCTCCTCTTCACCTTCTACACTTACACTCTGCAGGTATCACTTCTCTCTTCTAGTATGGCAAGAATCACGTATCACTTCTCTTGGATACACACACACAACTTTTGCCAACAACCTTAGAAAGAATCACAACATCGACCTTATAGGAAAATAGATAGGTCAGTAGGATAAACCCTAAACCCTAAAACCTGTTAGGCTAAGGAATTCAAATGGTTCAATCCTGACCATTGAACACACTGCATTAAATGCAACAGTCTTGATCCAATCTCCATCATCCATTTTCCACTGATTTCATAGCGGTTGACAACCCATCACATGTTATCACCATTTACATACTTCACACATTCCCAAGGTAGATAGGAATAATCTCCTTCATGCAAGATCCTTCACGCACACAAGGCTTATGTGGAAACCTTGAATTTGAGACTACCAACCGGTAGTCATACAATGCTTCCATGTGCCGGTTCCCATAACATATGCCAGTTCACCTTGACCAAACATACCACTTCATGTTGGCACAAATGCCGGTTCATAGTGTTATACCGGTTCTCACATATGCTGATTCTCACCTCTTTAGCATATTGACATCAATGACAACATACAATGTCATTATGACCTCATACCGGTTCACATAATGCCAACAATCTCCCCTTTTGGCATTGATGGCAATATACAAAGATATCTCTCCGCTTCACATCTTCTCCCCCAATTTCTGCAGATATCTTCTCTGCTTCACATCTTCTCCCCCTTTGACAACAATGCGAAAGTGGAGGCACAAGCTTCCCTGTTCCATTATGCTGCTCCCCCTGAGGAGTTAAATCCTTCAACACATCAATCCCGAAAAAAAGTTTGACTATGCAATACCTGACTGATGTGGAGCATATACCTTTAGTTTACCTCCTGAAGGGGCAACATCCCTAATTCACCTCTTAAGTGCATAAATGTAGCCTTTGGGAGAGGTTTGGTGAATATGTCTGCTAACTACTCCTGACTAGAAACATGTTCCAGTGCAATCTCTTTGTTCTGAACCTTTTCCCTCAAGAAATGATACTTAAGCTCAAAGTGCTTGGTTCTAGAATGTAAAATCGGATTCTTGGAGATATTAATTGCACTAGTATTGTCACAAAATATACTTACCGGTTCAGATACAGGAACTTTGAAGCCATTTAATACATGCTTCATCCAAATTGTCTGAGTGTAGTTCATGAAAGCTGCAACATACTCCGCTTCCGCTGTAGACTGAGAGATACGACTTTGCTTCTTACTCATCCATGAGACCAGTCTACCACCGAGAAAGAATGCACCACCGGTTGTGCTTTTCTGGTCATCTATATTGCCTACCCAATCAGCATTTGTGTATACTTTCAAGTTGAAATCCTTGCTATATGGATACCACAATCCATAGTCAACAATTCCCTTCAGATACCTAAGAATTCGCTTGATTGCAGCCAAGTGGGATTCTCTTGGGCTTTTCTAGAATCTTGCAGTAATGCCAACTGCATGTGCAATATCCGGTCTGCTATGCACTACATAATGCAACTTACCAATCATTGATCAATATTCCTTCTCATCAACCAATCCTGAGTCATCTTCTTTGGATAGTTTACAACCGGTCACCATCGGAGTACCAACCGGTTTGCTATCTTCCATGCCAAAGGTCTTCAACACCTCTTTGACATACTTGGATTGAGTGATAAAGATTTCATCTTTCATCTGCTAGATCTGCAATCCAATGAAGAATTTAATCTCCCCTATGAGTGACATTTCAAACTCTTTCTTCATCTCATCTGCAAACTCATGAATCATCTTGTCATCTCCACCAAAGATAATGTCATCAACAAATACCTCACAGATCAGGATGTGATCTCCTTCAGACTTCAAGTAGATATTGCTATCTTCACTTGTTCTCTCAAATCCAATCTTCACAAGATGGGAATGCAGACATTCATACCATGCTCTAGGTGCCTTCTTTAGACCATATAAGGCTTTATGTAGCTTACATACCATGTCACTGTCTTCAGATAGGGCAAACCCATCTGGTTGCTCAATAAACACCTCCTCTTCAAGTACACCATTTAGGAATGTAGATTTTACATCCATTTGATATACTTTGAAACCTTTAAAAGCTACATATGCAAGAAGCATACAGACTCCTTCCAATCTGGCTGCAGGAGCAAAGGTTTCTCCATAGTCTTCTCCTTCTTCTTGAGCATATCCTTTGCACACCAATCTAGCTTTGTTTCTAATCACTATGCCATCCTCATTCAGCTTATTTCTAAAAACCCATTGGGTACCAATGACATTTTTATGCTCCAGTCTGGGTACCAAAGACCACATACCATTTTTCTCTATCTGGTCAAGTTCCTCTTTCATTGCCTTGATCCAGTCTTCATCTTTATGGGCCTGTTTGAATGATTTAGGCTCAAATTCAGAGATCATACATGATTTTTCTCTGACCTTTCTTCTTGTAAGGATTCCTGCATCCTTATCTCCTATGATCTGCTTAGGATCATGATTCAACTTGACATAGTGAGGAATGGTCTTGATGGATTCCTCTTGCTTTTCTTCTTCATCCTCATCTCCATCAGTATCAACATCTACATCTACCGGTGTAGGAACACTATTACTAGTACTTGGTTGACTGACAACCAGTTCACAAAAGGTTACAACCGATTCATTTACCGCTTTCTCACTGTCAGTTTCCTCAGTTTTCTCAGAGGTTTCATCAACTCTTACATTGATTCCTTCCATAATTCTCTAAGTCCTATTGTTGAAACACTTGAGAGCTTTGCTCTTGGTGGAATATCCTAGGAATATTCCCTCATCACATTTCGCATCAAATTTGCTCTGGTGTTCACTCCTCTTGATGTAACATTTTCTACCAAACACTCTAAAGTAGCTAACCACAGGTGTCTTAGCGGTCCAATACTCATAAGGAGTTTTATCCTTACCTTTCTTGATGAGTACCCGGTTCATTGTGTAGACTGCAGTGCTCACCACTTCTCTCCAAAAGGTGTGAGCTACCTTTCCTTGAATCAACATGGTTCTAGCTGCTTCAACCATAGTCCAGTTATTCCTCTCTGCTAGGCCATTATGTTGTGGAGTCCGGGGGGCAGACAGTTGTCTCTTGATGCCATGTTCTTTAAAGTACTTGTTGAATTCACCGGAAGTGAATTCCCCTCCTTGATCAATTCTCAGGCACTTGATCCTTTTACTGCTTTCCTTCTCCACTAATGCTCTGAAGGATTTAAACTTTGCCAAAGCTTCAGACTTATCTTTCAAGAATGTGACCCACATCATTCTTAAGCAGTCATCAGTGAGAATCATGAAACACCTATCACCCTCCACACTCCTAGTTTTCATAGGACCACACAAATCAGTATGTACAAGATCAAGCAAATTGTCAGCAGTAAAAGATTTACCTTTAAAGGTTGAGGAAGACATTTTCCCCAATTGACACTCTCTACACAAGGTGTTATCCGGTTTGCTTAGCACTAACAACCCTCTAACTACCTTGATCTTACTAGCCTTCACAATGTTATCAAAGTTTACATGGCAGAGTCTCCTATACCATATCCAGATATCATCAAATTTAGCCATAAGACATGTACTTATATTTGCATTTAGCTAAAATAGGTTACCTTTGGTCTGCATGCCGGTGGCCACCAATTCACCATTCTTGAATTCCAGAGTGAGACCACTGTCATTCAGCTAGGCAACACTTAGGAGATTGTGTCTGAGACCATCAACCCAGTACACATTGTCAGCACTACTCTTTCCATTAAGAGAGATGGACCCTCTTCCTTTGACCATACATGGTGCATCATTGCCAAAGTGAACCACACCACCATCATGCTCTTCCAAGGATAGAAACTTGCTCCGGTCACCAGTCATATGGTGAGGACAGCCACTGTCAATGATCCACTCATTGGAATTATCAAACCAGGAGACAAGAGCCTTCTTGTCTGACACATCTTCCTTGACAGCAACAAACACAATATCTTCATTTTCTTCATCCCCTGATTCCTCATCTGTGACACCTTCATCAACTACCACAAAATAATTTCTCCGGTTTCCTCCTTTTAATTTCTTGAACCTTTTCGGTTTTTTCTTGTTGTCACCATTAGGACAATTTACAACAATATGTCCTATCTGGTTACAAGAAAAGCATTTCAAAGGTAGCTTACCTCTATATTTCCTAGTTCCTTTAGGAAGTTTCTTGGAAAGGAGAGCTTCAAATGCCATCAGAATCTCCTCATCATCCATTTCTCTACTCTGTCTTGATTCACCACTACTTCTAGCTTCTTTTCCTTTTCTGGATGGTACTGCAGAAGCTTTAAAAGTTGATTCAGTCTTTTGAGCACTGCCATCAAAACTATTTAGCTCATAGGCTATCAACTTTGCAATGATGGAGTCTAGGGATACCTTAGTCTTATCTATTGATCTCATTTCCTGAATAGAAGCAACCCTTATTGCATAGACCAGCAATAGGGATCTCAGGACTTTGCTTACCACAGTGGAATCTTCTATTTTACCACCTGTACTCTTGATATCTCCAACAATGGTTTTGATTCTTATTCCATACCGTTGAATGGTTTCACCTTCAACCATCCGCATGTCTTCAAACTTCCCTCTAAGGATTTCTTCCTTAGCCTGTTTTACATGCTCATCACCACCATAGATATTTTCAAGAGTATCCCATACCTCTTTGGGATTTACCTTATCTTGGACATCAATAAACTCAATGTCAGATAAACTACTAATTAGGGCTTCCATGACTTGCCCATTCTCCTGCATCTCTCTCTTTTGGTCATCGGTGAGAGTAATGGTAGGGGCAACATAGGCATTATCAACATAGCTCCAGTGTTGAGAACCCATGCTTCTGATGTATATCTTCATTCTGTCTTTCTATATACTAAAATTTTCTCTGTTAAACTTTGGACCTTCCCTCTTCATCATTAGATTGGGATCTTTACCTCAAGCGGTTAAGCTTATAACACAGAGGACCTAGAGGACGCTCTAATACCGATTGATAACTCAATAATGAATGGATAGTACCAAACCGGTACTGAGAGGGGGGGTGAATCGGTACAGGAAAAAACACACTCTTAAACCAGTTTGTCAGCAGACACTGTGCATTGATAGACAAATAGTAAAACCAGTCCTAAAATAGAGTACAATCGACAGAACTCAGAATAATTGAGACTAGCATAAACCGATTGACACCTATCTTCTCATATACCCTAACACTTCATTTCCATTTCACCCTTATGCATGAACAAGTAATCTACAATCAAAGATATACATATAAGCAACTAGATCAACATGGTTCACCGCTTGATAGAAAACAACAAAGCATCACATGAAGAAGACATCACACATGACACACATATTTTTTCACATGGAAACCCAACTGGGAAAAACCACGGTGGGGATGAATACCCACAATCTTGGTTATGAACTCTTTAGAAGTCCACTCTGTTAGGAGCCTTATCCGGTTAAAGATAGATACAATAGGTTCTGTTAGGAACCGATCCTGTTAGGGATCACTCGGTTAAGGGATGGCTAGAATACCCGGTTAAGGGTTAAACCTTGTTAAAGGTTACCTTGTTAGAGGATTTCAAGAACTCAATGGTTTTGAGTCACCCTATTAAATGATTTTCAGCAAGCCGATTAAAGCTACCCTGTTAAGGGATTTCTCAATTGTTGAAGTGGTTAGAGATCAATAGGTATTACAATGATCTGGTAACAACACTCAATGCCAATGCAGATCCGCTTAAGCTCCTCTTCACCTTCTGCACTTACACTTTGCAGGTATCACTTCTCTCCTTTGGTTTGGCAAGAATCACGTATCCCTTCTCTTGGATACACACACACACACAACTTTTGCCAACAACCTCAGAAAGAATCACAACATTGATCTTATAGGAAAATAGATAGGTCGGTAGCATAAACTCTAAACCCTAAAACCTGCTAGGTTAAGGAATTCAAATGGTTCAATCCTGACTGTTGAGCACACTGCATTAAATGCAACAGTCTTGATCCAATCTCCATCATCCATTTTCCACTGGTTTCATAGCGGCTGATAACCCATCACACGTTATCACTGTTTACAGACTTCACACATTCTCAAGGTAGATAGGAACAATCTCCTTCATGCAAGATTCTTCACGCACACAAGGATTACGTGGCAACATGATTTGTTCTTTGTTACAATTCTAACTCATCACACAAAGTCACCAGTTGAGCCACACAGGCTTGACGCACTTCAACCGGAAACCTTGAAGTTAAGAATACCAACTGGTAGTCATACAATGCTTCCATGTGCTGGTTCCCATAACCATATGCCGGTTCACCTTGAACAAACACATCGCTTCACTTTGGTACAAATGCCGGTTCACAGTGTAATACCGGTTCTCACCTCTTCAGCATATTGACATCAATGACAACATACAATGTCATTATGACCTCATACTGGTTCACATAATGCCAACATTAAAATGGATCTTTCTAAGGTTGATGCTATTATACATTAGCCTACACCTAGGATAGTAGGTGATGTCAGGAGTTTTCATGGATTACTACTTTTAATAGGAAGTTCATCAAGGGCTTTAGTCATATTCATGCTCCCATCCTTAACACTATAAAAGGAGGAATCAAATGCAGGTTTGAATGGACAGAGCAAGCAACCCAAAGCTTTGATATTTTGAAGAGGAAGGCTGCAGAGTTTCCCACCTTGAGACTCCCTAATTTTGATCAACTTTTTACAGTTGAATTTGATGCAAGCAAGTAGGCAATACGTGCAGTCCTTAGTCAAGAAGGACATCCAGTGGCATTCTTTTTAGACAAGTTGAATGAGGCTAAACATAGGTATTCAACCTATGATTTGGAACTTTATGCTATGGTGCAAGCACTCAAAAAGTGGCGTCATTACCTTCTTCCAAAAGAGTTTATTGTTTATAATGATAACCATGCATTGAGTTTTCTAAATGGGCAAGAGAAGTTGAACCAAAGGCACATCAAGTGGGTTGAACAACTCCAACCTTACACCTTTACTATCAAGCACAAGAAGGGTGTGACTAATAAGGTTGTAGATGGTTTGAGCAGGAGAAGCCTCATTGTTCAAGAAATTCACTTGCAAAGTGTTGGTGTTGATTCTCTTAAGACCATTCAAGGAGGATCATGATTTCAAGGATGCATATGATGTATGTGTTAAGTTTGCTAACTCTTTTCATGTTGAGTTTTCTAATTTTATGCTGTGGGATGGATTTCTCTTCAAGGGGCATCAATTATGCATTCCCTAATGTTATATGAGGGAGAATATCATTAGAGAGAAACACAATGTCAATCTTGGAGGTCATTTTGGTTTGGACAAAACCTTAGAGTAGGTATCAAGGTTTTATTTTTGGCCCAAGATGCAGGTAGATGTAAGAAGATTTGTGGAGCATTTTCCTATTTTTCAAAGGGAAAAAGTGTTTTAACCAATGCTGGTCTGAATCAGCCTTTACCTATTCCTACTAGGCCTTGGGAAAGCCTTAGTATGGATTTTGTACTTGGATTACCCAGAAATCCTAGGGGGTTTGATAGTGTCTTTGTAATTCTTGATAGGTTCAGCAAGATGGCTGATTTTGTGCCATGTAAATGCACAAATGATGCATCCCATATTGCAGGTCTGATTTTCAAAGAACTTGTGAGGATACATGGATTACCTCTCAATATTGTCACTGATAGAGACTCCAAGTTTGTTGGTCATTTTTGGAGGAATCTATTGAAGAAGTTGGGCACCAATCTGTCATTTTCATCAGCATACCACCCTTAGACTAATGGCCAAATTGAGGTGGTTAATAGGTTCCTTGGTAATCTCCTTAGATGCCCTACCAAACAACATGGACAAAGTTGGCATTTAGTGATTGGACAAGCTGGATATGCATACAATGATTCAGTCAATAGGAACATAGGGAGAACTCCATTTGAGGTTGAGTATGGCCTACATCCCAAAGGGATAATTGATCTCAGAGATCTTGGAGGCATGGACAAACAGAGTGCCCAAGGAGAAGATTTTGCTGTCACAATGAAGGATATTCATGAACAAGTTAAGGCTTCACTTCAACAAAGTGCTGATAAATATAAAATAGGAGCATATGTCAAAAGGAGAGATGTTCAGTTCAAAGTAGGGGATTTAGTGATGGCTTACCTAAGGAAAGAAAGGTTACCCAAAGGCCAACCGTCTAAACTACTCATGAAGAAGATAGGTTCCCTCCGGGTGGTTCATAAGTTTGGCAACAATGCATATGAAGTTGAACTTCGAGTAGACTTGGGAATATCTCCCATCTTGAATGTATGTGATTTGAAAAACATCAAAGGATCCTTGATAGATGCAACACCTGATTCATCTCTTGAGGAAGAGGATGTAGATTGGATGAAGGACCTACCGCCTAGAAAGCCATTGGAGTTGGAGTTCATTATTGACTCCAAGGTGATGGAAAAAACAAGGAAAGGTGTGTAAAAATACTATCTAGTCAAATGGAAGGGGCTTCCTGAATCTGAAGCTACTTGGATGAGTGGAAGTGATATCGTCAAGCATGGAACTACAATCAACCGGTTGGAAACTCAAGGGACTTGAGTTTTCTTGTCCGAGGGAGTATGGTGTAGGAGAACTAGGATATGTGTCTACTTCATTTTGGCATGTGTCTACATCATTTTGATTCATGGTTATTCTTAGGAATATAATGTGCCATGTGTGTGTTTGTAGGCCTATTCATTCGGCCTAGACAATGTAATAAGCTATGAGGCTCCAAGGTGTGTCAACTTGTTAAAAGGCCTTGTATGGGAATTTTATTGGTATTTTTGATGTTAAGGGGTATGCAATGTGTAGTATGTTCATTCTTGACCTTTGGTGTGAAGGCAAGACCAACTTGTAAAAAGTTGTCAGAAGTTGCAAAGTTGCAATTTTTGTCTTAAGCAACTTTTCTTGCAACATTTTGAAATATGGTTACTCCAATGGTTAGTTGGTTTCTTGTATGCATTGAAGGAAATTGGAGGAGTTCCTTGGCATGAAATAATCCTAGAGGAATGATTCCTACTAGAGATAGATGATTTTGAATGAAATTCTTATCTTTAAACAAAACAGTTACTGAGATTTTTTGCATTTTCCTTGAGTTTCCTGTTCTTGCATGATTCCTTGTGAATGGTGGGCATTAGTTAAGAATCTAAGATGTTTTAGCAGAGGTTCAATTCTCATTTGAAGTTGGTCTGAGGTCTTGAAACATCCGGGTTTGAGAGAAAGAGGATTTTCCATCCCACTGGCCTGGTAAAACCCTCAAACCAAGGGTTTGGATGCAAATAGTGGCACAAATCAACATCTCTCAATGGGATTGACCTGAAACCTAGAGGTATGTTTATTTGGAATGTATATTACATGTTCATAGTGTTTGTGAAGACAATAAGTGTCATTTGACTTTCCTAAGATGATGCCCTAGGCTTGACATTGGTCATGTGGCAAGCCTATGCAGTAGGAAAAGAAGGTAGAAACCCTGAACAACAGATTAGTGGATGGTCAAAATAGGCATGAGAAGGACCCTTGGGTAGGTTTATATTCTTGACAAGTATAATTCTTTCATTCCTTTATGATTGGTGAAGCTTTTGAGAGCCTAAACCCCAATATCGGATAATAGAGGCAAAATAGGGTTAGTAGGCTTTGACCATCCGTACTGAAAACCCAAATGTAGAAGTTTGGAATATTGTATAATTCCCAAAAGGGTATCCAAATATAAATTTTTTTCAAGGGGTTGTTTAGGTAGGTTGTGAGAAAAATCAAGAAAACTATGAATGGAGGGCTAATTGCTTGTAGCCCTACTTCCTAGGTCTAAAAGGGGAAACCTACAAAAGGCTAATAAACACCCATCTAAGGGCTCAACATCTATGAAAATTATATATAAATCATGTGTAAACATTGACATAGGCAAAATTCCACCTTGTGAGTAAAGATCTTGTTACTTGGGGTGTGGGGTTGTTAGGTGTCTTTGGTTGAAGGGTTGGAACCTAAGGGGTAGGAGACTCCTTGTCAATTGTGAGTTGTCCTGAGTGAAGGGATCCTTGGGAAGGATCTAGGGTAGGATCTAGTAACCTGGAGAAGGTTAAGGACATTGGTCCATTGGGTGGCACCAAGTGGAGACCCTTATTGAGCAAAAAACCAAAGAAAGTCATAGAACATCCCCATCCCTCTACATCCCTGGAGGGAAGCAACCACAAGCTGAAGTTTCCCTATGCTACTTAGAAGCATTGTGTTCCACCATGACTTTTTCTTCTACATTCTCTCAAGAATAGAGACCCAAAAGGAGTTAGAAACTTCCGTCACAGTGAGAGTTAGTCTAAGGTATGTGCCCAGGAGAGATGAAATCCGGCACCCTAAAATACATTTAATATTGGTTTGGAGTCTTTTAGCAATGTGAAAGAAGTAAATGTTTCTTTTTCATATTTGATATGTTGTCCTCATCATAGGAATTGAGGAATGATTTCCATTCCCTAGCTTCAACCACTAAAGCCACTCCAAAAAGGATGGTATCATCAACAAATTGTTGCTAGACCATTGGAGGTATTGAGGAAGCCAGTTTGATCCCCATAAGAGTCCCCTTGATGATAAGAGAGATAAAGTTTCTACTCAAGACTTCAACCAAAATAATAAATAGATAAGGAGATAAAGGGTCTCCCTATTGAATTCCCCTTGAATCTTGAAAAGGTTCTGTAGGGATCTTTTTCAACAAAACAAAGTATCTAACCATTAAAATGCATTACTTAATGAGATTTAGGAGTTTATCCCCAACCCATAGCCTTCACAAGACCTTAAATAAGATAGCCCAATTCACTCTATCATAGGATTTTGAGATATCTAGCTTCAAGACCATATCAGGATGATGACTGTTATCCATTGAGTGAATAAATTTATGAGTGACAATGGTCGCATCCAAGATTTGTCTTCCTAGAATGAAACCTTTTTGGCAGGAGCTTATTATAGTACCTAGGAAAGGTTGAATTCTATTGACCAAAACCTTAGAGAAGATTTTATACATTGTGTTGCATAGACTGATGGGTCTCAAATGCCTAAGAAGAGTAGGCTCTTGTATTTTAGGAATCAGGGCAATAAAAGTGTTGTTTAACTACTTTAACAACTTGCCTAATCTAAAAAAGTACTTGGTGGCCAGAGCAATATCAAGACCAGCAATATACTAGAAGTCTTGGAAGAAGGACGTAGGAAAGCCATTCAACCCAAGGGCCTTAAATGTACCCATCGAGAAAACTACATTCCCAACTTCCATCTTACTAATCAATGCCTTGAAAATATCATTGTTTTCCTTTGTGAGAGGGGTTGGGAGGAATTAGAGTAGGGAGTCTTCCAAGTGGGGGTCCCTTGGGCTATTGTCTTCTTCAAACTGTTTAGAGAAATAGTCTGAGGCCATTTTTCCAAGAGCTTGATCATCTTTGAGCTCCTGATTTTGGTCATTTCTTAGACAAGAAAAGAGGTTCCTTCTTCTATGAATACTTGTTGAACGGTGGAATAAAGCAGAGTTCCTATCACCCTCACACAACCATTGAACTCTAGAATTTTGCTTCCAAAAGATTTCCTACTTAGCCATATTTTCCTTCCATTTTCTCCTCAATATTTCCTCTTCTCTAGGTGTGGATTCCCTTAGATCTACTCGGTCAATTCTTCCTTGAATAGTGGTTAATTTGTCTTTTAAATCCTTTTTCTAAGGGAAAATATTTCCAAAAGTGGTCTTATTCCAACCCTTGACATTCCTGTGAATCAGCTCCAATTTTTGAGAGACCTTGTACATAGGTGTCCCATGAATAGGTGTGTTCCACTAGTTTGTTATACAATCTTTGAACTCCGTATGGGAGGCCCACATGATTTCATACCAAAAAGGATAGCTTCCCTTAACATGTTGAGGGGAGCACACCATAAGAATAGGGTTATGATCCAACACCGTGTGGGCTAAGGTAGTTAAAGATGTATTAAACCCTAATTCCTAGTTACCTAAAATGAGGAATCTATCCAATCTGACTTTAATGAGATGTTCCCCTTCTTGTGATTGGACTAGGTCAATATTTGTCCAATTAGCTCCACATCAGGAAGTCCATTCTTATTGATGAAATCAGCTAGGTTCGTCATCCTCTCCAAGTAGTTTTAGAGTCCACCCAGTTTCTCTGAGGGGAAGAGGGGGGAGTTAAAGTCCCCAACAAGCATCTAGTGGGCATCAGGTTCTTTAAGAGGGAGATAAGAAAAATCTGTTGGTAACAACAATGAAGGAAAACTGAGAGGGGGGGTGAATCAATTTTCACTGAATTAACAAACTTAACGTCAAATACAAATCTAATCAAATGTAACAATAACAAAGATAGGAAAATTGATAGCACAACACACAACATGAATATTTTGATGTGGAAAACCCGGTTAAGGGAAAAAACATGGTGGGAACCTATCCATAATAAGATGATACTCTATAGTAGTATCTGAAAATAATTATAATAGGGAATGCACTTGCATTTTGGCTCACTGCTCAAAATACAATAACCCAAAAGGCTACGACCCTCATGGAAGGTTCATTACCTTACAAGGAAGTCTCACTAACTTACAAAATATTCAGACAACAATCCGGAATCAAATGAACTCAAAGAATAGCATCTGCAAATTCCTGATGACAGTTTCGGTTAAGCACATATGTTTGCCCTGCAACACTCCAATCTCTTCTTGATCACAATGCCGAAGGATGTATTCGCTTGTTCACACCTTTACCACTCTTTGATAATGTAGACACAACACCGATACCAAGCTTACATGACTTTATCACCTATTTATACAATTCATCAACCTTAACTACAAGGTCGACCAAACCCTCAACTCACAATTACAAAATTACATCACACGATACAAAGATCGACCACCAGACCAATATTATGATATACATGATATAACATGGACCTAAACCAAATTCTCAAATATGCAATACCACCAAAAATGAAGCTAAGATCAACCGCAACATGTTACACCACCAAGAATACCGCATAACATGAAGAATATCAATGATTCAACATAAATCACCAAGAATGCGCACAAGGATCAATGCAGACCACCAAAACAAATAGGACACAATTAGGAAACAATAGAAAGAACGTTAGAATCATCTATAATAGTTGCACCACCAATTATCAAATCTTCATCGATCAACATCTAAAACTCAAGAATACTCAAACAACAACAACTGTCACGAGGAAAGATAACTTGCAGAGCACGAGATCACAAACCATCTAAAATAAAGATACATAAGAACATCCCAAACAAAATCTGAAAATATCAACTCAATATCTAATCACATCGGAATATACTGAAGGAAATACCAAACTCTACAAAGTACTAATCACAAAAACTAAATTATAAATCAGATCATATGATATGATCAATTAAGCTCTCGGATCACTAAAACCAATACAAAAAGATATAATGATACAAGAAATACTCCATATACTGAACCATGACCCAATAAACCAATCTGCAACTACCAAAGCAATAAATCACAGGAATATGTTGACATCAATGACAACAACATATCCTAGCAGCAACAATGTCTAACAATCTCCCCCTTTGGACAACATATGGATGTAAAAAAGAGTCAATGAAAAGAAAGAAAACATCTCCAACAAACTCTAACTAAGATCAAGCAGATAAAATACTTTTTCACATGCTTTCTCTCCCCCTTTGACATCAATGACAAAGGTTCTCAAAACAAAAAAGCAAACTCTCCCCCTTAGATAAACAAATCAACTCATTTGAATCACAAACATAGTACTCCATCAGAGGAGCAACAAATACTCATCAATTTAAGCAAGAAGATAAAACTGTGAAGTCCAGTAGATTGATGCAACTCAATGCATCTAGTTCCCATTAGGAGGGGTGGATACCCCTAACTTGTCTCTCAAATAGACAAATGTATCTATAGGCAAAAACTTGGTGAAAATATCAGCTTTTTGTTTCTTTGTAGATACGTACTCTACCTTCACCTCCTCTTCACTAAATTTTTCTCTGAAGAAATTATACTTGATTGATACATGTTTAGACTTTGAATGTTGCATCAGGTTCTTTGACATATAAATAGAACTAAAATTATCACAATATATGATAGTAGGCTCATCATACATAAATATGATATCCTTCAACATTTATTTCATCCAAATTACCCGAGTGCAGTTACTAGAAGCAACAACATATTCAACTTCAATAGTAGATAGGGAAATTAAATCTTGTTTATTACTTGCCCATGAAACTAATTTCTTACCCAAAAAGAATGCACCACTGGAGGTACTCTTTTGGTCATCAACATCACCAACTCAATCAGCATTAGTGTAAGGACATAACATGAAATCATCATTCCTTGGATACCACAAACCATAATCCATAGTTCCTTTCAAGTATCTGAATATCCTCTTTACGGTAGTGACATAACTCTCTTTTAGATTAGCTTGATATCTAGAAGCCATGCACACAACATGCATAATGTCAGGTCTAGTCTGAGTCAAGTATAGTAGTCAACCAGCCATAGATTTGTACAAAGTTTGATTAGCTTTCGAGGATTCATCATTTTTAGATAATTTGCAGCCAGTCACCATAGGAGTTCCAACCAGTTTAGAATATTCTAACCCAAATTTCTTTAGCAATTCCTTGACATATTTAGCTTGAGATATAAAAAATACCTTTTCCAGTATGTGAAATCTGCAAACCTGAGAAAATTTTCATTTCTCCTATCATAGACATCTCAAATTCTTTATGCATATCACCGACAAACTTCATACTCAAGTTATCATATCCTCCAAAGATAATGTCATCAACACAAACATCAACAATCAAGATGTTATCATTCTCAATATTGAAATATAGATTACTATTAACAGTACCTTTATTAAATCCTAATTCCAACAACTACTTATCCAATCTAGCATACCAGGCTCTAGGGGCTTGTTTCGATTCATAAAGAACTTTCTTCAGTTTGCATACCCTGTCTCCATGATTTGATTATGAAAATCCATCAGGTTGCTCAATGCATACTTCTCCCTCAAGATCACCATTCAAAAAGCCTGACTTGACATCCATCTGATATACCTTGAAATCCTTATAAGCAATGTATGCAAGCAGTAGTCTAACAACTTCAAGTCTAGCTAGCAGAGTAAAAGTCTCCTCATAATCAATCCCTTCCTATTGTGAATAACCTTTGCATACCAATCTTGCTTTATTTCTGACAACGTCACCATCTTCATTCAATTTGTTCCTGAATGCCCATTTAGTACTAATCACATTGTTGTCTTTAGGTCTAGGCATAAGTTCCCATGTGCTATTGTTTTCAATCTGATTCAATGCTTCTTCCATAGCCTTCATCCAATTTTAATCTTTGCAAGCCTCAACAACATCTTTAGGTTCAATCTGGGAAATCAAACACACTTCTTCAATAACTAGCCTTCTTCTAGTCATTACACCCTTATTTTTATCACCAATGATCTGATTTTCAGAATGATTCAATCTTACATACCTTGAATTCTTCTGATTTTTCTGATTTTCAGGTTCCTGCACTTCTTCACCGGTAGAAACAATATTCGGATTAAATTTATCTACCAGATCATTCTGCTTCAATTCTTCAGTTTGAATTTGTGTTAACACAACATTTTGATCATCATCATATCTACATGCTTTGATTTATTTTCCACAGTTCTCATCAACCTTCACATTTGCACTTTTCACTATCTTTCTTAGTCTCTTATTGTAGCACCGGGAGACTTTGATCTTTTTTGAATATCCCAAGAATATTCCTTCATCACTTCTTGCATCAAACTTTCCTATATCCTCATCTCTCTTGATATAACACTTGCTTCCAAAGATTCTGAAATATCTCACAATAGGAACATGACCAAACCATAGTTCATAAGGAGTCTTATTGGTATCACCTTTTATATGCACTTGGTTGAATGTGTAAACAACAATGCTAACAACTTATCTCCAATAGATCTTTAGAACATTCCCTTCAATCAGCATAGTCCTTGCAACATCCAAGATAGTTATGTTCTTCCTTTCAACAACTCCATTTTGCTGTGGGGTTCTAGGAGTAGATACTTGTCTTCTAATCCCATGCTTGTCATAGAATGAGTCAAACTCACTAGAACAAAATTCTCCTCCTTTGTCATATCTCGAACATTTCACCTTCAGTCTTGTCTCAGTTTCAACCTTTTCTTTGAATATCTTGAATTTGTCCAATGCTTCTGATTTTTTCCTAAAAAAGGCAACCCACATCATCCTAGAATAATTGTAAATCATTAACATGAAATATTTGTCACCCTACACACTTCTTATACCTATAGGTATACATAGGTCAGTATGCACAAGATCTATCAATCCATCAGATGAATATTGCTTACTCTTGAAAGAAATTCTTATTTGCTTACCTATTTGACATTCCTTACATACCAGATTAGTAGGCTTAACAATTTTATGCAAATATCTAATGTCTTGAGTAGAACTAATCTTAATCATCGAGTCAAAATAAACATGACACATTTTCCTATGCCACAACCATCTTTCATCAATCTAAGAAATCAAGCAACTTTTCTCACCGGTATACAAATGAAAGATATTACCTTCAGTCTTAGTTCCTGATGCAATCTCTATACCAAAGGAATTTAGGATCTTGCATTTTCCATTCTTGAATTGCAAATCGTAACTTTTGTTAACCATCTGTCCAACACTTAAAATATTATTCTTCAAACCTTCAACATAAAAGACACCATCAGTGTTATGCTTGCCATCAAAGGAAATAGAATCTCTACCATGGATCACACAGGCTTTGTCATCTCTAAATATTACTAGTCCACCATCATACCTCTCCATAGTCAAAAATTTTCTTTTATCACCAGTCATATGATGTGAACAACCACTATCAATCATCCATTCATCTTTCTCTTCAACTTTAGCAGCTAAAGCTTTTTCCTCAATAGTGCAGCTTGTGGAATCAACAGGTACTGGTCCATCTTATTTAATAGAAATAAACACAATTTCATCTCCTTCTGATTCTTCATGTGTAACACCTTCATCAACAACATAACAATAGTTCTTTTGAAGCTTATTCTTCTAGTTAGATTTGTAAGGCTTATCATACTTCTCATGCTTCTCATATCTATCATTCCTATCATGCTTATCAAATTTAGCATTCCTATCATATTTAGACATTCTCTCTGGGAATCTAGAAGAAAAATGTTCTATCTTATTGGAATAGAAACATTTAAGAGAGAATTTTCCATCATACTTACCAGCTCCTTTAGGCAATCTCTAGGTAATCAATGCTTCAAGCTCATCCAATTCTCTTTCTTTCTCTTCCATATCTCTTCTCTTTCTTTCATATATGGATATTATGCATTCTTTAGGATCATACTTCTACTTTTCTGATATAGATGCTCTAAATGTTGTCTCAAACTTTCCATGTGATTCACTAAACTCGCTCAGTTCAAATGCAACAATCTTTCCAACCAACATATCTCTTCTCCCAGTAGTCACACTCAGGATATCATCAATAACAACTAGGTTATGTTTGTAAGCAGGAGACAATGATCTCAACATCTTAGCAACAATTTCATCTTCTTCAAGGGTTCCATCGACACATCTGATACCTAGAAAAAGTTCAGTCACCCTAGCTATGAAGGAATTTATGTTCTCATCTTCTCCCATTTTCAGCATCTCATACTTCCCTTTCAAACTTTGCAACTTAGCAACTTTGAATTGTTTATCTCCTTCATATAAGGTCTCAAGCTTCTCCTAGATCTCATGTGTAGTTTGAAGTCTCATCACATTAGTCATTCCTGAATTAGTCAGGGTACTCAACAATGCTTCCTTAGCTTTAATGTTATTTTCAGCATCCTTGATCTCAGCAACAGTAACCGGTCCATTCTGAGGAACAAAATAGGTGTCCTTTTTAATCTTCTAGTAATCCTCTCCAAGACATCTCAAGTGCATCTCCATCTGGTTCTTCCATTTAGCATAGTTACTACCATGGAATCCTAGACTTTCCTTCTTAAAGATAACACCTCCAGTTTCCATCTCAGATCACCTCAAGCAGTCAAGCTTATTTCAGAGGATCTGGCTTTGATACCAATTATTGGCAACAACAATGAAGGAAAACTGAGAGGGAGGGGGTTGAATCAGTTTTTACTGGATTAACAAACTTAACCTCAAATACAAATCTGATAAACTGCAACAACAACAAAGATAGGCAAATTGATAGCACAACACACAACACCAATATTTTGACGTGGAAAACCTGGTTTAGGGAAAAACCATGGTGGGAACCTACCCACAATAAGATGATACTCTATAGTAGTATGTGAAAATAATTACAATGGGGAATTCACATGCATTCAGGCTCACTTCCTAGAGCTCACTACTCAAAATATAATAACTCGAAAGGCTACAACCCTCAGGGAAGGTTCACTGCCTTACAAGTAAGTCTCACTGACTTACAAAATATTCAGACAACAATCCGAAATCAAATGAACTGAAAGAATAGCATCTGCAAATGCCCGATGACAATTCTGATTAAGCACATATGTTTGCCCTACAACACTCCAATCTCTGCTCAATTACAATGATGAAGGATGTATTCACTTGTTTGCACCTTTACCACTCTCTGATAATGCAGACACAACATTGATACCAAACTTACATGACTTTATCACCTATTTATACAATTCATGAACCTTGACTACAAGGTCGGCCAAACCCTCAACTCACACTTACAAAGTTACATCATACGATACAAAGGTTGACCACCAGACCAATATTATTATATATATGATATAACATGGACCTAAACCAAATCTCAAACATGCAACACCATAAAAAATTATGCCAAGATGAACTACAACACGCTACACCACCAAGAATAGCACATAACATGAGGAATATCAGCGATTCAACAAAATAACCAAGAACACACACAAGGATCAATTTAGACCACCAAAACAAATAGGACACAATTAGGAATCATCAGTAAGCATGTTAGAGTCATTTATAATAGCTGGACCAACATCACTTATCAAATCTTCATTGATCAACATCTGAAACTCAAGAATACTCAAACAACAACAACAATCACTAGGAAAGATAACTTGCAGAGCACGAAATCATGGACCATCTAAAATGAAGATACACAAGAACATCCGAAACAAACTCCAAAAATATCAACTCAAGATCTGATCACACCAGAATATTCCGGAGGAAATACCGAACTCTGCAAAGCACTGATCAGAAAAACCAAACTGTAAACCGTATCATATGATATGATCAATTAAACTCCCAGATCATTGAAACCAATACAAAAAGATGTAATTATACAAGACATACTTTGTAATGCCCAAAATTGAGCAAACTCTAATTTGATTTTTTTAGACTCGATCAGACATTTATTTTGTGAGATGGATTTGATAAACATGTTTAGATATACATGATACATGGATGTTGTTTTGGCTTTTATATGTGTCTCATTGATGATCATTGACATGTATTATATGCTTCATGATTTTGATATTATTGATTATACTCATGCCTAGTTACGACTTTATGAGATTTAGATGTTAAAATGATGATTGCATTGCTATAGGTATTTATTGTTGGCCATATGATGAAATTGATTATGTGTTGCACTGATGTTTTATCATTGATATCATCACTTGTTGTTATGGTTGTTTACTGGCTTTCGGTAGATGAATTGGATTGGGAAGATAATTATTTGATTGCCACCAGTATGATCTGGTTGATGGAAAATGTTTGTATAGATGGTTCATATGCTTCTGAAGTATGTTTTAGTTAGTTGGTATTGACTTGATGATCGGATGCTATCTTATGTTCTAGTAAGCTTGCTTTATTAGTTTGGTAAGGGTTTCACCAGTAGAGCTTTATTGAAGATCTTTGATGTTATGCATAGGTGGTGTTGGTATAGCTTCTAGAAGGGATTCAGGATGCTAATGGTGATCGTGTTCATGCCTCAACTGATCGGTGTCATTGCTTTGGCATGTGTGGATCTAGTTTAGGTCCGATACTATCTAGGTTATGAACCGGTTTGTATGAAACGTATCGGTGGATCCTCCGATGCACTTCTGGGATGTTTCACTGATTGGATGATATTTGTTTGGCCTTAGGCCAACATGTGTTATGATTTTATTTCAGGATTATGTAATGGATCTATTGCATTATCATGTGTGGCTGACCTAATTGGTTAGGTCTCGGGTTGGTATAAATGTATGTAAGATCTCACTATAGATCAGATGTGTGGATATATGGATATGGGAAATGATCAAATAATGTAATAATAATTTGTGTAGAGGATTTGGTTGATCATAGGTGATCAATTTCGGTTAATGTAAGAGGTTTTAGACCTCCGGTATTGAGCTTAATCGGAACTGTAATATGGCATGTTTGATGCTATCACCGACAATTCTTCTTTCTAGATTGTAGTCCAAACATCTTGAGGTGGTTGACATCTTTGTAGATAGTGAGACTCCATTGTGATGAGCAGTGCGCTCTAGGTAGTGTGTTTTACTGCATGTGTAGGCCCCTATTGTAATCATATACTTGTTGCAGAAGTATCATCTGACTATGGGTAGGGTTTCCCACCATGGTTTTTCCTCATTGAGGTTTTCCACGTACAAATCATGGTGTTATGTGTTATGGATGCATGGTATTGATTCTCTAGTTTTCATTTATGTTTTAATGCTTAATCAGTTATACCTGTATATGGTGAAAATGGAAACAACAATGTTGAAAGAATAAATGAATTCAACCACAAAACCCTAGCTTAACAACAACAAAGATCCACCATAACATATGAAGATTACCTAAGACAATGCAAATCAAATGAAATCACAAAGATTATACCATCACATGTCCAATAGGGTATGGATCTCCATTCTTCCTATCTCCATTGATCTTGCTTGATATACTTGCTCTCAGATTTTATGTGTGCACAAGAGCTCAACAAAGAACGGAAATGTGGTTGCAAGTAGGATCGCATATGAAAGTGCAAAGCGTAGTTGGGGCTGAATGCATAGTGAGTTAGTCAGGATGCAAAGATTGATTAGAATGGTTGATTAGGGTTGATAATGAAGGAAGCATCTCCTTATATAGAAGACACTATATGAAATGAAGAGATAAGATTAAGAGGTGTAAAAGACGTCGGCTATGATTAGAGGGTAGGTAAAAGAAATAATAAAATAATAAGAGGGTAGGTAGTGTATGAATTAAGAGATGAATGACATGTGTCATGGGTAGAAAAGGTTAATGAATTAATTAAATAAATAAAGATTTATTTAATTAATAGAGGAAGTGGGATCAATTAAATAAATAAAATATTTATTTAATTTAGGAAAAGGATAATTTAAATAAATAAAGGTATTTATTTAAATGAGAAATAAGGCTAGAAGAGGATAAATGAATTAATTAAATAAATAAGGATTTAATCAATTAATAGAAGAATTAGGCTAAAATAATTAAATAAATAAAGATATTTATTTAATTAGACATGACAATTTTTTGTGTCTACTCTTTGAGACAATGCAGCTTGTCGCGTTGTTTCAAAGAAGATAATATGAACTGATACAAAGTTGCCCCAAGATGGGAATGATATGCCCCCTCGAGAGATTGGATGAAAACATCTGAAAAGATCACAGACAATATATACTCACCACTATCTAAATCAAGGACTTGACAAACTACATCCTTTGTAACTGGCCCAACTGAGAGGCAAGGTGACTGTGCCTTTGGATGAACGCTCTTCATCATCATATGCTTTGATGGTAATTTTGTTTATAAAATTCACAACTTTATCAGAATATCCCAATTGTTTAATAGTGCTCAATGTACAAATGTTCAGACCTGCTCCTCCAACTATCAAGACTCGTTTTATTCGATGTTTATGTAGGAAGGCTTCAATGTGTAATGGTGCATTATGTGGCTGACTTACGGAGGCGTCATCGAATTTTGTGAATGTAAGGGAGTGCAGAATGGAAAGGTATCCCACCATGGCTTGAAATTGGTCCACATTCAGATTAGAAAGGACAGAAGTGTCTCTCAAGATTTTGTCAAGAATGGCTTTATGTGCGGGGGATATGCGTAAGAGATCAAGGATTGAGATAAGCGTGTGAGTGTCTTCCCTAACTGTTCTACAAGGTCATACTCAAGCTTGGTTGATGAGGAAGTAGTATTTTTAGCTGGACCACCTTGCAAAGTGAATTTACCTCGACGAGTAGTGACATTACATTCAGAGGTAGGTTCGGAAGAAGATCCAATGCCTTTTAGGACAATCTTGGGTCTTTGGGTAGAATTCTCAGGTGTTTTGTCCTTGATGATAATGGTAGAGACATAATTGTCCATCGAAATGTGATTGATAGTTGAATCATAGTTATAGGATGCTCTAGTATAGTTGGTTTGGTCATCTGTGGCTTTAGAATTTCCCTTGTCATGCTTTGGGAATGGTTCCTTAAACATTTCATGTTCTTGGTTGGATGAATGTCCTTCAATTTCAATGTCACCTCTATCAATGAAATCTTGTATGATGTTTTTCAGCCGATGACAATTTCCTATCTTATGACCCTTGTTCTTATGAAATTCACAATATTCATCATCATTCCACCAATTTGGTTTAGCCTTTGGTTCATATGGAATTACTTTGTTTGCCACTAGTTTCTTGAAAACTAACTCAAGTGGTTCTCCCAATGGGGTGTACTTCCTTCATGATTTTGAAGTTGTTTGAGTATTCACTTGATTGTTTGTAGAGCTTGATCTCAAAAAAATGATTTTGGGTCGTACTGTATTGGCATCCACAACACCATCATTGACTGTGTTCTTGTTTTTATTCCAAAATCTTGGCTTATCTTTTCCTTTAAAGTCATCTTTGTTTTCCTTGAATATCTTAATGACTCCTTGTTCAATTAGGACCTTTTCTGTTGCTAAGCCTTTTTCGATGACGTCCTTGATAGTGGACAAGCAAGCTTTTCTTAAGTCATAACCAATGTCTTTGTTAACATTCTGGGTGAACATCTCTACCATTTGTTTTTGTGGAATTTCACAAGAGCATCTGCTGGCTAGATTTCTCCATCTTTGTAAAAATGATGAAAAAGATTCTCCATCCTTTTGCTTGGTGTTGCACAAGTAGCGACTGATATGTCTGTCTCTATGTTGTATGAGAAATGTTGGATAAATGCCTCTACTAAATCACCCCAAGACTTAATTCTAGGTGGGAGTTGGGAGAACCATTCCATAGCTTGATCACCTAAGCTTTGTGGGAATAATCTCATCAAATATGTCTCTTCTGCTACTACCTCAATGCAAGCTGTGAAAAATTGTCTTATATGTGCCTTAGGATCCCCTTTGCCTCTATACTTGTCAAACTTAGGTGTCACAAAGTGTGTAGGAAAAGGAGGCATTGGAATGCTCTTGTCAAATGGATAAGGACATATGTCTCTCATTGTGTAAGTTGGCTTTGGTGTATTTATGTCCTCCATTTTCTTTTGTAAGTCCCTGATTTGTTGCTCCAAATTGTTCTTCAGTGGAGACCAACTTCTTGGACCATAGCCCATGCTTGAGGCACCAATTGGAGGAGGAGAATGTTGCATATATGGATGATATTGATCATACACATGTTCATATGGAGGAGGTCTATAATGATACTGCGTATATGGACCACTCGGTATAGAGTCATGATGAGGAATGGAATATCTGCTTTGTCCATGTATACCATACTCTATAGGCATGTCATGAGTTTGTTCTAGTGTGTTACCCCCAAATTTGACATGGGGTTTCCTTGTGTCCAAATTTTGAGCATGCCTTTGAATATCCAATTGCTTTGGTGGTTGATCCTTAGCATTGGTATGTGATTGAGCATATATTTCTGCATAAGACCTCCATAATGGTCTGCGAAGGTGAGTATCATATGCTTGACCATGTGTGTATGGGACCTCTGGTTTTTGAAACAAAGATGATGGTGATTTAGGCACCATATGTGGTCCTCTATTGCCTCCATTATTAGGCCTCGTTTGATCCATGTTGAGGTGAGGTTGTTGTAAAGGTTGATTTTTCATTATTTGAGATATGTCAAAATCATGAGGTATCTTGGCTCCACATTGTGCCATCACTTGTAGAAAGTATTGTCTATCTCTCCTCATTATTTCCTCAACCAATCGATTGAAATGAGGATTCATAATGGTGTCTTCCACATCTGCTGAATGTACGGAGAAGTTGTCCATATTGTCATTGTGTGTATCATTGTTTTTTGTAGTGTCCATGTACTCAACGTTTGGAGCGTTTCTATAAGCATCCATGTCAGGTAATGTAGTATGATCAGAATTGAAAAAGATATCATTGTCATACTCATAGGAGCTCATGTTTGTGGACTCTTGAGCCTCTTTAGTTTCTCTCCTAGATTTTTGGGAACGAGTTTCAACCATGAACTAGGTATTGACCAAGATGTGTGAGACTAGATGAAAATGGAAAAGAGTATGGAAGACCAAGAGTTGGATGGAATGTAAATGAATCTGAGGTGTACTTGCAATGTCCAAAGTGTAAGACCAAGTATGTATGTAGTAGAGTTGGTGTGACTTCCAAAGAGAGGATAGTTTCTCTTGATGAGGTAAGTTGACCTTGACTCTAAGTACGACCAAATGAGACCCAAAGGTGATAGACCTTGATGAGGGACCACTTAGCAAAATGTTGTTGTATGTAGTGTGTTGACAAAGTATGATGAGGACAAGCAAGTGACCTTTTGAATCAAGTTTAGACAAATGTGAATGTAATGTAAGGTGTAAAGCAATGATGGACTTTGTGAGACCCAAAGATAGGTTGAATGCTAGATGAAAACCTGAAGAGATAGCTTAGGAAGCTCAAGAATTCTGAAACTGATTGCTCTTGTTTGTTGGACTATAAATTTTTCCAATTTATGAAGTTGTTTGTTGTGATCAAACCTGAATTTTTGACAGTTTTTTCGTGACAAGAGGACACAATGTCGATGAGGACTCAATGTTTGCAAGTGTTTAGACACAACATGACTCAAAAGAAATTGCGTTGTTTGATGTAAAATTGTTTTGCATACACTTGAAGACACAAAAGACACAATGTTTTAAATGTTTGGTCTTGAATGTTTGATTGTTCAAAATAAGTCAAGCACAATTCTTATGGCTGGCCAAGACAATCGTTGTTGATCCCATATGGGGTTTCCCCCGAGGCTACGCTATTCAGAGTGAATACTTAGATACTTGACCCCACTGGCTCCACCCTCGGCACTCACTTCTTGGGGCAGCCAAGCATCAGTCCCCATGAAAAATCCCCGTGGCGAACTTTGTATCTCTACTAAGAACCGTATGTGTATGGGCCACTACCAGAGGTCCAACCTCCTGCCCCAACAACTAGAAGGATTTTGGCTTCTAAAACAAAAAGGTGCTAGTAAGGGCATCCACTCATGTGGCCATACATGCAGCACTTTCAGCTCTATAAATACAGAAGGCTCCTAGCCAGTAGGGGTTACGCTCTACAAATGATCAAATAAATTTGATCAAATGGGTTTATGGGGAGGCATAGTGTTGGTATGAACTAATCAACACACATTATAGTTTTCACCATGAATACAGTTATTTATAGTGGTTTGGAAGAAGATGGCTTTTATTTTTCTACCACTTGGGTCATTCTCTCCTCACTAGTAGTCCTAATGACCACACGGGGAGACATGCCCTCTAAAGATGAAACAAAAAGAGCCTATTGCTCAAGACACAAAAGACAATGGTTCAATTTTAGTGCACCAATTGAAGTGTTTGCTAGTCTATGAGAACAAGGTACACAATAAATATTAAAAACCTTTTCCAAGGTCCTGAAACAAAGATTTGTTAGTAGTTTGGATCATTTCAAATGATCACCCCTTCCCGCAAACACACAAGTTAGGTAAATTTTAGATCCAAAAGACTTTGTGAAATAGGGGCCTTCAACAATGCATTTTGTTGACCAATTCAAAGATCTGATTCATCATTTAAAAAAGACCACTTGTAAAATTTTAAGTGATTTCCAGAAATGTAAGAAAATCCAAAAAATTTGCTAATTTGCTCCAAAAATCAATTTTTTATCAAAAATCATAAAAAATTCATATAAAATGCAAAATCAATCCAAAAAATCTGAAATTTTTACTGGAGATTTTTGATGGTCTTCCAAACGTGCATAAAAAAATTTCTACAACAAATCCAAGCAGTTTGTGAGATATTAGTAAAATAATGCAAAACCCTAATTTTCAAAGATCCAATTTTTGAGGAATTATTTTGCATCAAATTTAAAATCACAAAGAACAGATCCTATGTATAATTCTAAGAGATTTCCAAAAATGTAAGAAAATCCAAAAAATTCACTAATTTGCTCTGAAATCATTTTTTTATGAAAACTCATAAACAATTCATATAAAATGAAAATTTGATTCAAAAAATCTGAAACTTTTACTGAATCCTTCTGATACTTTTCCTAACCTACACAAAAAAATTTATGCCAAAATTAGAAGCCGTTTGTGAGATATGATTAAAATAAGGAAAAACCCTAATTTTTAAAGATCCATTTTTTTAGGAAATATTTTGCATCAAAATTAAAATCACAAAGAATAGATCCTCTATATAATTATGAGAGATTTCCAAAAATGTAAGAAAATCCAAAAAATTCACTCATTTGCTCTCATAATTAATTTTTTTATGGAAATTCATAAAAAATTCATAGAAAATTAAAATATGCTCCAATAGATCTGAATTTTTTTTGAGAGCTCCTGATACTGTATTCAACATGAAAAAAATATTTGGTGCAAAATTTCCAAGCCGTTTGTGAGATATGATCAAATCTCTCCAAGATTTTGATTTTGTGTCCAAAACCCTAGTTGCACAAGGTTATTCTCCAAATTGTTTTACAAAACAGCAATATAGGGTTAGAAAAATCTGCAAAAAACACAAATCTAACAAAAATCCATGTCCCACGGGGCGTGCCAAAATGTATATGGTGAAAGTGGATAACAACAATGATGAAAGACTAAATGAATTCAACCACAAAACCCTAGCTTAACAACAACAAAGATCCACCATAACATATGAAGATTACCTAAGATAATGCAAATCAAATGAAATCACAAAGATTATACCATCACATGTCCAATAGGGTTTGGATCTCCATTCTTCCTATCTCCATTGATCTTGCTTGATATATTTGCTCTCAAATTTTATGTGTGCACAAGAGCTCAACAAAGAATGGAAATGTGGTTGCAAGTAGGATTGCATATGAAAGTGCAAAGCATAGTCAAGGCTGAATGCATAGTGAGTTAGTCAGGATGTATAGATTGATTAGAATGATTGATTAGGGTTGATAATGAAGGAAGCATCTCCTTATATAGAAGACACTATATGAAATGAAGAGATAAGATTGAGAGGTGTAAAAGACGTCGGCTATGATTAGAGGGTAGGTAAAAGAAATAATAAAATAATAAGAGGGTAGGTAGTGTATGAATTAAGAGATGAATGAAATGTGTCATGGGTAGAAAAGGTTAATGAATTAATTAAATAAATAAAGATTTATTTAATTAATAGAGGAAGTGGGATCAATTAAATAAATAAAATATTTATTTAATTTAGGAAAAAGATAATTTAAATAAATAAAGGTATTTATTTAAATGAGAAATAAGGCTAGAAGAGGATAAATGAATTAATTAAATAAATAAGGATTTATTCAATTAATAGAAGAATTAGGCTAAAATAATTAAATAAATAAAGATATTTATTTAATTAGACATGACAATTTTAGGTTTCTACAATACCGGTATAAGGTTTTAAGTGCTTTAATTCACATAATTTGTTAACAACTGATTCACCCCTTGCCCCCCCCCCCCCCATCAGTTGTTAATCGGTTATCCTAACAATTGGTATCAGAGCCTGGTCCTTTTTTTGCAGAAACTTAACCGCTTTAGGAAGATCCTATGGCAACTAATATTTCAACTCATGTTTTCTAGAAGGACAGACCCAAGCTTGATGGAACAAACTATGGAGTATGGAAAATTTAGATGGAGACTCATTTAAGATGCATTGGAAATAAAATTTGGGAAATAACTCAAAATGGTCACACTCCTCATAATCTGGCATCTGGTATTCCTGCACTAACAAACTTGGATAAGAACATTGAGAATGATTGCAGAGCTAGGGAAGCCATCTTAAGCACCTTATCAGATCAGCAAATCATGGGACTATCAGACAAACCGTTGGCAAAAGCTATGTGGGACAAGTTGGAGACTTTGAATGAAGGTGATCTTATTGTTAAAATTGCAAAAATTGAATGTTACCAAGTAAGATATGAAATCTTGAAGATGGAAGAAGATGAAAGAATTCTGCATTGATGTAAAGGTTTAATGAAATTGTATTGGGAATTCAGTGTTCTGGTGGATCTCTGAGTGAGGAAGAGATTGTTTCAAAAGTATTAAGGGTTTTTCCACTAGCATATAAGATGAAGGTAACTGCAATTAATGAGCTAAGAGCCATGCCTAATTCTTCTGTCAATAGAGATACTCTTGTTGGGAAGATATTTGCTTTTGGGCTTGAAGAATTTGATCCTTCTGGAGCTACAAAGGTTGATACTACATTTAAGGCGTCTACATCATCAACCGACAAGCAAGATTGGAAAGTTTTGTATGCAAAGGAATTGGAAGAGATCAGAAAAGAAGATGAAGAGCTTGAGAAACTTGAAGCCCTATTTTCTAGAAGGATACCTAGAGGTCCGTCAGGAAGTAAGTATGAAGAAAAAACTCCTTTGAAATGTTTTGCATGTAATAAGATAGGTAATTTTGCATCTAGATGTCCTGAAAGGAATTCAAAGTTGGAAAAAAGAGCAAGAAGATCTTTTAAGCCTAACCCTGAATATCAGATCAATCATAAGTACAAGAAATACAAAAACAAATCATGCTACTATGCTGATGAGGAAGGAGTAACTGATGACTCAGAAGAAGAACCAGCAGGAGATTCAACTAGTGGATCTGAGAATAGAAAAGACTGGGTATTTTATGCTATGAAGGAAGATGATCCAAAACCAGTAATCAACAATGAGGAAAAGTTCCTTGTAGAAAAAGTTGAAGACATAGATGAATGGGTAATAGACAGTGGATGTTCTCATCATATGATAGGTGACAAAGGAAAATTACTATCCCTGGAATAATTTGATGGTGGTCAAGTTAGATTTGGTAATAACAAGGCATGCATGATTAAAGGAAGAGGAACCATTTCATTGGATGGTAAGCATAACACTGATAATGTCTATTATGTTGAAGGGTTTGAAGCATAATCTTTTGAGTGTAGAATAGTTGGTAGATAGAGGATTTCAATTACAATTCAAGGATGGAAAGTGCAAAATCATTAGCAAATCAGGTTTGGAGATTGCAACCAGTACACAAACAAAAGGTAACATATTTCATTTGAACTCTGGTGAAAAGACATGTTTGATTTCACATATCGATGAAATTTGGCTATGGCATAAGAGGTTGTGTCATGTAAATTTTGACTAAAGATCAGTTGAACTAAGGAAGTTAGAGGTTTACCTAAGATTGTGAAGCCTCATAATCCGGTATGTAAAGAATGTCAAATGGGTAAGCAAATCATAACTTCTTTTAAGAGCATACCTCATAAATCTAATGATGTTATTGATTTGATTCATACTGACCTATGTGGTCCTGCTAATACAAGAAGCATTCAAGGTGATAGATATTTCATGTTAATCATTGATGACTATTCTAGAATGATGTGGGTTGCTTTTCTAAGGGAGAAATCTGAAGCCTTTGAGAAATTCAAGATCTTTAAAGCTATGGTTGAGACAGAGACATGAATGAAAATCAAGTGTCTGAGATCATATCAAGGCGGTGAATTCATATCTAGTGAGTTCAACATCTATTGTGAAAAAAATGGCATTAGTAGACAATTATCTACACCTCAGACACCTCAGTAGAATGACATTGTGGAAAGGAAGAACAAAACCATTTTGGATGTAGCCATAAGGATGATGATGGAAGATAATTTTCTGCATATCTACTGGAGAGAAGAAGTGAGTACAATAGTTTATAAATTCAACAGAGTTCATATCAAAGGAGATACCAGTAAGACATCTTATGAATTATGGTTTGGTCATTCTCCTACTCTTAAATATTTCAGAATCTTTGGAAGTAAGCATTATATCAAAAGAGATGATTCCATTGGAAAGTTTGACCTTGGATGTAATGAAGAAATATTTCTTGGTTATTAAACTAAAAGAAAAGCATATAGATGTTATAACAAAAGATTATAGAGAATTGTGGAGAGCGCTAATGTGAAAGTGGATGAGCAGTACAAAGACCAAGCTAAATCTTATGACAATGAACTGACATTGGAAATGATCATAACTGAACTGGTAGTGCCTGTACTGGAATAGAATACTGAACCAGTTACCCCAGCATCATCAGAAAACTCAACTGTAACTAAAGAGTAGTACAGAGAACCTGAAAATCAGAAAATACCAAGGTATATAAGGCTAAATCATTCTAAAAATAAGGTCATTGGAGACAAAAACATGGGAGTTATGATATGGAGAAGGTTGAAAAATCAAGAGGTATGTTTCATTTCTCAAATTGAACCAACATCAGTAGTTGAAGCTTGTAAAAATGAATGTTGGATGAAAGTTATGGAAGATGAATTAGATCAGATAGAAAAGAACAATACTTGGACTTTAGTTCCCTGATTTAAAAATAAAAATGTTATTGGAACTAAATGAGTTTTTAGAAACAAACTAAATGAGGATGGACAAGTTGTAAGAAACAAGGCTAGATTGGTCTGCAAAGGATATTCTCAGAAGGAAGGAATTGATTATGGTGAAACTTTTGCACCGGTAGCTAGAATTGAAGTAGTTAGACTATTTCTTACCTATGCAGCCTATAAAAACTACAAGGTCTATCAGTGGATGGTAAGTGTGCATTTTTGAATGGAGAACTTGAAGAAGAAGTCTTTATTGAGCAACCAGATGGATTTTTATTAATAGATCACCAAAATATGGTTTGTAGATTACAGAAAGCCCTATATGGACTAAAATAGGCTCCTAGAGCTTGGTATGCAAGGTTGGATAAGTACCTTTTGAATCTTGATTTTATAAAAGGTATTGATGACAATAACCTATATTATAAGATCACTAATAATGATATTTTGATTATTGAAATATTTGTTGATGATATCATTTTTGTAGGCGTTGAAAAATTGTGCATAGAATTTTCTGATAATATGTAGAGTGAATTTGAAATGTCTATGACAGGAGAAATAAGATTTTTTCTAGGTTTGCAGATTACTCAAACTGATAAAGGCATATTTATCTGTCCAACTAAGTATCTAAGGGAATTGTTGAAGAAATTTGGTATGGAAAATTCTAACCGGTTAGTACTCCTATGGTTACAAGTGAAAAATTGTCAATTAAGGATGTATCCCCTTTAGTAAATTCTACAAGATATAAATCCATGATTGGTGGTTTGCTATATTTAACTTAGACTAGACCGGATATAACGAATGCAGTCAGTATTGTATCAAGATTTCAAAGTAATCCAAGAGAAAATCATGAAATGCAATAAAAAGGATATTTTGGTATTTACAAGGAACAACTGAATATGGTTTATGGTACCCTAAAGATGATGACTTTACTTTATATGCATTTATAGATGCAGATTGGGAAGGTGATGTTGATGACCGAAAGAGAACTTCTGGTGGAGAATTCTTCCTTGGGAAGAGGTTTGTTTCATGGGTCAGCAAGAAGTAGTCATGCATTTCTTTATCTACTGCTGAAGCTGAATATGTTGCAGCTGTAACCAATTGTACTCAAGTTGTATAGACAAAGCAAATGTTGAAGGATATACAAGTGAGTTGTAATAATCTAGTAGATATCCATTGTGATAACTCTACATCTATTGACATATCAAAGAATCTAGTATTTCACTCCAAGAATAAGCACATATCAATCAAGTATAACTTTTTGAAGGAAAAGGTGGAAGCAAATGAAGTCAGATTGGTTTATGTGAACACTAAAGAGCAGATAGCAAACATCTTCACTAAACCTTTGTCTCGGGAATCATTTGAGTATTTGAGAGACAAATTGGGGGTTTCTACCCTCCCAATAGAGATTTAATTGATGCATATGTGCATAAGTCCAGAATGCATTATTAGAGCTACCTTTTGCTCTGGATTGATGAATCAGTGCTACTACTCAGGGGGAGTAGTCAGCCTTGATTTTTAGATTTTTTTTATTCTGTTTGATTCTTTGGTATTTTTTTCGAAGGGGGAGGAATATATGTGAAAATCATTGATTGCACTCCTTAGGAGGAGTTTGGTGCTATTTGGTTTTTTGATTTAGTTTTGGTTTAGAGCTTCATTGCTATATCATTTCATGATAGATTGTTGGCGGTCTTCCTTTGGGGGAGTCTTGTTTGGCATTTTCTTGGCACTTTGATGTTTTTCACATCTAGTGTTGCCATCAATGCCAAAGGGGGAGATTGTTGGCCATATGTGGGAATTGATTGTGTGTTACATTGATGTTTTGTCATTGCTGTCAACACTTACTGTTATGGTTGTTTATTGGCTTCCGGTAGATGGATTGGATTGGGAAGATAATCAGTTGATTGCCACCAGTATGATCTGGTTGATGGAATATGTTTGTATGGATGGTTTATATGCTTTTGAGTATGTTTCAGTCAATTGGTATTGACTTGATGATCAGATGCTATCTTATGTTCTAGTAAGCTTTCTTTATTGGTTCGGTAGGTTTCACCGGAAGAGCTTTATTGAAGATCTTTGATGTTATGCATAAGTGGTGTTGGTGTAGCTTCTAGAAGGGATTCATGATGCTGATGGTGATCGTGTTCGTGCCTCAACTGATTGGTGTCATTTCTTTGGCATTTGTGGATCTAATTTAGGTCTGGTACTATCTAGGTTATGGACCGGTTTGCATGAAACGTGTTGGTGGATCCTCTGATGCGCTTCTAGGATGTTTCATTGATTGGATGATATTTGTTTGGCCTTAAGATGACATGTGTTATGATTTTATTTTAGGATTATATAATGGATCTATTGTATTATCATTTGTGTGGCGACCTGACTAGTTAGGTCTTGGGTTGGTATAAATGTATGTAAGATCTCATTGTAGATCAAATGTGTGGATATATGGATATGGGCAATGAGCGAATAATGTAATAATCATTTGTGCAGAGGATTTGGTCAATCATAGGTGATCAAGTTGGGTTTATGTAAGAGGTTTTAGACCTCTGATATTGATCTTAACTGGAACTGTAATCTGGCATGTTTGATGCTATCACCGACAATTCTTCTTTCTGGATTGTAGTCCAAACATCTTGAGGTGGTTGACATATCTATAGTCAGTGAGACTCCATTATGATGAGATGTGCGCTCTAGGCAGTGTGCCTTCCTGCATATGTAGGCCCCTATTGTAATCATATACTTGCTACAAAAGTATCATCTGACTGTGGGTAGTGTTTCCCACCGTGGTTTTTCCTCATTGAGGTTTTCCACATACAAATCATGGTGTTATGTATTATGGATGCATGGTATTGATTATTTGCTTTTTATTTATGCTTTAATGCTTAATCAATCATACCAGTATAATTTTTTAAGTGCTTTAACTCACATAATCTATTAACAACTGTTTCACCCACCCCCTCTCAATTGTTCGCCGGTTATCCTAACATTTATGTCGTGATTGATGTATAGATGGATAGTGTTAGAATTTTTATTATCATGTACATGGATAGATTTCATTGATTTTTCTTTATTATGTAATGGACATACTAACCCCAATTTTGATTTATTTATGATGCGATGGTGATTGTATGAGTCTTGTCTGACTGTTTGGGTGGGAGAATCAACGTCACAACGCTCATTATGAGCGAATGTGCTGTTGTGACATTCTCCTACATGATTGCGATGTATGGATATATGTATGTATATATGCACATGTACTTCATTGTGGTTGCAAGGATTGCAGGTACTAAGACACTTATTCCTCCCAGGCAACCGGGCGTGAGCTCCTTTGACTTTACAGGTGCGAGTGTGTCTCTTCCCAATGGAAAATTTGGTACGGAGATATCGTTGGTTCTCTACTCACACCCTAGGTCTAGTTTGGTCGCCACTGTTGTCGTAAGTCTTGGCATGATACAACATGTCATCATGTCATGGATCTGTGAGTATGTGGCATGGTGAGTTTTTGTATTTGGTCAATTTATTTAATTATGATTTGTTAATTATGAGAACAGATTGATTAAGTGACCCATTTGATTATGATTGTTGACTGATTGTGTTAAGTGATTATCTAATATTAATTAATAATTTTATGGCAATAATGTTTATTTTAATTTATTTAATAATGCTCATTTTGATTTATTTAATAATGTTTACCTTGATTTATTTAATAATGTTTATTTCAATTTATTAATGTTTGACAAGTTGATTTAATTGACAATTGATATTTAATGATCTTGACTATTTTATTATCTTCGCTTTTTGAAATTTAAATAATTTTATTTTGGTTTATTTAACAATTTAATGATTTTGAATTTGGAGGCGATTAATAACCATTAAATTATTTCGCCTTAAACATTTATTTGATTAATGATGATTTGATCATTACTTATTGACTATGACTTGATTATATAATTAACTTTTAAAATTGTTAGCGACATTTGAGTTATTTTGAATAATAATAATAATGGGTGAGTATTATATAGTTTTCCTATATTCATTTTTATAATATTATTTTATATTATTTTCATGATTTATTTTGGATAGAAATGATAATAGAAATAATAATATAATTTTTATTGGGTTGATTTTCAAAAAATCCCATGAAATAAAATGGGAAAATAAAACTTGATATTATAAGTTTATAAGAATATGACATTGAAATATTTAATTATTTTTCAAGCTAGGGTTTTGATAGAATTGGTGATTTGGGGATTTATTTTTGTTTTCCCGTGAAGGGATGTCTCTCTTCCTCTGGCATTTTTTTTTTCTACTCTCTCTGCATTGTAATTTGGCAGAAATTGTGAGTTCGAGATTGGTTGTCTTGGAGGAGTGGCAAATTTGGAGAGTTTTGGGTAGGTTGGAGCTTATTTCTTGGAAGAGAGTTGTTGTTGTTCCAGGCTTTCTTCAACATTTCACAGGAAGAGGTAGGGTTTATTTTCCCTTTTCTCTTCCATGCTTAAGTTCAAATTTCAACGGAAAACTTTGTTTCCTTTCTGTTTATGTTTCAAAATATGAATGTATTAGGGAGGTTTTGTCATAAGATGAGATGTAAAAGATACTACTATTAAATCTGCATTTGGTCATGGTTTCTCTCTCTTAGTTCAATTGAGGAAATTTGAGAATTGGGGGTTTCATTATTTTGCAAATGTAAAATGTTGTTGGCTATGTCTAAAGTATGTGATTTAGTTTGCGTTGATTAAATTTTGAATTCTGGATTCACCTGTTAAATTAGCAGAGATTTGTTGTTGTTGTCTTTTAAAATTTGACAGGGTGAATTGTTCTTTGTACCCCCCTTGTTATTTTCTTGTTTGGGCTACGTTATTCTTTTCCCTTGCTGCCGCTTATTTATTTATGTGGTCTCTATTGTAATCATTTTTGGTATTCAAAGTGGGGGCAACAAAATCTGTTTGCACTCCATACCATGGGGTGGTGCTTGTAATCACCCCCACGCTATGGGTGGGTGTCGTAGCACAAGCCACATACGTGGTGGTGCTGCCAGCACATCCCACATAAGTGGTGGGTGTCGTAGCACCAACCACATATGTGGTGGTGTTGTCCAACACCTCCCACATAAGTGGTGGGTGCTACAACACCAACAACCTACATGGTGGTGCTGGCAACACCTCCCACCTACGTGGTGGTGCTGTCAGCACCTCCCACGTATGTGGCGAAGGGTGTTGTGCACACAACTATATGTAATTAAAAATTTTGACACTGCTGTATATATAGTTAATAAATTTGACCCCACTGCGTAATTTAAAAAATCTACCCTTCTGCAAATTAAACTTCCCAGCCTACAGTAGGGGTATAGCTTCAAACACTCGGTGTCATAAAATTCTGAGATTCATCCTTCCCCAGTTCACTAAATATAAATGATTCTTTTTATTAAATTATTCATTCACAACAGTTAGTGAAATGTTTATTGCACCCTCTTGATTTGTTTCAACATGATTTCAATGTATGTATATATGTTTTCGGTGATAGTTAATTGACTGTTTAATTGTTTATTTCAGCTACATGAAATTGTTTATTGGTTTTTTATGAGTCATGAAATGGTTAGTTAAGAGTCCATATGAGTTATTTATGAAGTTCATCCATAATTTGGGGTGGGCCCGTGAGTGATAGCGCGGGATAAGTGTAAAACACTCGCTGCTCCAATTTGTTCCATTGCTCATCTCAGTGTTATTCAAATGTTAAATGTTTGGATATTTTTGTTCTGAAGGCCATTTGAGTGAATTGTTTTTAAAGCAAAGTTTAATTCTACTTTTACTCCTTGTTATTTGTAAGTTTAACTTTGTTGATTAGATGTACTCTCTAGATGATTCTTTCCAAGAGGATGATTCTCTTATGCTGCTGATTTTGTGGCAGCGGGTGTGAAGACCTCGCTAAGTTGCTAGTTACTTGATAGCAGTCGTATTATGATTTAGTTTATGTTTTTTCTTTGGTCAAGAGGCTTGTTATTTTGTATGAGTCAGTGTTGGTCTTTTGGGTATGTGATTATTTGCGGTATGGCTTGTATGATGTGTGTATTAGATTTGCTTGGTTGCTTATGAGCCTCTTGTTTTGTTTATTCATGGGTCCATGTAAAGGGAGTGGGCTTCCTTATGACATCGAGGGTCATGAGGGATGGGTTATCACAAGGTTCCTTGTAAGGATGCTTGAAATCCAAACCTCTTGGGCATAAGGGAGTTTACCTTATTTTAATCATGTGATAACTAAATTAATGAATGGGTATGTGTAGTTAGATAATTTAAAAAAAGATAAAAACTTACCAGTGCCTCATGACTCAGTTCTAGGGAGGATGTTTTAGGCTGAGCATGAGAAGACCGTGGAGATAGTAAGCCATTCTCCCTTGGTCTCTCAAAGGTTGAGATGGCTCCGCATGCCCATAGACTAGTGCCTTGTTCTTAGTTTGGCATGTGATGACACTCCCTTGTACATGTGAGTCCCTTATTTTACTTCCGCGTTTATGCTTGATGTTTTATCGACCTCTGGAGTTATTGTTATTTGTGTTGAATTGAAGTATGCATGCGTATGCAAACTGTTTGAAGTTAGTCCTTTGGTCAAGCATTAGCCTAGGCTTAGTGTGTGAGTCAGAACCTAGCGACATCTCCTAGCTTGGGGGATGGTTCCTTGTAGGTTTCACATTGGTCATGTGGTTGGAGCTTTTTTCCATTGGGGTTTTTCCCTCTTCATTGGTGTTTTCTTTGTGAGTGGACTTGGATTTTTTCATCATGCTGATTTTGGATCCTTGGAGAAGATTATTGTTCTATATTAATTCATGATTGAGATGTTATTGTTATGTAATAAATGAGGATTATGGATTTAGAAGTGAGTTAATCTCACCATTGTACCTTATGTAACAACAACATCTATTGTATTCATGATCATGTTTTAGATTAGAATTCCAATGGAAGTAATGTAACCTACTCTTATGTAATTAGGGAGGAAGTAAATTGTAAACACTTGTAAGTAATGACTTAGTATTTGTAAGCATTGAAATCCTTTGACTTGATACATTAAATCTTGATGGAGTCGTCATGTTTATTTAAGAGTAATTTAGTTAGTTGAAATTTCCAATATGTTGTGGTTAAAGTTAGTTTAGATCAATAATACAGTCACTTATGTAGAATTAATATGTTAGATAGATGGATGTGAAGATGTGGTCAATACAATGATAGGAAGATGTTTTATTATTTTCATTATGATATATCTTGACATATGTAATGAGCTAATGCTAGACAATCAAATACATTCACATGGTTATCAATGTAGACTGAGTAGGTGTTAGTATCTTGTTATGAGATTAAATGACTTGAACAATGACATTGAACCAAAAACTATAATAAGATATCAAGATAGAGCATGGAAACACTAGACCTCTTGATGGCACAATTAGCACCATGGAAACCCAATCAGCCCAAGGCCGAAAACTAAAGTAATGTTTAACCAATTGATATCATTAGGATTTAATGGGAATGTACATGTTAATGCAAGTGATGCGTAGACACCTAAAAATGTCTGATTGATCATGCACTAATTATTCCTCTAATTGATTAAATAAATATTTAATTATTTAATTAAGTTAATTAATCTTATTCTTCTAATTTCATATTTCCTCATCATCTTACTATTTATTCTATTTCCAATTCTACCATCATTTAATCATTTAACCATTTTCTAATGCCAATTAAATATTCATTATTTACTTAATTCTGATTAATTATGATTACTAATCCCTCAATTTAAATAATCTTTATTATTTAAATAAATTAATTCTCAATTTCTAGATCTCTAATCATCTAATCATTAACCCTTTTCTAAGTATTAATTAAATATTTATTATTTAATTGATAGTGATTTAATTCATCTAATTAAATAATCTTGATTATTTAATTAAATTCAATTTCTATATAATTAAATAGTTTCTTTAAATTATTTAATTAACTAATTAATTTCATTTAATCTCATATTTCTTCTAATTTCATTTAATTCCAAATCCACAAATTCTAATTTCGTTTAATTTCATTTAATTCTAATTTCAAATTCTTCTAATTTCTCCTAATTTCAAATATATGTGCATGATTTCAAAAATCAAATTGAAAATCAAAGTCAAGTTCTAAATATATTCAAATAACAAATTAAATTTAAAATAAATTTAATATTTGAATTAAATCTCATGCAAAGATTAAATTGAAAATCCAAGTCAAAGTGCAAGCACATGCTAAATTAATTAATTCAATCAATTAATTAATTAATTCAATTATCTCTACAATCTTTATTTCTATCTTTTAGTTAGCTTTTTCTAAATAAAGCTCTCAATCAACTTTGAATCAGTTGACTATCTTCACCTCTTTATTTCCTCCAATCACCCTTTTTCATCCTTCAATCAACTTTTTCTCAATCACTTGACTCATTTAATCTATTCAATCTATTCAGTTCCACCTCCAAATCAACAGTTCAACTATCAATCAACATGTGAGCTCACCCGAGTTTCACCTCTTGATCAATCAGTTCCACCTTTCAATCAATTCTCTCCAAAAATATCTAAATTGAGCATTCAATCTCCATTTTCAACAATCACAATCAACCATGAACTTCGAATCTTTGTGTCATTTGTAGGTTTCCAGCGCGATATCTGAGAGCCACCATACCACAAAGAAGAGAAGAACAATGGAAGCTACATGTGATCATGGAATTGGGAGAATTGATTGAATATTTACATTCCTATTATTTTATTGTATCATTTCATCGAGTTTGTTTTGAATTCTTTGATTAGATAGGGATTCGTGATTTCCCTTTGATTTCTGATTGATTACATTATGAATTTTAGCATATGACATGCTGCAATAAAATTATTAATGCATGATTAGTGTCAATGTGCATATATCAGAAATAGTAGGGCTTGTGTGCATGTATTGGTGATTAAGTGAGGTAGGGTGCCATATAAGTGTTGCATTATAAATGTGGACATCGATATAGGAGTATCCATTTTAGTCATAGTAGATCATAATCATCATGTTAGAGTGTTAGCATAAGGAACTAGAGTGTATGTATTGAGTCAAGATCAAGGCTAGTTGTATGTAATGACTTGAGTTGATTCATGCTTAAGGTAAGGGAATATGTACATAAACATCATGTTGGAATATGCACACTCCAATGAGAAATTGTATGTGATTGAAGGTTTTGTCATTGATGACAACCTTGCAATCCTATGGCACCGACAAAGGCATTATACCGGCATCAATAGATCGCACTCTACACCGGCACTCAGGACACCGACACCGGCACAAAGAAAAGAAGTATACCGACACAGAGGCCGACAGGATTTTGTTATATTATATTTTGTTTATTACTGTAAAAACTTTGTAAGTCGACTTGGCAAATTGTAAAATGACTCTTATATATAAAAGAGATCATTGTAGACATTTGGAATGAGTGAGGAAGTGCTAAGGAAAAATATTAGGTAGACCTATTATGCGAAATATAGGCTAAGGGTTTATGTAAGAAGCAGAGCAGCAACCAGTACTAGATCAGGCATTATAGATCCTATTGCAAAGCAATACAAGATATTGGATTTGTATAATCCTCATTGTAAGTCAGTGAGACTTCCCATTGAGCAGTGAGCTCTAGGTAGTTGGCCTTCCTGCATGTGCAGGCCCCTATTGTAAGTAATATTCTCTTATTGGCTAGTGAGTGAATATAGTGGGTCACAAATCCCACTGAGGTTTTTCCCACACCAGGTTTCCTTGTTAAAATCTTGTGTTATGGTGTGCTTTTCATGTGGATGTTCTTGATTCTATTTATTGCATTATTTCTTGCATACCGGTACACTGTTATAATATGTTTTGCATGTTTTAATTCAAAAAGTTCTACTCACCAGTTAGATACTGATTCACCCCCCCCTCTTAGTATCTGTGGGATTCCTAACACATCATGCATATGTAAATATCTCTATAATCATGTATGTGTTAAGGGGGATATGAAGTATTATGCATATAGTTATTTAGGTTCATTGTAATGTTAGATTGGATTCCTATGTTGGCAATATTACATTATAATAGACAATGAAAGATTGTTGACATTTCAATAAGGATATTGAGAAGGTTGTTGATGATTATGGACATAACTGATTAAAGATGTTTTATCATCTTGATATTATTATTTTGTCATTGATGTCAAGAAATTGATTTTCTAATTCAGGATGATGTTTCCATATCTTGAGAAGTATGATATGAAGATTATAAAGAAGTCGGTAAAAGACATAGGAAAGAATATGATGAATAAGGGGATAAGTTATTCAATGGGCAACTACTACCGAGTCGGACAAAGATGAGATCATGATGTTTTAGATTGTTTTAACATCATACATATGTTGTAAAATGTAAAGGTTAATACTATACTATGTTATCAAGCAAAGAACCTAGTCGGTAAACCCTAAGGTTATCGCTATTGGTTAATGAAGATAGAATGTCTACCGAGTGAAGTTTAGTATTTATCGAGTTAAAACCGAGTTATAATAGAATGCATTAAATGTTTACATGTTATATTTAATGAAAGAAGCTGATGAGCTAGAGGAGATCAATGATTGGTAAGCTGTGGAAGAAGTTTGTTAACGAATCTAAGGCAATGGAAAGTCGACAAGAAGATCTATAGCTCAGATTGAACCGCATTACCCTAACACAAGTTCCGAGGTGAATGTGCAAGTTCCAAGGTGGGGTAAAACATTCTCAGATTGCAAGATACATTGAACCTGGACAAGATTGAAGATCTGATGGCTATGATTGATCATGGGAAATGTGATCAAGAAGATTAAGCGGTTAGAAGATTGTTTATAAATAGGAAACTGTTGATAAACAATGTATGTGGGCAAGTGTATGCACAGGGATGCTACATAGTGATTACCGATCACAGAAGCTTGAAGACCTGTTAGAATAACAGAGTATTGATGCCCAGCAGATAGACAAGATTAGTTCTATGTCTAGATTGTATTGAACAAATAGGAATCTGCTTTAGCATTTTAGATGTGAAGTTGCAGATAGATTTTTATTACTGTTATTTTGTGAAAGTGACTGAAAATCTCTTAATCGAGTGGAATTAACAGTCTTATATGTAAATCCTCTAGCAAGGTGACATTCTGATTGAGTGTTTTGAAATCCTTTGACAAGGTCACTTCTAACAAAGTGAAGATCCTAACAGATCTGAGGGAAATCCCTTAACTGGGTCACATCTAGCAATGTGTTTGTAATCTTTAATAGGATTTGCTTTTAACCGAGCATACTCTAGAAGAGTATATTTCTTAGTGGGTCCAAAATCCCACAGTGGTTTTTCCCTATTTGGGTTTCTACGTTAAATCTGGTGTTATGAGGTTTATATTGTTCATATGCTTTTGAGTTTGCATGTTTGACAATTTTTGGTTATATGACTGATATATGTGTTACTGAGGTTGAATCTGATGTTTTTATGGATGATTAAGTTTGTATGATTCACCCCCCCCCCCCTTCTCATCTTGTTGGCTATTGGATTTGTACTTATATTAAGTATCATAACTATCATCGTAGATGGTGTAATGGTTATGGAAGTGCATTTCATGCTTAGCTAGTAGTGTTTGAGGATTGTAGTGGGTTGTATGCATGAAGAGTTTTAGAGGGAAGCATTAATAGAGTGCCTTATGGGGAGTTACCATGTTGGGTAGTATGCATATGAGAACTAATAGTTATGTTCCATAGTAAGGTTAGATCATTAGGTGCATAGAGGTGCATTGTTATGATGGTAAATTAAATATACTAATCATAAAACACAAGTAATTTTGAACAAAGTAGTGGAGCCAATTCCCTAGGGAGATTATGAAAACATGTAAACATGATTTCGTTTGTGTTAAGAGCGTAATGTATCAACCATCAGTTAGATGATTAACCTTGAGATGAAACCATTGAACCAACTTAACAATTCAATGCCTTAATTGAGTTAGATGCAAACCTTATTAGTGAACAAAAAAATAAAAATTATTCCACTCTTTTAGGTAAATTGTTGTAAGGTTCCCTTGGGTTAATTGGTGGGCGCTACATACCCCATACATCAAACCATGATCCCAATAAACCAATCTGCAACCACCAAAGTAATAAATCACATGAATATGCTTACATCAATGACACCAACATATCCTAGCAACAAAAATGTCCAACAATATCTTCCTAAAGGGAGAGGCGACCCATTCTAGTAGAGGGGGCATAAATATTGACAAGTTGACTAGGAACCAAAATGTGAAGAAATCTTGACTGAGAGAAATTGGGAGAGGAGGAAACAAAGATACCTAAAATCCATGTGGAATCCCATATAGTTACCACACCACCCAAGGCTCCAATAGCATTGCTGATAAAGAACTTAAATCCCAACTAGATTTTTTCTACAATGGTAGCAAACAAGGTGTCAATCCTTTTGACCTCTTGAAGAAAACAAACTTCAATCTTATGATCCACAATACAATTATTAAGGGCATACTGCTACTGTGGGTTGTTGAGTGATGAATAATGATGAAAAACAGATACCCCAAACGGTACAGAGAGAGGGAGGGGGGGGGGGGTGAATCAGTACAGGTAAAAACTCTCTTAACAACTTATCTAGCTAAAGAAAAACCAACTGGTTATCACCATTACTGAACTTAACCATGGTGATATTAGTTAAACACAGTAAGACGTGAGACATCATAAACTGATAGGTCTAAATACTTCAAATACGATCAATTATGCAACATCAACTTCACCCATAAACATATGCATGTGGTATACTAAAAATACCATAACCTATTAACCCTGCATGCATAATCTTTCAACCAAATACTTCATAAACATCACATGAAAAATGCATAACACATAACACACAGATTTTTCATGTGGAAACCCAAATGGGAATAACCACGATGGGGATGAATACCCACAAGCTTGTTTTGAACTCTTCTGAAGCTCGCCCTGTTAGGACCCTAGTCCGGTTAAAGACTTTACAATAAAGTTCTGCTAGGAGCCAATCCTGTTAGAGATCACCCAGTTAAGGGATGGCTATATACCCTGTTAAAGGTTGAAACCTTGTTAAAGGTTACCTCGCTAGAAGATTTAAAGAACTCAATGATCTTGAGTCACCTGGTTACAGTTTTTACAATAAGCCTGTTAAGGCTCCCGATAAAGGGATTTTCCACCTATTGAAATGATTAGAAGACAACAGGAAAAACTATGATTTGATAACAACACTACATGCCAAGGCAGATCCTTTTCATATCCTCTACTCTGCAATCACACTCTGCAGTTTCCCTCTTACTTATCTAGCAAGTATCAAGTATCTCTTCACTCAAATACATACACACAACATTAGCCAACAACTTTTCAATAACAAACATCATCGACCTTATAGACAATAGATAGGTCGGTAACATAAGCCCTAAACCCTAAGCATCTAAGGTTTACAACACAAGCGGTCCAATCCTAACCGTCCAAACATATTGCATAGAGGATTACAGTTTCAAATAGATCACAAAATAATCTGCATCCTTCATTCATCACCGCACATGGGAATTAGTAACCCATCACGCTATCTTCTCATACCACTAAGAAGAATGATCATTCCCAAGGTAGACTTCAAACACGGTCGATCTTGTTATGCCTCAATCCTTCATGCACACAAAGCTGACATGGCACCTCGATCACATCTCTTAGCTAACTCATCACATAGTATCATTGGTTCATTGCACAAGCTGGATCACCAAATTGATAACCATATAGCTGACAATACCAACCGGTAATCACACTTACTAAAACCCTGTCACCGGTTCACTGAATCTCCTCATGCCAAGCAGTTCACTGAAACTCCTCATGCCTCTTCATACCAGTTCACCAACTTCTTCCAATCTGCACATCGGTTCACTTACACTTATTTGATATCAATGACAACATACATTATCATCATATCAACATGTCGGTTCATCATATGCCAATGATATCCGACAATCTCCTCCTTTGGCATTGATGACAATACTCTATGTAGCATTGCAACTGAAAACCTCATAGACTAGTGTATCTACATTATCAAATATCTTCTCCTTCATACATCAGATATCTTCTATCTTCTCCCCCTTTGACAACAATGCCAAAGTGGAGGCATAAGCTTCAGAAATCTACTATGCTACTCCCCCTAAGGAGTAGCTTCCATCAACACATCAATCCTGAAAGATTTGACACTATAGTACTTGACTGATGCGGAGCACACAACCTTAGTTGACTTCATGAAGGGGTAGAGCCCCTAATTCACCTCTCAAATAGGTAAATGTAGTCTTTGTTAAGGGCTTAGCGAATATATATGCTAACTGCTCCTTCCTGGAAACATGTTGTAATACAACCTCCTTATTCTGAACTTTCTCTCTCAAGAAATAATATTTAATCTCAATGTTCTTAGTTCTAGCATGCGATATTGGATTCTAAGAAATTTTTATTGCACTTGTGTTATCATAAAATATGTTCACTGTTTCAGATACAGGTACCTTGAAACCTTCCAATACATGTTCATCCAAATTGCTTGGGTGCAGCCCATAAATGCTTCCACATATTCTGCTTCAGATGCAGATTAAGAGGTACAACTCTGCTTCTTGTTTGTCCATAATACTAATCTTCCACCGAGAAAGAACACTCCACCTGTTGTGCTCTTTTGGTCGTCCACATTACCTGCCCAATCAGCATCAGTATATACTTTGAGATTATAGTCACCATTATATGGATACCATAATCCATAATCAACTGTTCCTTTCAGATATCTAAGAATCCTCTTCACAGCTACCAAGTGGGATTCTCTTGGATATTTCTGAAAATGAGCTGCTATGCCCACTAGATGAGCAATATCTGGTTTGTTGTGCACCGCATAGTGTAGTTTACCGATCATTGACTGATACTGTTTTTCATTCACTAGTGCTGAGTTGTCTTCCTTGGTCAGTTTACAGCCAGTCACCATTTGTGTACCAACCGGTTTGGTTTCCTCCATGCCAAAAGTCTTCAATACCTCTTTGACATACTTTTACTGGGTAATAAAGATACCCTCTTTCATTTGCTGAGTCTGTAAACAAATGAAGAACTTTATTTCTCCTATCAAAGACATCTCAAATTCTTTCTTCATTTCATCTACAAACACATGACTCATTTTATCATCTCTTCCAAAGATTATGTCATCCACAAACACTTCATAGATCAGAATTTGATCACCTTCTAATTTCAAGTAGATGTTTCTATCTTCACTTGTTCTCTGAAATCCAATCTTCACAAGATGAGAGTGTATTCTTTCATACCATGCCCTAGGTTCCTGTTTCAGTCCATACGGGGCTTTGTGTAATCTACACACTATGTCACTATCTTTTGATAAGGCAAACCCTTCTAGTTTCTCTATATACACTTCATCTTCTAGGATTCCATTCAGAAAAGTAGACTTCACATCCATCTGATAGACCTTAAATCCCTTAAATGCTGCAAATGCAAGTAGCATTTGAACACCTTCTATTCTAGCCACAAGAGAAAATGTTTCTCCATAATCTTCTCCCTCCTCCTAAGTGTATCCCTTACATACAAGCCTATTGTTGTTTCTAACAATAGTGCCTTCTTTATTCAACTTGTTCCTGAAGACCCATTTGGTACCTATGACCTTTTTATGTTTGGGTCTGGGCACCAAAGACCATGTTGCATTCTTTTCTATCTGATCTAGCTCCTCTTCCATTGCTTTAATCCAGTCTTCATCTATAAGAGATTCTATGGAAATCTTGGGTTCAAATTTAGAAATCATGGAAGAGTTCTCCTACACTTTTCTTCTAGTGAGCATCCCTGCATCTTTATCTCCTATGATTTGCTTTGGATCATGATGCAACTTCACATATCTAGGAATGATTCTAGCCTAGTCTGCTAGCTTTTCTTCTTCTTCTTCTTCACTAACTTCTTCTTCTTCTCTCACTACAGCTTGTACAGATACATGAACACTGAGATCTTTACAAGTTTCTTTCTTAACCGGTTCCCAGAAGGCTATACCTGATTCATCTTCTACTTCTTCACTGCATGTTACCTCAGGTTTCTCAGGGGATTCATCAACCCTTACATTGATACTTTCAATAATCTTCCATGTTCTATTGTTGTAGCACTTGAGAGCTTTGCTCTTAGTGGAATATCCCAAAAATATTCCTTCATCACATTTTGCATCAAATTTGCTCAAATATTCTCTTCTCTTGATATAACACTTACTACCAAACACTTTAAAGTAACTCACAGTAGGAGTTTTCCCAGTCCAATACTCATAAGGGGTTTTATCTTTTCCTTTCTTGATGAGTACCCGGTTCATAGTATAGACTGCAGTGCTCACCGCTTCTATCCAAAAAGTGTGAGCAACATTTCCTTGGATCATCATTGTTCTAGCCACTTCAACTACAGTCCTGTTATTTATTTCTTCTATTCCATTCTATTGTGGTGTCCTTGGGGCAAACAACTATCTCTTGATACCGTTATCTTCACAGCACTTATTGAATTCATCAGAAGTTAATTATCCTCCTTGATAAGTTCTCAAGCACTTTATCTTTTTACCACTTTCTATCTCTACTAATGCTCTGAAAGCTTTGAACTTTCCAAATGCTTTAGACTTGTCTTTCAAGAATGTGACCCACATAATTCTTGAGCAGTCATCAGTAAGAATCATAAAATACCTATCTCCCTGTATACATCTAGTTTTCATAGGACCACATAAATCAGTATGCACAAGATCAAGTAATTTTTTTGCTGAGAAAGACTTACCTTTAAAAGTTGAGGAAGACATATTCCCAAGTTGACATTCTCTACCCAAAGAATTCTCAAGTTTGTCCAGCAAGGGTAATCCTCTTACCACCTTGATCGTACCGGCTTTAACAATATTGTCAAAGTTCATATGACAGAGTCTCCTATGCCATATCCAACTATCATCAAACTTAGCCATTAGACACCGACTTATCTTGGCATTCAGCTTAATTAAGTTACCTCTAGTTTGCTTACCAGTCACAATAACTTCACCACTCTTCCCAATTATACTGCAAATTCCACGTTTGAATTCCAAAACTAATCCTTTGTCATTCAGCTGAGCAACACTCAACAAGTTATGCTTAATACCTTCTACCCAGTAGACATCATCTGCACTGCTCTTTCCATTCAGTGAGATGGATCCTTTACCTTTTACAAAGCATGGTGCATCGTTGCCAAATTTGACAACACCTCCATCCTATTCCTCTAGAGACAAAAAATTTCTCCGGTTGCTAGTCATATGGTGAGAACAACCACTATCAATTATCTACTCATTGGAGCTGTCAATGTGAGAGACAATAGATTTCTTGTGGGATACTTCTTCCTTTAGTGCTACAAACACTATGTCTTCATTTTCTTCATCTTTTGATTCTTCATTAGTGACACCTTCATCCACAACAACTAGACAATTTCTTTAGTTTCCTCCTTTATATTTTGTGAACCTCTGCAGTTTATCCTTATTTTCATTGTTAGGGCAATTTACAGCTATATGTCCTATCTTATTGCAGGAAAAACATTTCAAAGGAAGTTTACCTATATATTTTTCGGTTCCCTTTGGAAGTATTTTAGCTAGAAGAGCTTTGAACTCCATCAGAATCTCTTCATCATCCATATCTCTACATTGTCTGGATTCATAACTGGTACTAGTTTCTTTTCTTTTTCTAGATGGTACAGTAGATGCTTTAAAAGATGACTCAGTCTTCTGAACACTACCATCATATCTATTCAACTCATATGTATTTAATTTTGCAATAATATAATCTAAGGATACCTTGGTCTTATCAATAGACCTTAGTTCTTGGATAGCAACAACTCTGATTGCATAGATTGGTAATAATGATCTAAGGAATTCACTAACAACAGCGGTATCATCAATAGTTCCACCAGTGCTTTTGATATCACCAACCACAGTCTTAATCCTAATGCCATACTGCTGAATGGGTTCACCTTCAACCATCCTCATATCCTCAAATTTACCTCTAAGGCTTTCTTCCTTAGCATGCTTTACATGCTCATCACCACCATAGATGTTTTCCAGTGTATCCCATACATCCTTAGGTGTGTCCTTGTCTTTAACATCAATAAACTCAATGTCTAACAAGCTGCTGATAAGGGCTTCCAAGACTTGCCCATTTTCCTAGACTTCTCTCTTCTGATCACCAATCAAAGTGCTAGTGGGAGTCACAAATGCATTCTCAACATAGCTCCACTATTAAGCACCCATACTATTGATGTAAATATTCATTCTGTCCTTCCATATCTTAAAGTTATCTCTATTGAACATAGGACCTTCCCTCTTTATCATTACAACAGGATTTTTTACCTCAAGCGGTTAAGCTTATATCACTAAGGACCTAGAGGTGCTCTGATACCAATTGATGAATAATGATGAACAACAGATACCCCAACCGGTACTAAGAGGGGGGGGGTGAATCAGTACAGGTAAAAACTCTCTTAACAACTTATCTAGCTAAAGAAAAACCATGTGGTTATCACCATTACTAAACTTAACCATGGCGATATCAGTTAAACACAGTAAGACAACAGACACCATAAACTGATAGGTCTGAATACTTCAAATACGATAAATTATGCAACATCAACTTCACCCATATACATATACATGTGGTATACTAAAAATACCATAACCTATTAACCTTGCATGCATAATCTTTCAACCAAAAACTTCATAAACATCACATGGAAAATGCATAACACATAACACACAGATTTTTCACGTGGAAACCCAAATGGGAAAAACCACGGTGGGGATGAATACCCACAAGCTTGTTTTGAACTCTTTTGAAGCTCGCCCTGTTAGGAGCCTAGTCCGGTTAAAGACTTTACAATAAGGTTCTACTAGGAACCGATCCTGTTAGAGATCACCCGGTTAAGGGATGGCTATATACCCTGTCAAAGGTTGAAACCCTGTTAAAGGTTACCTCGCTAGAGGATTTAAAGAACTCAATGATCTTGAGTCACCTGGTTACAGGTTTTACAATAAGCCTGTTAAAGCTACCCGGTAAAGGGATTTTCCATCTATTGAAATGATTAGAAGACAACAGGAAAAACTAAGATATGATAAGAACACTACATGCCAAGGTAGACCCTTTTCATATCCTCTACTCTGCAATCACACTCAGCAGTTTCCCTCTTACTGGTCTAGAACGTATCAAGTATCTCTTCACTCAGATACATACACAAAACATTTGCCAACAACTTTTCAATAACAAACATCATCGACCTTATAGACAATAGATAGGTCGGTAACATAAACCCTAAACCCTAAGCATCTTAGGTTTACAACACAGGCGGTCCAATCCTGACCGTCCAAACATATTCCATAGAGCATTATAGTTTCAAATAGATCACAAGACAATCTGCATCCTTCATTCATCACCTCACATGGGAATTAGTAACCCATCACGCTATCTTCTCCTACCACTAAGAAGAATGATCATTCCTGAGGTAGACTTCAAACATGGTCGATCTTTTTATGCCTCAATCCTTCATGCGCACAAAGCTGACATGGCACCTCGATCACATTTCTTAGCTAACTCATCACAGAGTATCATTGGTTCATTGCACAAGCTGGATCACCAAACCGATAACCATATAGCTGAGACTACCAACCAGTAATCACACTTACTGAAACCCTAACACCGGTTCACTGAATCTCTTCATGCTGAGCAATTCACTAAATCTCCTCATGCCTCTTCATATCGGTTCACCAACTTCTTCCAATCTACACATCGGTTCACTTACACTTATTTGACATCAATGACAACATACATTATCATCATATCAACATGTCGGTTCATCATATGCGAATGATATCCAACAATCTCCCCCTTTGGCATTGATGGAAATACTCAGTGTAGCATTGCAACTGAAAACCTCATAGACTAGTGTATCTGCATTATCAAATATCTTCTCCTCCATACATTAGATATCTTCTATCTTCTCCCCCTTTGACAACAATGCCAAAGTGGAGGCATAAGCTTCCAAAATCTACTATGCTCCTCCTCCTAAGGAGTAGCTTCCATCAATACATCAATCCTGAAAGATTTGACACAATAGTACTTGACTGATGCAGAGCACACAACCTTAGTTGACTTCATGAAGGGGTAGAACCCCTAATTCAGTTCTCAAATAGGTAAATGTTGTCTTCGGTAAGGGCTTAGCGAATATATCTACTAACTGCTCCTTACTGGAAACATGTTGTCATACAACCTCCTTATTCTGAACTTTCTCTCTCAAGAAATGATATTTAAGCTCAATTTGCTTACTTCTAGCATGCGATATTGGATTCTTGGACAAGTTTATTGCACTTGTGTTATCACAAAATATGTTCACTGGTTCAGATATACATACCTTGAAACCTTCCAGTACATGCTTCATCCAAATTGCTTGAGTGCAGTTCATAAATGTTGCCACATATTCTACTTCAGCTGTAGATTGCAAAGTAAAACTCTGCTTCTTGCTTGTCCACGATACTAATCTTCCATTGAGAAAGAACACTCCACTGGTTGTGCTCTTTCGGTCGTCCACATTACCTACCCAATCGGCATTGGTATATACTTTGAGATTATAGTCACCATTATATGGATACCACAAACCATAATCAATTGTTCCTTTCAGATATCTAAGAGTCCTCTTCACAGCTACCAAGTGGGATTCTCTTGGATATTTCTGAAAATGAGCTACTATGCCCACTAGATGAGCAATATCTGGTTTGCTGTGCACCGCATAGTGTAGTTTACTGATCATTGACCGATACTCTTTTTCATTCAATAGTGCTGAGTTGTCTTCCTTGGTCAGTTTACAGCCAGTCACCATTGGTGTACCAACCGGTTTGGTTTCCTCCATTCCAAAAGTCTTCAATACCTCTTTGACATACTTTTACTGGGTAATAAAGATACCCTCTTTCATTTGCTGAGTCTGTAAACAAATGAAGAACTTTATTTCTCCTATCAAAGACATCTCAAATTCTTTCTTCATTTCATCTGCAAACACATGACTCATTTTATCATCTCTTCCAAATATTATGTCATCCACAAACACTTCACGGATCAGAATCTGATCACCTTCTGATTTCAAGTAGATGTTTCTATCTTCACTTGTTCTCTGAAATCCAATCTTCAGAAGATGAGAGTGTCTTCTTTCATACCATGTGCTAGGTGCTTGTTTTAGTCCATACAGGGCTTTGTGTAATCTACACACCATGTCACTATCTTCTTATAAGGCAAACCCTTCTGGTTGCTCTATATACACTTCTTCTTCTAGGATTCCATTCAGAAAAGAAGACTTCACATCCATCTGATAGACCTTAAATCCCTTAAATGCTACAAATGCAAGTAGCATTTGAATAGCTTCTAGTCCAGCCACAGAAGCAAATGTTTCTCCATAATCTTCTCTGTCCTCCTAAGCGCATCCCTTACATACAAGCCTAGCGTTGTTTCTGACAACTGTGCCTTCTTCATTCAACTTGTTCCTAAAATCCCATTTGGTACCTATGACCTTTTTATGTTCGGGTCTGGGCACCAAAGACCATGTTGCATTCTTTTCTATCTGATCTAGCTCCTCTTCCATTACTTTAATCTAATCTTCATCTGTAAGAGCTTCTGTGAAAGTCTTGGGTTCAAATTCAAAAATCATGGAAGAGTTCTCCTTCACTTTTCTTCTATTGACTATCCTTGCATCTTTATCTCCTTTGATTTTCTATTGATCATGATGCAGCTTCACATATCTAGGAATGATTCTAGCCTGGTCTGCTAGCTTTTCTTCTTCTTCTTCACTAACTTCTTCTTTCTTCGCTCACTGCAGCTTCTACCGATACAGGAACACTGAGATCTTTACAAGTTTCTTTATTAACCGGTTCCCAAAAGGCTATACCCAGTTCATCTTCTACTTCTTCACTACATGTTACCTCAGGTCCCTCATGGGATTCATCAACCCTTACATTGATACTTTCAACAATCTTCTATGTTCTATTGTTGTAGCACTTGAGAGCTTCAATCTTAGTGGAATATCCCAGAAATATTCCTTCATCACATTTTGCATCAAATTTGGTCAACTATTCACTTCTGTTGATATAGCACTTACTACCAAACACTTTAAAGTAACTCACATTGGGAGTTTTCCCGGTCCAATACTCATAAGGGGTTTTATCTTTTCCTTTCTTGATGAGTACCCGGTTCATAGTATAGACTGCAGTGCTCACCACTTCTCTCCAAAAAGTTTGAGCAACCTTTCCTTGGATCAACATTGTTCTAGCCACTTCAACTACAGTCCTGTTATTTCTTTCTGCTATGCCATTCTGTTGTGGTGTCCTTGGGGCAGACAACTATCTCTTGATACCGTCATCTTCACAGTAATTATTGAATTCATTAGAAGTGAATTCTCCTCCTTGATCCGTTGTCAGACACTTTATCTTTTTACCACTTTCTTTCTCTACTAATGCTTTGAAAGCTTTGAACTTTCCAAATGCTTCAGACTTGTCTCTCAAGAATGTGAGCCACATCATTCTTGAGAAGTCATCAGTAAGAATCATAAAATACCTATTTCTCTGAATACTTCTAGTTTTCATAGGACCACATACATCAGTATGCACAGGATCAAGTAATTTTTTTGTTGAGAAAGACTTACCTTTAAAAGTTGAGGAAGACATCTTCCCAAGTTGACATTCTCTGCACAAAGAATTCTTAGGTTTGTCTAGCAATGGTAATCCTCTTACCACCTTGATCTTACTGGCTTTAACAATATTGTCAAAGTTCATATGATAGAGTCTCCTATGCCGTATCCAACTATCATAAAACTTAGCCATTAGACACCGACTTATCTTGGCATTCAACTGAATTAAGTTACCTCTTGTCTTCTTACCAGTCGCAATAACTTCACTACTCTTCCCAATTATATTGCAAATTCCACCTTTGAATTCTAGAACTAATCCTTTGTCATTCAGTTGAGCAACACTCAACAGGTTATGCTTAATACCTTCTACCTAGTAGACATCATCTGCACTGCTCTTTCCATTCATCTGGTTAAAGACTTTATAATAAGGTTCTTCTAGGAACTGATCCTGTTAGAGATCACCCAGTTAAGGGATGGCTTATACCCTGTTAAAGGTTACCTCGCTAGAGGATTTAAAGAACTCAATGATCATGAGTCACCTATTATAGGTTTTACAATAAGCCTGTTAAAGCTACCCGGTAAAGGGATTTTCCATCTGTTGAAATGATTAGAAGACAACAGGAAAAACTACGATATGATAAGAACACTACATGCCAAGGCAGATCCTTTTCATATCCTCTACTCTGCAATCACACTTTGTAGTTTCCTTCTTATTGGTCTGGCAAGTATCAAGTATCTCTTCACTCAGATACATACACACAACATTTGCCAACAACTTTTCAATAACAAACATCATCGACCATATAGACAACAGATAGGTCAGTAACATAAACCCTAAACCCTAAGCATCTTAGGTTTACAACACAGGCGGTCCAATCCTGACCATCCAAACATATTGCATAGAGCATTACATTTTCAAACTGATCATAAGACAATCTACATCGTTCATTCATCACCGCACATGGGAATTGGTATCCCATCATGCTCTCTTCTCGTACTACTAAGAAGAATGATCATTCCCGAGGTTGACTTCAAATGCGGTCGATCTTCTTATGCCTCAATCCTTCATGTGCACAAAGATGACATGGCTCCTTGATTACATCTCTTAGCTAACTCATCACATAGTATCATTGGTTCATCGCACAAGCTGGATCACCAAACCGATAACCATAGAGCTGAGAATACCAATCGGTAATCACACTTAGTGAAACCCCAACACCGGTTCCTTGAATCTCCTCATGCCGAGCAGTTCACTGAATCTCCTCATGCCTCTTCATACCGGTTCACCAACTTCTTCCAATCTGCACATCGGTTCACTTACACTTATTTGACATCAATGACAACATACATTATCATCATATCAACATGCTGGTTCATCATATGCCGATGATATCCAACAGTTGAGGCCCCGCATATTCCATGAAATGATTTTCATTTCTTTCCTTTTATTGATGTCTCCAGGGTCCTCTATCTTCCATTGGCATCTTCCCTTCTTGCTTCCTTTTGGTGTAAGAGTCTCTATGGTGGGTGACCCTACTTTAAGTCGTTCCCTGCATAATTCTTCATGTTTCTTGTCTTCTTCCTCTATGTGATCTAACCTTCAGCATTGGGAAGGTAGTTTCTTGATGAATCCCCTTGTGAAGAGAGGATTTTCTTTGGGATGGAGGGAACCTCCATCTTAGACACCTTAGACATTGTGTTCTCCACAAGTGAAGTCTTGGAATTGGGGGTGTAGTCACATAAATCTGTCCACTTAATTAAATGAATATTTAGTATTTATTTGATTATTTAACCATCAATTAATAATTAATTAAATTAATATATTTAATTAATTCATCTTAACCCTCTTCTCCTATTAATTAAATAAATTATTCAATTTATTTGATTTAATTCACTTAACCAAATTCAGACTATTAATTAAATAAATAAATCATATTTGTTTAATTAAATCTTCTCTCACATTTAAATAAATTAATATTTATTTAAATCCCCCAAAATCCCACCTCTCACATTTAAATAAATTAACATTTATTTAAATCACCTTTATGTTGGAAATATGGATGGAGTAACTGAGAGGGGAGGGGTGAATCAGTTACCACAAAAATAAATCCACAAGTCCCTTAGATGTCTTAAATATAAACTGCTGAAACTCGGTAAATTAACTTATCAGTGTTTATTAAACATTAACATGCATAAAACAAGTAACATGAACACAAGTAACACCAGATATAACGTGGAAACCGAATTTTGGGAAAACCACCAATGTAACTAGTTACTGATTTTCACTCTTCTGAAGTGAGCCCTGTTAGGAGCCAACCCTGTTAAAGGTTACAAAACACACTGTTAGGTGTGACCCTGTTAGAGGATTTGATCACCCTGCTAGGAGTGGGCTTGTGAAAGGTCTTAAGAACAATTCAACCGAATTGTCACCTTGTCAGAGGATTTACAAAATGGTTGTTAGACCAACTTTGTTAAGAGATTTCGGTATCACTGCTACAATGGTTAGAAAGCAACAATGAAGTGATCTGAATTAAATACAACTTATCTTGCTGATACAGATCTCTGTTCTGCGCCAATAGATCCTTACTGATCACATATATCTTTTCTGCACCTCAAGGATATCACTGATCCTTCATCAGAATTCGCACATTTCTGCTCCTTCACATTTCCATACTTTTCATACTTCACCACACTTCGAAAACGCAACTAGATCTCTCATATATACCATTCAGGTTACCAAGTCGGCTCAATTACAAGTTAAAATGAATATTACATAGGTCGGCTACATATACAAGTTTCAATAAATAAATATTGCTTCGGTCGGCTGCATAAACATTTCACTGATGCTCGGTGAACACTGCTGATTCTTCGGTAACCGACTGAACTCGGTAAGTACTGCGAACTCGGTAAAGACTGACTTTCCTTCACATATTCTTCGAAGACCGACTTAACTCGGTAAAGACTGCGAACTCGGTATAGACTGACTTTCCTTCACATATTCTTCGAAGACCGACTTAACTCGGTAAAGACTGCGAACTCGGTATAGCATACTGGAGTGCTAGGTAGACTCTGTAACTTGCTTCTCTTACCGTCTGAACTCGGTAGACTCTGTCTAACTGCTTTGCCGAACATTCTGAACTCGGTAGACTCTGTCTAACTGCTTTTCCGAACATTCTGAACTCGGTAGACTGATATGACATTTGTGTAACATCAAAGACAATACACAATTAAACAATTGTATCCAACACTTTATCCTCTACCCACTTGTATTTTCCTACAAATGCAAGTTGCACAATTATTTTAAATAAATAATTTATTTAAATCACCTTTATCCTCCACCCACTTGTATTTTCCTACAAATGCAAGTTGCACAATTATTTTAAATAAATAATTTATTTAAATCACCTTTATCCTCCACCCACTTGTATTTTCCTACAAAAGCAAGTTGCACAACTATTTTAAATAAATTATTTATTTAAAATCCTATTTATCCTCACCCACTTGAAACCCTTAATGGTTTCCCTTGAAGTATTCAAACTTGATGGCTTTAAAGCCTTCAAACTTGATGGCTTCCTTCTATAGTCTTCTTAAGACTTTAATGGTTTTCCTTAAAGTATTCAAGCCTTTAATGGTTTCCCTCAAAGTCTTCAAGCATTTTAATGCTTTATCTTCATTTTTCTCATTTAAATAAATTAATATTTATTTGAATATTTATCCAAATGCAAATTACACCATTTAATTGAAATAAATGATTTTATTTTAATTGAAAATACCAAAATTTCTCCCACTTGCATTTTCCTACAAAATCCACTTGCATGCCTAAACCCCTTCTAGAATTTTCTAATCACTTCTAAATAACCTAACCCCTTCTCTAAACTTTGTCACATTCCTAAGCAAAAGGGAAGTCACTTCTCAAACCCTCAAAGTCTTTGATAACCATTAAAGGCTTTCAACCTTCAACCACTAAATGGCTCAAAGTCTTTGATAGCCATTGAAGGCTTTCAACCTTCAACCACTTAATCCCCAAAGTCTCCAATAACCATTAATGGTTACCTCCAACCCTCCCACATGGTTAAAACATTTGTTTTGACTCAACCTCTACCCAACCCAAAGGTCTCATCAGGCCATTAATGCTTTGACCATGATTATCTCTTAAACATTTGCACAAAGGTTTATCCTTGGATTAACTCTTAATCCAGTGCGTAATCTTATTTTGGACTTGACCCTTAGCCTCTAGATAACCATGAGGTCTTCTCAGGCCTTTAATGCCTCCAACCTCTTCTCTCAACCCAATCCTATGTTGACACTTGTCACCATTTTATTGGTGCCAATTGTGCACATGGATCCCCAACTTTCAAACTTGGCCCTTGATTAAACCATTCAATCTTAACCCTTCATTTCCCCATTTCTTCTATAAATAGAACCCTTCTCCTCAAGCAAAAAAAGAAGCATTTTAGAGTATTGTTGTTATACTGGCATTAGCATAGAGCTTTTTCATAGCATCACTATCTACACTTGCATAGCATTTGCTTATCATATTCAACTATCTTGAATCTCCATATGGCATCCATGGCTAGTGCTAAAAGCTGAGAGCTACACTCATTTGGGACTTGGAGAGGAGAGGAACAAGGGAGGAGCAACTATGAGCATCTTGATTAGCTATTTTATTCTATGTTTATATGCTTTCTATTTCATGCTTAATATCTCTCTTGATATGCCTGTTTAGGATAATCTTTTGTTGCTAACACTAATGTTTGTTTCTTGTGCTCTTGTGTGTGTTGCCATCAAACAGATTTTCTAATCCTTTTTGCAGAGCATCATTTGGTGAACCTGATGTGAATCCAAACACCAAAAAGATCAACTTTTTTTTTTTTAACCAATAACATGTTTGAATGTTGAAAATGTCACACAGGTTGCGCTTTTGACACTGTTTTGGTGCGTTTGACATTATTTTGGGGCTATTCACCCTGTTTCAGTGCTTTTGCCTTCTCTGTCTTTCCCTTTCTTTTAGTGCATTTGTGTTAAATAGTGCCTCTGTACAAACGCAGACTAGCGCTATTGTAACAAAACGTTGTACAAATCACCTTGTAACCAAAAAAAAAAAAAGAAAACCAAAAAAAAAAAAAATTAGGCTTGTAGAAGCCCACCAAATAGGCGGATTTTACTAACTATTTTTCTCTTTTGTGCAAATTTAAATTAGATTAAAAAGTAGATTTATATTTTTTACTAACTTGTTTTTGAAGTTGGTTTTAAAAATGAATTCACTTTTTATTTTGGTTTAAAATTAACTTCACATTTCAAATTTGGGCTTTTAAAAAAGAATCACACATTTGTTTGGGGCTCTTAAAAAGAATTTCATTATTCCAAGGTAAAAAGAACCACAAACTTATACAAAAACAACTTTATTTTTTTGCAAGTTAGGAAACAAACTTTGTTTTGGTGCTTAAAATCAACAAGGCAAATTTTATTTCTTGCATCAAGATAAAACTCACAATCTACACTTAAATTTTTGGTGCAAATAAAATTCACAATCAACTTGTCTCATTTTCAAAGCAATTTTACTTCATGCAAACGTGTTTTTCATTAAGTTGACTAGGATTTTCAAATTCTAGTTTACTCAAACAATTGCCTTTGAAAATTAAAAAGAACACCATGATTGTTGGAGCAACATCTCCAAATAGTTAGATCACATTGCAATGATAGATTAAAAAGAACAAGTGTCTTTCGTACTTGGCACACTTGTGCAAAAAGTCAGTTGAGTGGTCCTACCTCTAACACACACTATCCTCTCCCTTGGCTTTCCTGGTCCTAGGTGCAAGAGAAAAGTGTTAGTAACACTCAAAATTTTATCTTTTTAAGAGAGGCCTGCCAAGGGATCGATACTCTTGGGAATGACCTCGAGCGGTAAATCCTTCGAGCCGCTATAGAAATCAGGTGAGAGCGAACGCTGTAGCCTTGGGTATAGCTGTTCCTACAGTGTAACTGGCCGAAAGGACAAATGGGCCCCACCACCAGTTACAAGGCTCTTAAGTGAGTCACTGCAGAATGAACTTATGTCCAAAAACATCGAACATGACTAAACGCCTTTAAGTAGTAGCCCACCTGTTCTATTGATTGAGGATATTTGCGATATAATTTAGTGTAAGAGCATAGATGGTTTTTCTCCCAAGATACTCACCATACATATTTCCTTGAGTAGAAACATAGCTTTTTGAAAAGTCACTTGTGGCTTGATAAAAGTGGTGACTCCCCCATCATAGGGATCATCTATTTGTTATGCTCGTGCAAGACTTAGTATATCACATCCTTACCTACCACGGTGGGATTCATAAGGTATGTAGTACCAAAGTCGAAGAAATATCAAGATGTGGGCTAAATTTATCACAACTGGCCATTTGACCTTAGGGATAAAAAGTTTTTTGAAATGTGTTTGTTTTAAAGACCAAGTGCAAATTGAGCCGACTTCAGGCTTTGGATATACACCTTAAAATACATCTAAAGGAAGGGTCATATACAAGTCCAAAGATTGGGTTGATCTAGACCCATACTCATTTGTGCCTTTGAGGCAACATTTTGGTGTTTGTGTGCTTGCTTTGTTTTCTTGTGAAAGAAACATCAAATCAGAAAATCACTTCCCAAAAACAAAGTATTCATCCAACCAAACATCTGTCAAAACAACCAAAAAACATCAAAAACAAAGTGCAAACAACAAAAGAGTCAAAAATTTTATGACCATTCTTCACATCTTGCGAAAGAAGAAGCGTCATCAAAATATCAACTTGAAAAGAAGACAATTAAGCTCAAAGGCTTTGATCAAACGAAGGAAATTCTTCTATATCAATAGACAAATCTTTGTCTCCCATAGAGTTTTCTTGCGTCACATGTGTCTCTATCTTCAAGGCAAAACAAACGAATTTGATTTCGAATCATTGAACCGCAGAGCTTTTATGCAATATAGAGCTCTGAGTTATCACAAAAACCAAGGAGGAAAGATTAATCCCAACTTCTTTCCAAACGTCTGTATCACATACAACACAGCTCGAGAAATACCACCAACACCCGAAAGGGAAGAGATAGAGTTTGTTCCATTTATAACACAAAGTTTTTATTCAAGTTGAAAACATTTTCATCCATCATCTCACTCATACATCATCACTTCATCATCAATCCATCCCAACTCTCAAAACATTAAGAGGTTCTTGTCCCAAGTTCTCTTTTAGATATTGCTTGAAATCAAACACATCACATCACTTTTTAGATTGTTTCTACATCTAGGATAAGCTCATCCTAAGAGACACATCTACACAGGTTAAAACTAGTTCATGAGTGAATCCTCTCATTACTAGGTAGTTAAATCTGTAACACATCTCAGATTTCTCTACACCTTATCACATCAAAAATTATCAAACAAACAAGCAATTTAAAGAAGGAATTTTGGTTACATCCACCTTAAAAGTGCTAGAGATCCACGTGCAACACAATTCACCAACCATCAACCTTTCATTTCATCAAAAACTCATCATTATTTTCACACAACTTCAACAACAGCTTGCAAGCAAAATGGCTCAAACCCGATCACAGTCAAGGCAATGAGAAATAGAAAGGGAAGAAGAAGAAGAGGAAAATCTCAATGAATTTCAAGAAGCACTTGGAGGAAATGCAGATGACGAAAACCCAAGTACTCCCACTCGTGCAACAATAGAAAGGGCTTAGCATAACCCTCTCTTTAACAGACTTTTTGACGAAATACTCAGGAGCAATGTGGATGCTCACTTCTTAAGACTCACTCAAGAAGGAGCAAAACTCCCCTCTGACTTTGATCTTGCCCAATTAAGACAAGCATCAGAAAGACAAAGTCACCATGAAGAGGAAAGAGGTAGAGATCCCATCAGATATAACATTCCTCGAGGTAACCCACCACCTCCTCCTCCAAATGAAATGGAGATGTTGCGGCAACAAGTAGAGAATCTCGCCCAACAACTTCATAGTGGTGTCAAGACTAACCAATTCTCACTCAATGACATCTGTCCCTATCCTTTTGATAGGAATCTTTACATGCCACCCTTTCCAAGAGGATTCAAAACACCCGAATTTGAAAAATATAGAGGAAAGGGAGATCCTCGTGATCATGTCAGAGAATTTCATTCCGCTTGTCTTGAAGTGGCATATGAAGACACATACCTAATGCGCCTTTTTCCCCAAAGCTTGGGAGGAACAACCACATCATGGTTTTCCTGACTACCAGGTGGCATTAGAACATTTGAGGAACTTATCCAAAAATTCCTCACTCATTACTCTCATAACATTGAACGCGACATCACCATGGCTGATCTGTGCAACACCAAACAAAAACCAGGTGAACTATTCTCAGTATTCCTGCAACGATGGCGCCAAATGTCTAGCAGATGTTCTCTTCAGTTACCTGAACGAGAACTAGTGGAAATATTCATTTCCAACTTAAACGAAGAAATGGAATTTCACCTGGATGTCAAAGACACAGACTCTTTTAATGATATGATCACCAAGGGTTTGAAATGTGAAAGGGCACTTATCAAGAAAGGACTCATCAAAATCTTTAATGAACCAAAAGATGGTCCTCGCCTGCGCTTCAATAGTGATAAACCAAGCTTCTGGAATAAAAACAAGAATATCGTCAACGATGGGGTTGTGGATGCTCGGACTATCCAAAACGCACAACCTGTGGTTCGGTTTGCAGGACAAAATCCTCCACCTCAAAACAACACAAATGTTACTTCTAATCAAGGTCGCATCACATCTCACGATGAACCTAGACCTCATCAGCAAAAACAGAAACGCACATACACTCCCTTAGGGGAACCCATTGAAATTGTCTTGCGACAACTCATTTCTCAAAATTTGGTCACTCTACCTAAACTATCAAACTATGAGCCTCAGGTCAAACCGGCATGGTGGAGAGATACTGAACACTGCAATTTCCACCAAGGGAGAGGACACAAGACAAGTAATTGTCATCGATTGAAAGATCTCATTCAGGATCTTATTGATCGAGGAGAAATTGAAATTGAAGGACATGACCCAAAAACAACCAATAATGATCATCTGATGTTCAAAAATCCACTTCCATCACAAGATCAAAGGGGTCCTTCCACTTCTAGGCGAGGCACTGATACCACTGATTATACACAAGCTGCATATAATTACACTGTAAATCATCTGTATGATGCCAATGAACAAGTTGCAACTATAACCTTCAAAAATCCCAACTCAAATTGCAATGTTGTTACGCGTCGCAGCAAAGTTACCATCAAGGCAACTCCACAAGGCACCACCTCCATCCCAAAGCAGTACAATCTTGTGGAACAATTAGACATAACCCCTGCACTTATATCCATTTTAGAGCTTCTGCGCCTATCACCCTCTCATAAAACTATCTTGGATCAAGCACTCCAAGAGGCATCAGTCCCTGCAAATCTAAATACAGACCAATTTCAAGCGATGGTTGGAAGTCTAAAGTCATCACCTTGTCTCACTTTTTCCGAAAGTGACAACTCTTCCTTCCAGCAACCGCATAATGCCTCACTCCACATCGAAGGATTTATTAACCAGCATCGGATCAAGCGAGTCTTGATCGATAATGGAGCAGGCTTAAACATTTGTACACTGTAGTTGGTCACAGCATTGGGATATGCAATCGAATCAGTGGATCCTCGTCAGAAGATCACAATCAAAGCCTATGATGATGCGGAGCGTTCATCCAAAGGAGTTGTGGTACTACCAATCCGAGTGGGCCCCATGGTAAAGCACATCATTTGTCAGGTTCTGGACCTTCCTCTTCCATACAATCTATTGTTAGGAAGACCTTGGATACATGCCATGCAAGCCGTTCCATCTACCTACCATCAATGTATCAAGTTCCCACATAACGGTGTAGAGATCACAATTCTGGGTGACGTAAATCCCTTTGCATATTGCCATAATATCAACCATCAACCAGAGATTACCGTTCCTAATAATAGAGAAGCCATTTCCTCCACATCATATATAAGTCCCGCCTCTCTTGCTCATTCAAACACCACTATACCCAAGCAAGAAAAGCTTAAGATGAAGATCGCAGAGGAAGGTCCTGGGGAATACAACTTGAGTCAACTCTTTTGTGTGGGACAAATGCCCACTTCTCCCAGAACACATGGTAAACCACAATAGGTACTCTAGCAACCACTAAACATACCAGCATGTGCTTTGATGCCCTTCATCCTTGGAAAGAGTCAAGAAGAAGAAACCCAAGATGAGGACTTAGCAAAATGGATCTATAAAGATCCCATCACCACTGATTTACCACCAGTTAAACTTCCTATAGATCAGTATGGCAAAGGTCTCCTCATTATGCAAAGAATGGGATATGATGGTCAAAGTGCTTTGGGATATTGCAAACAAGGAAGACATGAACCTCTGCTGCCAGAATTAAAGCCCAAAGGTAATACAGGCCTAGGCTTTGAAAAAGAGATCTTTCCTAAGCTCAGATTCAAAGGAAAACCCAACAAACCATTTTGTCCACCTACTGCAAAGAGGACACCTTTTATAATCAAGGCACCATCAACCACCATCCCAACTGCCCCATCGAGGCTCAAAACCCCAACACAACTATCACCAATACCAATCATCCCACCAAGCGAACCAGTAATCCCATCAATAGTACCATTAGCAACAGCAACTGTGTCAGAACTCGCAACAACATCTATAGCACCAACAGTTCCAGCAGAAGCCACTGAGTCAACATTACCAATACTCCCCATACCAGATCCTTTAATCCCCATCGACCTTCCTACAACACCGATCATTACAAAGGTACATCAATCAATCACACCTGCAGTATTTAACTCAAAGGACATCCCAGTATGGTATAGTAATCGGATGCTGGAAAGTGATTCAGAGACCGACTCACATGAATGGGAATTTGATTTGGTACAGCTTAACACTTCAGATGAGGAAGACACATCACCACCTCCACCACGCAAAGATATCCCTGTTTACGGAGAAGCATAGATAAAGACCACTTGGGTTCCTAAACTGGAAACATCTTCCACAGACCCTACGTCTCATCCTACGCCTGATTCTGACAGGGAAAGTACCATCAACGACCTTCACCATAACGTCTTAACCCTCACCAATATGTCCAACTCACTTAACCTAATCGATGAAGTAATGCCCATTATCCACCCTGAACTTATCGAATGGAACCAACCAAATTCCCCATGTCTTGACCTCTTCCAGAATGATTAGGCCATCATTGAATTTTTGGAATTAAGGGAAAACCTACCAAGCGGGGATCACAAAGCTGGATTCGCCATTGAACTTAATAGTGCAGCATACTTCGGGGTGGATGCCAAACCTTTCAGCTGCAAAAATATAACAATAAAACATGGATCTTCTAGTGAAAACCACACTGTGCACTATTTGATCCAACAAAAGTAAAAAGAAAGAGCGTATCCAATGGTGAAAACCTCTTTGAGGCACCTGAGGATGAAGGGTTTGACATTCTCCCTGATAGTGCACAACAGGAACGATCAACAATTCTCATCGAGGAAACCAAAGAATACAATGTGGGGACTCCTGACAATCCTCATCTCATACATCTGGCATCTCTTCTCACTCCAGAGGAACAGCCTAAATTTATAGAGTTCTTTCAACAGCATCAAATCAACTTTGCATGGTCATATGCAGACATGCTTGGGCTTGATCCTGATTTAGTCATGCATCACCTCACCGTAGCAGAAGGAGCCAAACCTGTCAAGCAGAAGCTTCGTAAGATGCATCCCAAGATTGCAGTGCTAGTCAAAATAGAACTTAAGAAACTCCTAGATGTTGGTTTCATTAGGCCAATTGATTATGCAGAATGGATCTCCAATATTTTGCCAGTTGGCAAACCAAAAGGGGGCATCCGCATTTGTACTGACTTCAGAGATCTAAATAAGGCCTGTCCTAAGGATGACTTCCCCCTACCAAATATCGACATCATAGTGGATCTAACAACGGGACATGCCATGCTTTCACTCATGGATGGCTTTTCAGGATACAATCAGATAAAGATCGCACCAGAAGATCAACATAAGACAACCTTCATATGTCCATGGGGCACATATTGCTGGAATGTAATGCCTTTCGGCCTCAAGAATGCAGGAGCAACCTATCAAAGAGCAATGACCACCATCTTCCATGACATGATGCATACCATGATGGAAGATTATGTGGATGACTTACTAGCAAAATCACTCACCAGAAAAGGACATCTCCACATCTTAGATAAAATCTTTGATAGACTGGAACAATACCATGTTCGACTCAACCCAAAGAAATGTGTCTTTGGAGTAACCTCCGGGAAACTTCTAGGATACATTGTCTCAAGCAAAGGTATTGAGGTCGATCCAGCAAAGGTTAAGGCAATCATGGACATGCCACCACCAAAGAATATCAATCAGCTAAGGACATTACAAGGACGACTTCAATCCATCCGAAGATTCATTGCACAATTGGCTGATAAGTGTCACCCATTTACACATCTGCTACACAAGAACATCCACTTTCAGTGGGATGCCCGATGCCAGCAAGCATTTCAGACACTTAAAAACTATCTCTTGAATCCACCATTGTTGATGCCACCAGATCCAAGTAGACCGTTGTTACTCTATATCTCAGCAACAAGTACAACATTGGGTGTACTACTAGCACAACATAATGCAGAAGGAAAAGAGTGTGCTGTTTACTACATTTCTCACACATTGGTGGGCTATGAACTCAATTACACCCCTATTGAGCGAGCTTGCCTAGCAGTAATCTTAGCAGCCACTAAACTGAGGCACTATCTGTTAACACACAAGGTACAACTCATTGCAAAGATTGATCCACTCAAGTATTTACTCAGCAAAGCAGCATTGACAGGCTGCTTGGCCAAATGGGTGATGATTCTAAGTGAATTTGACATCGAGTATGTAGACCGTAAAGATATCAAAGGTCAGGTTATTGCAGATCAGTTGGCTGATGCACCTCTCATAGGTGATCATCCTCTCATTTCCAATTTTCCAGATGAAGAGATATTCATGATCACAACAACACAACCATGGAAACTATATTTTGATGGTTCGTACACTAGACATGGCTTGGGGGCAGGCATTCTGTTTATCACACCTCAAGGTGATAGCATCCCGAAGTCTTACAGGCTCACATTTCTATGCACAAACAATATAGCCGAGTATGAGGCCTTGATCACAGGACTCAGGTTAGCCATCCAATGGAAATTACAAGAACTGCAAGTATATGGCAATTCCCAACTAGTCATTCGACAAGCAACAGATGAATATCAGACCAAAGATGATAAACTCATGCCATATAAGCAAATGGTGGACACTCTAAAGACATCATTTACTACTATCACTTTTGAGCAGATACCAAGAGATCAGAATCGAGCTGTTGACGCCATGGCTACCATCGCATCTCTACTAGATCTTCCATAGAATTCAACACGCTATGAGTTCTTGGTAGAACAGCTTTGGATCCCCACTTATGATATCCCTGAATCTGAGATGATATGTCACCTTGTCGGTTCTGAATCCCCATGGTACGGTGAGTTGTACACCTATCTCCGTGATCACACGCTTCCTCCCAACCAATCAAATAACCAACGTAAAACCTTCATTCGCCAAACTGCTCGATATACCATTATTGCCGAAACCCTATACCGACGTGGTCTTGATGGTACTCTCCTTCGATGTCTGGAACAAGGTGAGATAACAAAGGCTTTGGAAGAGGTACATGAAGGAATTTGCGGGACTCATTCAAGTGGTCCATCACTCGCCAAGAAACTCCTGCGAGCTGGATATTATTGGCCATCTATGGAAAAGGATTCCTACTACTTTGTCAGAAAATGCAAGAAATGTCAAGTTCATGGCGACTTGATACATGCACCAACTCAGGAACTGCAACCAATCACAACACCATGGCCTTTCTGTCAATGGGGCCTTGACCTTGTGGGTAAGATTCATCCATCTTCATCCAATGGCCATAAATTCATTATTACCGCCACTGAATATTTCACAAAGTGGATCGAAGTTGTTTCACTTACCCAAGTCACCGACAAGAAGATCGCCTCATTCATCCTCAACTACATCATCTGTCGGTATGGTGTGCCCATGTCAATCATCACAGATAACGGTCTTCCTTTCAAAAATCAGGATGTCCGTGAACTTTGTGAGAAATTTCATATCCAACACCGCTTTTCCACTCCCTACTACCCACAAGGCAATGGTCAAGCTGAAGCATCCAATAAAAACATATTAAGAATCCTCAAGAAGATAGTCAATGATGCCGGCCGTGATTGACATGTTCAACTAAATCCAGCGCTATGGGCATATCGAACTAGCATTCGAACCCCTACAGGTGCAACTCCTTATTCGTTGGTATATGGTGCAGAAGCTATCCTGCCTATTGAGGTCGAGATACCATCATTACGGGTTTCCTTGCACAATATCATCGATGATGAAGCCTATAGAGTATCCCATCTTCAGGACATAGAGTTGATGAGAAACGACAAGCTGCATACAATCACCTCAAAGCCTATCAGCAGCGCATGAGCAGAAGCTACAATCACCGAGTTAGACCTCGTACATTTGAGGTAGGTGATCTTGTTCTACGAGAGAATCCTCACAACCAACCAAACCGAGAACATCAGGGCAAGTTTGAATCAAACTGGCTGGGCCCATATGTTGTCACTGTTGTATTCGGATCCGGGGCATATCAGTTGGCTACTTCAGAAGGAGAACCGCTCGCAGATCCAATTAACAACATGCACCTCAAACGGTTTTATACCTAAGCTAAACAAAGCATCAGGCTCCCCTGCATACCAGAAAATACCAAAAACATTCAGAAAAATGTCCTGAAGAAAATACAAAAACATTCAAAAAAGTAAAGAAAAATCATGCATCCAAACGGTGAACAACCACTCCGGTGGCACCTTGGGTAATTACGATGGTGAAAACCTGGCAAACAGGCGCCACTCGTAAAGGCTATGGCTCCATTGTCTTTCAAACTTGTTGCGATCACATCTACTTCATACATACATCCATCCATCCATCAACCATGGCTTGTTATAAATCTACAAATCCAAGAAAGTACTACATGCATCCTGCATCCCGCTTTTTTATAGTCATGTCTAAATTGGGGGCAATGCCTTTAACCTATTGATGGAAGTGGATTCTACATTGTCTTGTGATTCATTAAAGTTCTTCATTTAAAACTATCTCACCAAATCCAAAACCATTCAAAACAAATTCAAAATCCAAAAACACCCAAAACACTTCAAAAAACCAAAAACATTCAAAAAGGTCTCACAAAATCCAAAAATATTCAAAAAACGTCTCACAAAATCCAAAAACATAAAAAAACATCAAAAAACATCAAAAATAAAACAAAAACATGGCAACACATTGTACATACTCCTCCGTGCAGATGCAAAACAAACATTGACACAGTACTCACACAATGACCATTTACCAATCAACCACACAATCAACATCAACAATCAAACTGTCTTCAACAAGGATGCATCCTTCCTTACCAAAGCAAAGACAAAAGTGACGTTTTCTTTGACAAGAAAATTATGTTAAGCTATCAAATACTTGGTTGATTTGTGAGTACAATCGTTCGTTTATCTGTATCAGGATCTTGCAGTATTGTTTTGTATCGTTTGCGCATTATTTCTGATGAAGTTCTGGGGCATGTACTAATGGTGTCTACGTGGGAAGTTCACTAAGCTATGTGATCATAGGCAAAAATACAGTCATAGATCACTATGGCTTGCTGACTACAGCGTATACCTCGACCATATGAGCATGAACCATTACCAAGGATCCTTATTCTTTATGTATATACTATTTGTTTGCAGGTACAATGCTTTTTCTTTGGTTCCTCCTACCTCATCCAAACTGGATAAAGGTTTTATCTCTTATTATGGTATGCACTTGTCTTAGGATATGATCAGCCTAAGATCAAGGAGGACGATCCAAGTCATGCATGAAAGGAGATAATCCTTGTCTGTTCCGCAAGCAATACTCAGGTCAACTTGATCCGTTATATCAAGTTGCTTGTATTAACTTGCTATATCAAAATCCATGTAAAAAATACTCTGGTCATCTTGAATCTTTATGTCAAGTTGCTTGTATTTTCTTACAACATTTTAAAGCTCAATGATGAAAAATAAAGCACCATGGATCATCATTCCATCTCATTTGTATATATTGCATTCCATTGCAGTCCATCCATCCATACATTCATAAATAGCTACATATCATTCATACATAGTAATGACAATGGATACTCTATTTTCCTCTTCTTCCATAGGAATGTAATAGGTCCTCCATTTCTTCTATCTAACATTGAACCCCTCCCCACCCTCCCCATCTCGATAATCACCATCACATACCCTACATCATGTCCCAATCAGCTTAATCAAGCCACGTTCATCACCATCCATCTCTAAATAGTAGGGATTGTGTTTCCTTTCCTAAGTCATCCAATAAGTCAAGAAAGTTACTCTATCTGCACAGATACATCGACTCCCACACACCTAGACTATCAATAGATACTCTGATCAAGTATCTTCGGGTCTCAACAGGTAATCGATCATGGTAATCCTAGACTACATCAGGCATTTATCATAATGACCTAGTCTCAACGGGGCTGCTATGATTCACCACAATCATCCATCCCACGCACACACTATCAATGGATCAACCAATCAAACACAATCCAATGGACAATTACATCAATTGTCTAAGTCTCAACGAGTATTTTGCTTCATATACCTTGACTTCATCGGGTAATTACATCAATTGTCTAAGTCACATCAGGTCACTTTGATTCACTTACTCAGACTTTATCATGTCCAAGCGACCAACTGACATCAACTGTCACGCTTTGACTTGACTAGGGCAATTAAACCGATTGCACCAGATTGTCTAACCAATTTTGATCAATTGTATAGCATCAATCCAAACCCCACACTACATCTGCTATGTATCTCTTGCATGACCTCAGGGTACTTGTTGGCTTGTTGTTTCTTCATATTCACTCCATTTTCTCCCATTCTTTCATCATTAGTTCTAATTTCTTCTATTCTACCTCCCCTCCACTTTTCATTCTTTTTCGAGAGATTGCCCGATTTTTCAAAAAATTCGGCCCATCTTTCGAGGGGGCATACCACCCATTAAATTTACATTTTATGGGGCATTTCTTCACACCTATTTTTCTTTCTTTGAAACGACGCGATAAACTGCACCGTCTCAAAGAGGGGCAAATGTAGTCACATAAATCTGTCCACTTAATTAAATGAAAATTTAGTATTTATTTGATTATTTAACCATCAATTAATAATTAATTAAATTAATATATTCAATTAATTCATCTTAACCCTCTTCTCCTATTAATTAAATAAATTATTCAATTTATTTGATTTAATTCACTTAACCAAATTCAGACTATTAATTAAATAAATAAATCATATTTGTTTAATTAAATCGTCTCTCACATTTAAATAAATTAATATTTATTTAAATCCCCCAAAATCCCACCTCTCACATTTAAATAAATTAACATTTATTTAAATCACCTTTATCGTCTACCCACTTGTATTTTCCTACAAATGCAAGTTGCACAATTATTTTAAATAAATAATTTATTTAAATCACCTTTATCCTCCACCCACTTGTATTTTCCTACAAATGCAAGTTGCACAATTATTTTAAATAAATAATTTATTTAAATCACCTTTATCCTCCACCCACTTGTATTTTCCTACAAAAGCAAGTTGCACAACTATTTTAAATAAATTATTTATTTAAAATCCTATTTATCCTCACCCACTTGAAACCTTTAATGGTTTCCCTTAAAGTATTCAAACTTGATGGCTTTAAAGTCTTCAAACTTGATGGCTTCCTTCTATAGTCTTCTTAAGACTTTAATGGTTTTCCTTAAAGTTTTCAAGCCTTTAATGGTTTCCCTCAAAGTCTTCAAGCATTTTAATGCTTTATCTTCATTTTTCTCATTTAAATAAATTAATATTTATTTGAATATTTATCCAAATGCAAATTACACCATTTAATTGAAATAAATGATTTTATTTTAATTGAAAATACCAAAATTTCTCCCACTTGCATTTTCCTACAAAATCCACTTGCATGCCTAAACCCCTTCTAGAATTTTCTAATCACTTCTAAATAACCTAACCCCTTCTCTAAACTTTGTCACATTCCTAAGCAAAAGGGAAGTCACTTCTCAAACCCTCAAAGTCTTTGATAACCATTAAAGGCTTTCAACCTTCAACCACTAAATGGCTCAAAGTCTTTGATAACCATTGAAGGCTTTCAACCTTCAACCACTTAATCCCCAAAGTCTCCAATAACCATTAATGGTTACCTCCAACCCTCCCACATGGTTAAAACATTTGTTTTGACTCAACCTCTACCCAACCCAAAGGTCTCATCAGGCCATTAATGCTTTGACCATGATTATCTCTTAAACATTTGCACAAAGGTTTATCCTTGGATTAACTCTTAATCCAGTGGGTAATCTTATTTTGGACTTGACCCTTAGCCTCTAGATAACCATGAGGTCTTCTCAGGCCTTTAATGCCTCCAACCTCTTCTCTCAACCCAATCCTATGTTGACACTTGTCACCATTTTATTGGTGCCAATTGTGCACATGGATCCCCAACTTTCAAACTTGGCCCTTGATTAAACCATTCAATCTTAACCCTTCATTTCCCCATTTCTTCTATAAATAGAACCGTTCTCCTCAAGCAAAAAAAGAAGCATTTTAGAGTATTGTTGTTATACTGGCATTAGCATAGAGCTTTTTCATAGCATCACTATCTACACTTGCATAGCATTTGCTTATCATATTCAACTATCTTGAATGTCCATATGGCATCCATGGCTAGTGCTAAAAGCTGAGAGCTACACTCATTTGGGACTTGGAGAGGAGAGGAACAAGGGAGGAGCAACTATGAGCATCTTGATTAGCTATTTTATTCTATGTTTATATGCTTTCTATTTCATGCTTAATATCTCTCTTGATATGCCTGTTTAGGATAATCCTTTGTTGCTAACACTAATGTTTGTTTCTTGTGCTCTTGTGTGTGTTGCCATCAAACAGATTTTCTAATCCTTTTTGAAGAGCATCAGGGGGTTAAGCCCATATTTGTCAAAGTGCATGTGGAGAAGAGGGGTGTGGCAATCTCTCCATTTTCCAAGGGATTCGTCTTTCCTCTGGGGGGAATGCTTGGCACTATTGAAGGGCATAATAGTTTCTCCAATGAGTTAGGGAGGGATTCAGTAACAACCAAAGCAAGAGTAGAAGCCTCTAAATCCTTAGTTGGTTTATGAGGAGTGTCAAGGAGATTGTTAAGACTATCTCTTAAGGGGTAATCCTTACAATCTTCCATAGTATCAGAGACACATTAAGGTGATGGGTCCACATTGGCCATGGGTTCCTTAAGCTTGAGGCGCTTAGGGTCAAGAGCCTTGTAGTCAAAAATTAAGTGTCCAACCTTAGAGTATTTTTTACAAAAAAGAGTAGCGTTTTCATATACTATAGATTGAGTCTAGCTTCCCAACTTTGATTTAATAGTAATACAGTTAGGGAGATTCTTACTAATCATTTCTTGAATACAAAAGTAGCAATACACTAGTTTGGACTGCAACCTTGTGACTTCATCCACAACAATGAAGTTCCCAAATGTGTTACCAATCTATCAAAAGATAGATTCATCCCAATATTCCAAAGGAAGTCCAAGGAGGCGAACCCGAATTTGGGCCATTTGTGTAAGTTAGCAATGAGGTCCAAACTAGATTTCCATCAACATAGGGAGAGGTTATGCTTGCCATAAGTCCAAAATATAGAGAGGGCCATGATTATGTCCTCATTTTCCATACATTTGAAGAGGAAAAGGGCACCCGGCATAGTGCTAATAGAAACACTGTCCTTGAGTTTCCATTTAGTAGCCACCCATTTCTGAACCATATCCACAATGGGCTGAAGAGAGAAAATTTTTCCCACCAAAGTGCTGTTCATGTTGAGCATAATGCAATCCATTACTATGTATAGTAATACAAGATCCATCCCCTCCTCAGTTTGATCTCTTTGTTAACAAAGCTAGGATCCACTCCTCCTTGAGAAGTTCCTAGAAGCACATATTTCCAACCTTTATCACTCACACTTCCTTTAGGTTGCTCCTTGTCTATTTCTCGTGACTTGGAAATAGTCTTGTCCACCACTATAGACACCTTGGAATTGGAAGTGTCCCCATTGGAGGGACCCCCAACCCTATCGGATAAAATTACAGACTCAAAACCGTTCAGAACCACCTCATTCCCCAGAGAAGACAAAGAGTTAATTTCCTCAAAAAGTGTATTTGTTTTCTTCCTAAGGTAAGGGTTAACATTTGAACAATTAGCGATGGTAACTATCACTATGATAGGGTCTAGCAGAGGATCAATAGGTGGGGGGAGCTAACCCCCACCTACCACGGGCTCCATGAATGCAAGGTATTCAAAATTCAAAAATATTGGCAAAGTAGAGAGGGAACAATGTTTTGAAAAAAATTCTTTTTCATTTTGGTTTCTTGAAAAAGAAGGATATCAAACCTCTACTCTATCACTATACATTTAAGCATATGTTGCTTTACCTATCTATTTAAGCCTCTCACATTCCAAGACAAAATTAACATCTTAACAAAAGAGAATAGAGACCAGTTCATCCTTGAGCTGCAAAGGAGACTCCCCATCGAGGGGTCCCCATATTTTAATCTTTCTTTTTTGAATCAGAGAGACCCTAAAGGGTCTTCTACCTCCCACTACCCACTTCTTTGGCTGCATCTCCATTTCTAGATTCCCTTTGAGAAGGTCTACTAAGTATGGCATCCCCTCCTACATCTGCCTTATTTTTCCTATTAGGTTTGGCACAAACTTGTGTCCATTCTATTTTTTAGTCTTCTTCTTCATAAGTCTTATTTGATATACTAGATGGAGGATATAAGAGAACCCCAAGAGGGCTAAATTTTCTTTAAGATTCTTAAAACCTTGAACTTGATTATTTCCTTTTCCTTCTTTATTAAACAAGCCTTTACCAGGATTCATGTTCACTTTATCATTATCAATTGGGTCTTTCTCCAAACTTTGAGCTTCCTTCTAGTTCTAACCATTAGATTTGTTGGGACTTACACCATTTGAACCCTTGACATTTTGAAACTTTGTTATAGGTTCTAGTCGGTCATGTCTTACTACTGATCCCTTATTTTCTTGTTGTACCTTCTTGATAGTTGCGGAACTTAGATCCACAATCACAATATTATCTTTTGCTAAGATGGTTTCCTTAGTTTGTCTTTCATAACTTCCTCTCTCATTTTTGGTTTTACATCCTTACGGGTATTTTCTACCTTATATAGATTATCTGAGAAACAACTAGGTCTATCCCTCCATTACTCTAGCCTTCCACAGTCTTTTGACTATCCTCTCCCATCTTGGAATAGGACGTTGTAAGACCATATATTTGTTTATTTTTATTTAATTTATGATTTTTATCAACCTCTTCAACCGCTAGGATCCCAGATACAACCTCTGGTACCCTAGCGATCCTAAAGTTTGTGGTAGCCTCCTTACTCAAAGAAGAAGAATCCTGAACAACATTTTTATGAGCTAGTTGTTTCTTGACAGATGATTTTTTACATTCATTACTAGGATGTTCATATTTCCTATAGACCTAGCAATAAGCTTTATCATTTTTGTATTCAATAGGTGATCCTAACATCCAAATCTTGAGTGGAGGGTAACGTGAGTAGGCAAGAAAAAATTGATTGGCACATTGACACATATTCTAGCAAAAATAAGCCTATATTTGTGTTGGGTTATTCCATCTGTTGACTCTAAATTTTACCTTGAAAGCGAACAGCCTTATGGGAAATTCAGTGATGGGGGACCTATTGCGCAAACCTCACTAAATGACCTCTAGATTTGAGAAGCCAACTCTTCCTTGTGAATGGGGGAAAAGGGGAAGAAGAAACTTAAAACAAAATGATCTAAACTATTTAGGCGATGCGCTAGAACATTTTGGAAAAGCATAAACAACATATAAAACCTGGAAACATTCAGTTTTAAAGCCCATTCAACAATCTATATATCTGAATAGAACTGCAATCAAGATACAACCAAGATTTCTTTTAACATAAAGAAACATACATCATGCATTCACCAGATAACAAGTGAAAAACATAGTTTAATCAGTAGAGTATTAGGCATATATTTCCAAAGTTATCAGAATTTCAAGAATGCACATAAAACTGTCACAACATACTGAAAGATAGGCATCACAGAGGCCACAGGAACAATTTGATTATCCTTTCCTCAAAAAACAACAATAGATAAAAGGCCTAATTCCTATCTAGAATACTTAATTGTCTCTTTTCATAAAAGTTTTGAAACCCTAAAATAGGAAAAACCAAAGCATAAATAGAGCCCTTGGCTCAACTAACAATTCAAAGCATCAACCATCCTCCTGCAACTGCTTTTGATTGGAAAAACTATCATGACATCCTAGAGGACTGCACCCAACAAAACTGCCTCTGAGATTGTTACTTCTACCTTATCGTGGCAATCTCCATACTTGCCCAAATAGAAAATTTTGATGTGAACCCCAGCCAGAGGGACAAGTCACCATGGAAAACACGTGGCAGCTCCATGGACATCCGCAAAAAAGTGCAGAAACAAAAATAGAATGGGCAGCACGGAGGTGCCAAGTGTCCCTATTGTTGCATGATGTGGGGTGGGGTCCAAAGAAATGCTCAGTCATAAAAAATTGAGCCACTTTGTAAATCTGTGTTCCCCGTAACTCCAAACAAAAAAAATAGGCCATCAGGAACAATGCCAAGATGACATCTGGCCTGCACATTTTATACATTGAGCATACCTAGAAATTCAAAAAGAAAGGGGTGCCACTCGATCAAAAATGTCACCTACGGATTTTTACCTTGAAATTTTATTAACATTTCTTGGAGACTAAAAGGGGGCATTCTTCCTGCAGAATGCTAGAACCTAAAATTGCTGGTTCAGAGACCAGACTTCATGTCAGGATAGAGCGGAGTAGATCAAAGACCTTTTGTAATGGGGACCATTCTTCCTTGGAGGGAAATACCTATGCTTCTAGGTTTTGATAATGTTGATCCAAATAGATTATCTCATCGAATGACAAGCCTACCGGTTCATCATGGACTAGTTTCAAGAGCGCGTAGAGCTAGGATAGGGGATGCAAGAGATGCTCAACCTCTTTTGCTGAGATAGGATTGTTTAGGCACTGTAGGAAGGTCCTATCTTGCTATAAATTCTCAACCTGATTTAATACTTGTTCAATACCCAGTACATAACCATCCACGGGGAACGGAGAAGGAAGGCCTAATGAAACAAACCTCTCAATGCGATGCTTGATGTCTGGGACTGAGATCTATAATGGCTTAAGTGCTACTGATAAATTCTTGATCACTTTATGGTGATTGATGAAGACATTAGTCTTCTTGATCAATTATAAGTGATTTGCTATTCCCTTCTCTCTTAATTCTTCATCTTGAGCGGCGTACAACATTTGGATTAAGTCTCGCGCCATGGGGATTTTGGGACCAATGACAACCATGGAGCTATTGACGAGGGCTCTCGCCTCAACACAGAGGTATTGTGCTTCTCTGATGAACCTGAGCATGGGTTGCAACAAGGGGATGTACTACTTAATTCTTTCCAAATGGGAAACATAGAATTTTGCTAGGATCGGAGAAAAATCTTGAGAGACCTCTACGGTAGGGGGAATATTTAGAACTGTGAGACCTCCTCGTTCTTTGCTGTTATTTTAGTATACACATAAAATTGGCTACGAGTGATTAAATAAATATTTTATATTTATTTAATTGTTATTCTTCTATTAAATAATTAATTTGAAAAGATTAATTTATTTAATTCATTTCATGTATTTCTATTAATTAATATTTTATTAATTAATTCATCTATCCTATTCTTCTAATTAATTAAATATCTAATATTTAATTATCTTTTCCAAGTTAATTAAATATTTAATATTTAATTATCTTCTCCAAGTTAATTAAATATCTAATATTTAATTATCTTAACCAAACAATTAAATATCTAATATTTAATAGTTATTCTCCTATCCTATAGTCTCAAATATTAAATAATTTCTAAATTATTTAATCCCTTTTCCAACTCATCTTCTATCTCCACTTCATCTTCTCTTTGCCAACTCATCCATCATGTGGCTAAGGAAATTAATATTTCTTAAATATTAATTCATCATTTATCTTGAACTACCAAATTTAATGAATATTGTGTACGTAAACACATTTCATAACCATCTTCTATATTCTCTCCAACACCCCCTACATCTTAGGAAGGACTTGAGTCCACTTGTCCTATCATGCCTAAATCTTCTCCAACCATCCCTAGATTCCCTCAGTCAGCAACCCAGTCAAGGGGAGATGAGTGACACTTGTCTTCTCCTTCCCCCTTTCTCTCAACCTTCACCTTTACTCACAACCATCCAAATCTACAGATATGATCATGACCGTTGATCTAAGCCACATCATCTCATCCTCTCAAGGTCTATAAAATCAAGAGATTTAGTTGAGAGAGAGTTAGACTTCAAGAATCTTCAAGTTAGTTTTCAAATGAATTTGCAAGCTAATAATTTGTATCCGTGAGTTTTAATCTTGAAGCAAATAGCAATTAGCATTTTAGCATAATCATGTAGTATTGCATATCATAGTATTAGTTAACTATCAGTTATCAGTCCATTCTTCATATGCCATCTTGGAAGCTATTAGTGCATTGTCTGAGAGCACACCATCAGCAACCAGGAACAGTGGAGTTAGGACACTATGAGACATAAACCATGAAGGTAATATTAGTATTTTTATTTCATATGTATTTCATGTAGTTTCATTGGTTGTGTTTGGATTTCATGTAGTATTTCCATTGGTATTTTGTGAAGCTAACTTGTTGCAGGTAACATTCTAAGGATGAAATTCAAGTCGAGACATTTTGGCGCCCACCATGGGGCTCATGGACCTCGCATATACCTTTAAAAATCTTGCAAAAAGTAAAATTAACGGATTTGTAATGCAGATTCATGCATGTGTGAATTCTGACAACGCTTTTGCTCATAGGTTAGTGCATTTGCATCACAGGTTAGCGCATATGCCATGCAGGTTAGCACTTTTGTCTGAAAATATGTGCATTAGCATTGTCGGTTAGCACTTTTGTCTTCTAGGTTAGCGGTTTTGTCCTCTAGATTAGAGCATTTATTAAACAAATCACACTTTTGTATCCATAGAGCAGTGCTTTTGTAGTCTAGGTTAGCGCTTTTGCTCTAAAGATTAGCGCATTTGAGGAGAAAGATAGCGCATATGTTAGAATAGCACTTTTGTTTCCAACTAACAAAATTTTTCTTGTAGGTCCAAATGTCCAAGAAATTGGATTTTTCAAACTACTAAAATGCATGTATAGGATGGTGTTTGAGGCAAATTTTATGCATTTTCTCATCTAGTTAATTAAAGGCCTTATTTTGGGAAGTAATAAATCATGTCTTGTTCATTTAGTCTAACTAAGAGGATAAATTGACAGCATGCAACTTGTATTCTTAGTAACTTCTCTAAAATAGTTGCACATAGACTTTTAAAAAGGCTAAAATAAACACCATGCTTGTTGGAGCAACATCTCTATGATGAATTATGATGAACAGTAAATAATCAATAGATACTAAGAGGGGGGGGGGTGAATCAGTACAGACAAAAACTTCTTTAACAACTTAAACAGCAGAGACTGCACTAACCGGTAAACAACATCACCGATCTAAATCAAGGCAATACTGCTAAAACATAGTGACTGTGAAAGTCATAAACCGGTAACACTTAGATCTTCACAAGACCTAATATCTTACTTCCACTTCACCCATATGCTTAAAACCTAATATCTCATTTCCACTTCACCCATATGCTTAAACAAGTAATACATCAGAAATATAATGACCACTGAAACAACATGCATTACCGTTTAACAGAAAACACTAAAACATTACAAGAAAAAGTATCACACATGACACACTAATTTTTCACGAGGAAACCCAACTAGGAAAAACTACGGTGGGGATGAATACCTACAAGTTGTTCTTGAACTCTTCTGAAGTCTGCTCTATTAGGAGCCTAGTCCAGTTAAAGACTTTACAACAGGTTCTACTAGGAACTGATCCTGCTAGGGATCACCTGGTTAAGGGATGGCTAGATACTTGGTTAAAGGTTAAAACCTTGTTAAAGGTTACCTCACAAGAGGATTTGAAGAACTCAATGATTTTGAGTCACCCTGTTAAAGGATTTAAAAAAAGCCTGTTAAAGCTACCCGGTAAAGGGATTTTCAAAAGCTAAAATGGTTAGAAGTCAACAGGTAATACACTGATCTGATAACAACAATTAATGCCAAGGCAGATCCACTTCAGTTCCTTTACTACTGCAATCACACTCTGTAGATCTCTACTCACTGCTTCGGTCTGGCAAGAATCAAGTATCTCTTCACTTGGATACACACATAACATTTGCCAACAATCTCAAATGAGAATCATCATCAACCTTATAGACAACAATTAGGTCGGTAGCCAAAACCTAAAACCCTAAGCATCTAGGTTAACAATACAGCTGGTCTAATCCTGACCATTCAAACACATTGCATAGAGTAAAATAGTCTTGAACAAATCTCAAGACGTTCTCCATCATTTGTTCTTCACTGCTTTTGGAAGCTGATAACCCATCACGCGCTCTCCACCATTTACTAGGATTTTGCACATTCCCGGGGTAGATAGAATCAATCTTCTTTATGAAAGATCCTCAAGAAGATTCTTCATGCACACAAGGCTGATGTGGCAACATGATCTCATCTTTATTTCAATGCTAACTCATCACAGGATGTTATTGGTTGAATCACACTGACTTTGAATGCATCAACTAGAAACCCTAAAGCCGAGACTACCAACCGGTAGTCATATCAAATGAAACCCCGATACAAACTTTTCATATACCGGTTCACCTTTTCACATATACTGATTCATACCATCATACCGGTTCACTTCATACCATCATACCAATTCACTTGCCAGTTTGCTTACTTCAATATACCGATTCATACTTCAGCATATTGACATCAATGACAACATACACCAACATGTCATCAAACTCTACACATATGCCAACAATCGCCACTTTTGGAATTGATGGCAATACACAAAGACATCTCTACATCTTCACATCTTCTCCCTAATCTCTTCATACTATATGTCTTTAATACTGTAGATATCTTCTCTACTTCACATCTTTTCCCCCTTTGACAACAATGCCAAAGTGGAGGCACAAGCATATCTGCTCCCCCTGAGGAGTAGCATCCTTCAACACATCAATCCTGAAAAGATTTGACAATGCAATACCTAACTGATGTGGAACATATACCTTTAGTTCACCTCTTGAAGGGGCAGCACTCCTAATTCACCTCTTAAATAGGTAAATGTAGCCTTCAGTAGAGGCTTAGTGAATATGTCTACTAACTGCTCCTTACTGGAAACATGTTCCAATAAAACCTCTTTGTTCTGAACTTTCTCCCTCAAGAAATGATACTTGAGCTCGAAGTGCTTGGTTCTAGCATGCAATATCGGGTTCTTGGAAATATTAATTACACTTGTGTTGTCACAAAATATACTCACCGGTTCAGATACAGGGACTTTGAAACCACTTAATACATGCTTCATCCAAATTGTCTGAGTGCAGTTCATAAATGCTACTACATATTCTACTTCTGCTGTAGACTGAGAGATACAAGTCTGCTTTTTGCTCATCCATGAGACTAGTCTACCACCGAGAAAGAATGCACCATCGGTTGTGCTCTTTCGGTCATCCACATTACTATCCCAATCGGCATCAGTAAACACTTTGAGATTGAAATCATTATTGTATGGATACCACAATCCATAATCTATAGTTCCCTTCAGATATCTAAAAATCCGCTTGATTGCTACCAAGTGGGATTCTCTTGGACTTTTCTAAAAACGTGCAACAATGCCCACTACATGTGCTATGTCTAGTCTGTTGTGTACTACATAGTGAAACTTACCAATCATTGATCGATATTCCTTCTCATTCACCAACGCCGAGTCATCTTCCTTTTACAATTTACAACCGGTCATCATAGGTGTACCAACCAGTTTGCTATCTTCCATGCCAAAGGTCTTCAACACCTCTTTGACATACTTGGATTGAGTGATAAAGATACCATCTTTCATTTGTTGAATCTGTAGTCTAATGAAGAACTTAATCTCTCGGATTAGTGACATCTCAAATTCCTTCTATATTTCATCTGCAAATGCATGGCTCATCTTGTCATCTCCACCAAATATTATGTCATCAACAAACAATTCACAGATCATAATCTGATCTCTTTCTGACTTCAGATAGATATTGTTGTCTTCACTTGTTCTTTTAAAACCAATCTTCACAAGATGGGAGTGTAAACGTTCATACCATGCTCTAGCTGCTTGCTTCAATCCATATAAGGCTTTATGTAGCCTACACACCATATCACTATTTTTTGATAGGGCAAACCCATCTAGTTGCTCTATATACACTTCCTCTTCAAGTATTCCATTTAGGAATGCAGATTTCACATTCATCTGATACACTTTAAATCCCTTGAAGGCTGCATATGCAAGAAGCATTCGAACTCCTTCCAATGTAGCTACTGGAGCAAAGATTTCTCCATAGTCTTCTCCTTCTTCTTGAGCATATCCCTTACATACTAGTCTTGCTTTGTTTCTTACCACTGTGCCATCTTCATTCAGCTTGTTTCTAAAAACACATTTAGTACCAATAACATTTTTGTGCTCAGGTCTAGGTACCAAAGACCATGTACCATTCTTTTCTATCTGGTCAAGTTCCTCTTCCATAGCCTTGATCCAGTCTTCATCTTTGTGTGCCTCTTTAAATGTTTTGGGCTCAAATTCAGAAATCATGTAAGAATTTTCTCTGACCTTTCTTCTTGTAATAATTCTTGCATCCTTACCTCCTATGATCTGCTTTGGATCATGATGTAGCTTTACATAACTAGGAATGATCTTGGTTGATTCCTCTTGCTTTTCCTCTTCATCCTCATCTTCATCTTCATCTACATCAGCATCTACTGGTGTAGGAGCACTATTACTTGTACTTGGTTTTTTTGCAACCAGTTCCCAGAAGGTTACAACCGGTTCATTTACCGCTCGCTCATTGTTGGTTTCCTCAGGTTTCTCAAAGGTTTCATCAATTCTAACATTGATACTTTCAACACTTCTCTGAGTCCTATTGTTAAAACACTTGAGAGCCTTGCTCTTGGTGGAATACCCTAGGAATATTCCCTCATCACATTTTGCATCAAACTTGCTATGGTATTCACTTCTCTTGATATAACACTTGCTACCAAACACTCTAAACTAGCTTACTACAAGAGTATTACCTGTCCAATACTCATAAGGAGTTTTATCCTTACCTTTCTTGATGAGTAACCGATTCATAGTGTAGACTACAGTGCTCACTGCTTCTCTCCAAAAAGTGTGAGCAACCTTCCCTTGAATCAACATCGTTCTAGCTGCTTCAATTACAGTCCGATTGTTCCTCTCTGCTAGGCCATTCTGTTGTGAAGTCTGGGGGGGCAGACAATTGCCTCTTGATGCCGTTCTCTTCATAGTACTTATTGAATTCTCCAAAAGTGAACTCACCTCCTTGATCAGTTCTAAGGCAATTGATTCTCTTACCTCTTTCCTTTTCAACTAGTGCTCTAAAGGTTTTAAACTTTCCAAAAGCTTGAGACTTGTCTTTCAAGAATGTGACCCACATCATTCTTGAGCAATCATCAGTAAGAATCATAAAGTACCTATCTCCCTGGACACTCCTAGTTTTCATAGGACCACACAAATCAGTATGTACAAGATCAAGTAAATTATCTGCTGTGAAGGATTTACCTTTGAAGGTTGAGGAAGACATTTTCCCGAGTTGACATTCTCTGCACAAAGGATTCTCCAGTTTGTTCAGCACAGGCAATCCTCTAACTACCTTGATCTTACTAGCCTTAACAATATTATCAAAATTTACATGACAGAGTCTCCTATGCCATATCCAACTATCATCAATTTAGCCATTAGACATTGACTAATATTTGTATTTAACTGAAATTAGTTACCTTTGGTCTACATACTGGTGGCCATTAGTTCACCACTCTTTCCTTTTATTTTGCATAGTCCATCTTTGAATTCCAGAGTGAGTCCTTATCAGTCAGCTGAGCAACACTCAAAAGGTTATGTCTGAGACCTTCTACCCAATACACATTATCAGCACTGCTTTTTCCATTTAGAGAAATGGACCCTTTTCCTTTTACCATACAAGTTGCATCATTACCAAATCAGACTACACCTCCATCATACTCTTCTAGAGATAGAAACTTTCTCCGGTCACCAATCATATGGTGAGAACAACCACTATCAATAATCCACTCATTAGAATTATCAAAGCGGGAGACAAGAGCCTTCTTGTCTGACACATCCTCCTTAACGGCTACAAACACTATGTCTTCACTTTCTCCATCTTCTGATTCATCATCAGTCACACCTTCATCAACTGCAACAAGACAGTTTCTCCTATTTCCTCCTTTGAACTTTTTAAACTTCTCCGGTTTGTCCTTATTATTGCTGTTGGGATAGTTGATAACAATTTGTCCTATCCTATTACAAGACAAACATTTCAAAGGGAGCTTAACTCTATATTTTCTAGTTCCCTTAGGAAGTCTCTTAGCCAGAAGAGCTTCAAATTCCATCAGGATCTCCTCCTCATCCATATCTCTACTTTGTCTAGGTTCACAGCTGGTACTAGCTTCTTTACCCTTTCTAGATAGTACAACAGATGCTCTAAAGGCCGAATCAGTCTTCTGAACACTTCCATCATAACTATTTAGCTCATATGTGGTCAACTTAGCAATAATAGAATCAAGGGATACCTTTGTCTTGTCAATAGATCTCAACTCCAGAATAGTGGCAACCCTTATTGCATAGATCGGTAATAAGGTTCTAAAAACTTTGCTAACAACAGTGGAATCATCCATTGTACCTCCTCCACTCTTGATGTCTCCAACAGTAGTTTTAATTCTTATCCCATATTGTTGAATGTTCTCTCCTTCAACCATCCACATGTCTTCAGACTTTCCTCTAAGGCTTTCTTCCTTAGCCTGCTTCACATGCTCATCACCACCATAGATAGACTCCAGAGTATCCCATACATCTTTAGCATTGTCTTTGTCTTGAACATCTATAAACTCAATATCAGATAGACTACTTGTATATGATGAAAATGGATAACAATAATAACAATATTGAAAGGCTAAATGAATTCAACCATAAAACCCTAGCCTAACAATCAACAAAGATCCACCATAACATATGAAGATTACCTAAGACAATGCAAATCAAATGAAATCACAAAGATTATACCATCACATGTCCAATAGGGTTTTGATCTCCATTCTTCCTATCTCCATTGATCTTGCTTGATATATTTGCTCTCAGATTTTATATGCACAAGAGTTCAACAAAGAATGGAATGTGGTTGCAAGTAGGATCGTAGTGTAGTCAAGTCCTCCAAATTGTCGATTAGGGTTTGATAATGAAGAAGGCATCTCCTTAAATAGAAGACACAATATGAAATGGAGGGATAAGATTGAGAGGTGTAAAAGGAGGTCGGCTAAGATTAGAGGGTAGGTAGAAGAAATAATAAAATAATGAAAGAGGTAGGTAGTGTATGAATTAAGAGATGAATGACATGTGTCATAGGTAGAAAAGGCTAATGAATTAATTAAATAAATAAAGATTTATTTATTTAATAGAAGAAGTGGGATCAATTAAATAAATAAAATATTTATTTAATTTAGGAAAATGATAATTTAAATAAATAAATGTATTTATTTAAATGAGAAATAAGGCTAGAAGAGGATAAATGAATTAATTAAATAAATAAAGATTTATTTAATTAATAGAAGAATTAAGCTTACATAATTAGATTGGACAATTTTGGGTGTCTACATTTTGCCCCTCTTTGAGACAATGCGGCTTGTTGCGTTGTTTCAAAGAACATAAGATGAACTGATACAGAGTTGCCCCAGAATGGGAATGATATGCCCCCTCGAGAGATTGGATGAAAATGTCTGAAAAGATTGCAGACAATCTCTCGATAAGAAAGACGGGATAGAATGGACTGACTGGATAAAGTGACAAAGTCATGGGATAAAGAAGACTGACTCGGGAAATGAATGCGAGGGCTAGGGTAGGCTATAAGATAGACCACGGGGGAAAATACATCCTCATTGTCATCTACACATCCACAAGAGCATATTGCAGAGTGAGAATAGAGCAGCAACAGTCAGCAGCGATGGCTTTCATGCATAGATTCGACCGTGTTCATCGATTTCAGAGGCCAGTAGAGGCAGGAGAGCTGGTAAGTACCACCAAACCTCCTTGTGCTTTGACGCATTTAATTTTGTCATTAATGCATGTCGAATAGAGCAATAAATGCGCTTAGAAGTAGAGTGAAAAAATGTCAAAAACCATTGAAATGCGTCTATGTTGGTGCCAGGCGCGTCTGTGTAGGTGCTAGGCGCGTTTGCTTCTGGAACCACGTTTGCGTCGGATGCGGGCGCGTTTATGTCAGTCAAGGGCGTCTGCGTCGCAAAATCGCGTTTGTGCATGGTATAAGCACGTTTGCGTTATACAGGCGTGTCTGTGTTGTTCAGGCGCATCTGTGCAGTCTGTAGGCGCGTTTGTGTCAGTCAAGCGCGTTTGCGTTGAAAAATGCAAGTTTTGGTCTTCTAGGTCAAATCGACAGTTCTGTGATGAACATACGCTGTCGATTGGATAAGCTGCTGAGAGGATACACTCAAGCAGGTCCTCTAGGAAGACTATGATAGATCAAGGCACTTTGTGATGAACAGTGAGTACCAAGATAGAGTATTTTGTGATGAACAGGGAGTACCCAAAGTATGAGCAGCACTTTGTGATGAATAGGGAGTGCAAATGTGAGTTACACTTTGTGATGAACAGTGAGTGTCACACACGTAGTACTTTGTGATGAACAGTGAGTACCACTAGGATAAATAGCAACACTTTGTGATGAACAGTGAGTGTCACTAGGATAGATAACCATATGCATTTAGATAAAAAGTAGCATTTTGTGATAAACCGTGAATGCCACTATAACTGACATGATTGATTTGCTTGACTACAGGAGTATTTGCCGATGTTAGAGTCACGGGAGAGATTCCCATCGACGCAGAGGTTGTGACCTGAGTTGTCGTTTCAGGATAGAGCTGCCATCGAGGAGATGGGTCTGAGACATATTATATGTGCTTGAGTTTCAGGCAAACATGGGTTTGCTGACTGCGCTGGCTGAGAGATGGCACTCTGAGACATGCACATTCCACTTGCCGATGGGTGAGATGACAGTCAACCTAGAGGATGTATACAGGATTCTGCGGGTGTTGAGCGATGGGGAGTTGATCCCATACGATTGAGATGGTGACAGAGAGGAATTGAGACGGGTGTTTCAGGACCCTGGATTGGAGATAAGGCCAGGACACGTGGCCTGGGATACCATGACAGCCACAGGTTTAGCATTGCCGGCAGTGATCGGAGGAGCTATCAGTGGTTTCCTGTGTCCAGATAGGGCGACATGGGGATTGGCTATGGGCTGGGGGGAGCACTAGAGATGCTGATGACACAGCATACTAGATATACTTGGGGACCGTGTGTGCTGGCACACTTGTACTATGAGTTGCATCAGTTTGTATATCATGGATCAGTTGGATTGGGCTGCGAGGTGACACTATTGTAGGTTTGGGCTTACGAGCATCTGCCAGTGACGAGGCTGATACACTTCAGAGGCAGGGGACATGGACGTAGTTTTGTGCATCTGTACGATATGATCACCTCGCAGCCACGGATTGGCAGGCTAGAGTACTGGCGACAAGTGCTAGATGATATTGATGAGGTCATATGGCGACCTTATCTGGGCTGCGAGTAGTGGGAGGATGACACAGTGGAGCTTACCTACACCTTCTGGAGCAAGTACTTGATTGGGCGGACGCCCTATGTGCTGGAGAGGCAGCTAGTGGACAGGGTTGGCCGACAGTTTGGCCGGATTCAGAGGATGCCCTGGGGATCAGGCATGTATGCCTGCACCGTCAGAGATCAGGCATAGTTTGGGCCACTACTGTCGTATGATCAGGCAGTGACTCAGCTGGTGGAGATGATACCTTTTCCTTGGGACATGTGGCCTGAGATTGAGGATGCCGGGATGGATGCAGAGTATACAACGTATTGGGCAAAGCATCCATTCCCACGATTGACAGATCCAGGGGAGCTATTGGATGGAGATGGAGGTGGGGACGATGATGATGATGGTGGAGGTGATGGGGGTAGAGGCCGACGAAGGCGGAGGGGAGTAGTGGGAGAGAGGCGAGTTGCACCTCGGAGGGAGGGTGGGGAGGAGAGGCAGGCTCGGGTGGTGAGGGGTCGCGGTGGATTGCCCTTACAGGTACCAGTAGCACAAGGTCCTACGCAGGTACAGAGACAGGGACAGGTACAGGGACAGGTACAGGGACAGGTGCCAGTATAGGCACAGGAGCAGGGATGGAGACAGGGACAGTTATAGGGACAGGTACCCGTACAGGCACCAGTATGGGTACAGGTACAGGGGCAGGCACCCGCAGAGGAGGAGCCATAGGCAGAGGCAGAGGGGGCTGACCCAGAGGAGGATAAGCTGATTGAACTCAGGGAGATCTGCCAGGGCCAGGCAGATGAGATACAGGAGCTGGAGAGGGAGAAGGATCGGCTTAGGATGAGGCTCAGAGATACTGAGCGGGAGAGAGATCAGGCTATCCAGCGCTATACAGAGGCTGAGACAGCGCTAAGGGCCGGGAGACAGGTAGCGGAGGACACAGGGGTAGGATATGCATATGTCCTACAGGCCAAAGAGGAGATAGGGTACTGGAGGGACCTCTACTACGGTGCAGTGCCAGCAGATCAGCGGGCGAGGAGCTTCCATAGACCGTTACGTACAGCGACAGCTACGGGAGGGAGTCGGAGGAGGCAGGCATCTAGTGGTGGGGTCATGGGTCCTCCACCACCACTAGATAGAGGGGATAGGTAGGGTGATCCTAGGGCGGGTCCTTCAAGGGCTCAGATTCCATCGAGGCCAGGTGGCTCCGAGGGAGGGAGTTCATCATAGCCTTAGAGGGCTCCCATTGTATCAGTGTTGTACCATTCTTTTGTATTGTAGACACCTGCGGGTGATTGTAGGCATATGTATTTTTGACATCATTGTATCATGACACTTTATATATATATATATATGAGATGATTCATCTTTGCGGCAGCTATATGCATGTGTACCTATGTGATGAGATGTTCTTATGTGATGCTTATGATATGGATGCAAATATGTATGTAATGCAATATTTTTGTTCTTTTATGTTTTAAAATTTTATGCCAATACAAATGTAAATGTATGTAATGCATATGAATATGATAATGCAAATGTAAATTGTGCTAACAGGTGTTGTGTGCAGGATGTGATGCAGTTGTGATATCTATATGTATGTATGAAATGCTTATATGTGGTAATGCAGGTGCAGCTACATGAAATGCAAATATTTTTGGCGTGTCATTATACTCAGTCATGTGATAGCAGGCTACGCGGACTCGAGAAGGACGATGGAAGTCAATCGAAAAAGGGGGATGGAAGATAGAAGATATGAAAGTGAAAGAGCTTCTTGTGCGTTATCATCATTGAGCTTTATTATGGCAAGTAGGTTATGACAATCGAGGCATATGTTTGACCTAGAAAGTCATTGTACCTGTTTGCATGGAGATAAGACAGTCACAAAAAAGGAATGCCCCAGTTCACACTAGACTCACAGTGTCCTCATATCCTTGGACAAGTCATAGCATTACTAAAAGACAATCCACAGACAACAAATACAAATAGGTAACGATACCCCATCCTCGCCTTTCTAGTCAAAGACATCCTGGAGATAGAATCTCTAGTCAGAGACATTCTGGAAAAGCTAAAAGACATGTCACCAAAAGATAAAATCAAAAGAAAACCAAGACTCGACACCAACATCCACTGTAGTCCTCAAGTTTAGTGTCTCTTGTCACTTGTATAAGTCTTATTTGATTGTGGTCACAATGTTTACTTTCACAGAAAGGATAGATAGCACTGAACCATAATGTTGTCTGAGTCTGTTGAAAGATTTGATTTGTTGAAGCCCATTGTTGCTGCTGTGTCTCATCTGAAACTGACTGAATCCATGAAACTGATACTTTATTGTGGAGAAGATGAAACTTTATTGCGGATCTATGATGCAAATGTTGCTTTATTGCAAATTGTGCGCGGATAGACTGAAGAAAGCTGGAAGAAACTGTACTCCTTGAAACCTGTGGTGTTCTCAGTTCCACACCCATTACTAGACGTAGGATTTGCCTTAGCCACAGATAGGATCTGATTTATTATGGATGGAAAGGGAGGTTTATTATGAATGGCTAACCAATCTTGGGTAGATCAATAACAAGCTATGATGGAAATGGGTAAGTTTATTATGAATGAATAGGTTGTGAGTGTGTGCAAAGTGAAGTGATGAAAGAGAATCCTGAAGGAGGGAGGAGCAATGTCTCTACGCATGGCGCTGGTGACCCAGTTTTCACCATGGTACTTGCCCAGGGCGCCACCGAAGTGGTTTTCACCGTTGGACGAAATTATTTCTCTTTACTTTTTTTGATTTTTTCAATGTTTTTGTGTCACAAGGCACCTGTTTGCCAGGTTTTCACCAAGTAACTTTTTTTTTTTTTTTATAATTTTTTTTGTATTTTTGAATTAGGATATTCCGACGAGCTATGTGTAGAACCTATGAAGGTGCATGCTGTTGATAGGATCCTCCAAAGGTTCACCTTCTGTAGTTGAGACCTGATATGCACCAGATCCATATGCTGTTGTAATAATGTAAGGACCAAGCCAGTTTGGTTCGAACTTGCCCTTCTTCTCTCTATCTTGCTGATTCTTGGGGTTTTCTCTGAGAACCAAGTCACCTAACTCAAATGTGTGAGGCTTGACCTTGTGATTGTAGCTGCGACTCATTCATTGTTGGTAAGCCTTGAGATGATTAAAAGCAGTTTGTCTCTGTTCATCCAGCAGTTCTAGTTCTTGTAAGCGAGAGACTCTGTAATCTTCATCAGTGATCATGTTTTGTAAAGAGACCTGTAAAGAGGGTAACTCGATCTCAATAGGCAAGATGGCTTCAGAACCATATACTAGTGAATAGGGTGTAGCTCCTATAGGTGTACGGACGCTTGTGCAGTAGGCCCAAAGTGCAGGATTAAGTTGGATATGCCAATTACGGCCAGCATCATCGACTATCTTTTTGAGGATTTTAAAGATTGTTTTGTTAGACGCCTCAGCTTGGCCATTGCCTTGGGGGTAATATGGTGTGGAAAAATGATGAGAGATATGGAAGCGGTCACAGAGTTCGCGAACATCCTGATTTTTGAAGGGATGCCCGTTATCAGTGATAATGGAAACAGGAATACCATATCGGCAAACGATATAGTTAAGGATGAATGTAGCAATCTGTTTTCCAGTAACCTGTGTGAGAGGCACGACTTCAATCCATTTTGTAAAATACTCTGTGGCAGTGATAATGAATTTATGACCATTGGAAGAAGGAGGGTGAATCTTGCCTATGAGATCGAGTCCCCACTGACAAAAGGGCCAAGGAGACGCAAGTGGTTGAAGTTCTTGTGCTAGCGCATGTATGAGATCTCCATGAATTTGACATTGCTTACATTTCTTGACAAACTGATATGAGTCTTTCTCCATATTGGGCCAGTAATATCCAGTCCTGATAAGTTTCTTGGCCAAGGTAGGACCACTAGCATGTGGACCACATATCCCTTCATGCACTTCCCGTAATGCAATCTGAGCTTCATCACTTTCTAAACATCTAAG